>NC_090274.1:64185750-64500125 GCF_040414725.1 Anabrus simplex | reverse complement strand
AGGTAAGGATGAGAATGATGACTCAAACTTGTACGATTGGAGTGTTGGCTGGGCTCGATTGGAAGAAGAGCATTCACCGATAAACTATGTATTATGGCAGGTGATATTACATGACCGCAAATGATATGTAATAATGTAACCGTTTTAGGTGTGCCAGTAATAATCTGTAAAGAAAGAAGACCACTGGTAGAGTCATGATAGCTGAGTGACAGAGGTACTGGCTTCTCGCCAAGGTATCAGTAATTAGAAATAGGAAAGGATTTCCATCTATCAATACTTATTTATTACACTTATAATGCTACAGGACCGGTATTGACCCCTTACATAGGGTCATCTTCAGCTGAACAGTACATTCATATCTATGTCATGAAGCTATGATTAAGATTACATTGTCTAGGGAATGCCATATGATAATAAACATTTGGTCACATTCAAATGGGGCATGTCGAAATGGGAACTGGCGTGTATGTCACTATATAACATGCAATTGTATGTCTAAAATTATATGTTATAGGTCTTAAAATGAGTTTATAAAACACATCTCTACTTATATACATACCGTATAAAATTAATACAATATATATAGGAACACTTCATGCACATGAACGTTCGTGTCTTGCGTGTTGTTCAATTCATCGGTTGACTTCTGTGTTCAAGTCTTATTTACATAGTTGTACACTTGATTGCTGTTCCTGGAGTTTAAATGATATGATTTGCTTGTAAAATTGTCACGTTGTATGAACAAAAGATTTTGTCTTCATGTATATACATAGAATAAAACACTTTCCAATTTAAAAAAAAAGGGATGAATTGAACAACACGCAAGGCACGAACGTTCATGTGCATGAAGTGTTCCTATATATATTGTATTCATTTTATATGTATATTAGTTTTAAGTCGAGATGTGTTTTATAAACTAATTTTAAGACCTAAAACATATAATTTTAGACATACAATTGCATCGTCGCACATAGTGACATACACGCCAGTTCCCGTTTCGACATGCCCCATTTGGATGTGACCAAATGTTTATTATCATATGGCATTCCCTAGACAATGTAATCGTAATCATAGCTTCATGACATAGATATGAATGTATTGTTCAGCTGAAGATGACCCTATGTAAGGGGTTGAAACCGGTCCTGTAGCATTATAAGTGCAATAAATAAGTATTGATAGGTGGAAATCCTTTCCGATTTCTAATCGTGTAATTCGTCAATACGGAAATGAAGATTATAGATTACGAAGGTAGCAGTAGTTTGAAACCTGGGCAAAACGTGTAGAATTTGTAAAATAAATTAAATGTGACAATCCTTCCAGTTCTAATTCCATGTAAAACCAGAGTTCCCGTGGCTATTATCATATCAACAATAGTTTAAAACTAGAAGTTTGCTTGATAATTGCCCGTGTTATTCGTAATATTCAGTTGTCCATATGCTGCACATCCGAGCAGAAGAATATCATTCAGTACTCAACAGGCAACACTCCTGCAAGTCAAACCCCACCGTATTGTCACCACAGCCATTTGATCCCCAGCTGGCAGTCTTTGAGTTGTGGCAGAACACTTCCTCTTGTCACTTAACACCCTTGTGATCTATTAGCAGTGCATGCGTGAGTTTGTTGCCACACTGGCCCTTGAGCACTGACTTCCACAGAAAGACATCTGTTTAGAGCTGCCCTTTAAAGAATCAGGCTTACACAGTAATCTTGGGCACAGTTACTTAAAACCTTATTGCATTCGGGAGATAGTAGTGGGTTTGAATCACTCTGTCAGCAACCCTGAAGATAGTTTTCAATGGTTTCCCAATTTCACACCAGTCTGTACCTTAATTAAAGCCACTGTTGATTCCTTCCCATTCCTAGCCCTTTCCTATTCTATCATCGCCTAAGACCTATCTGTGTCAGTACGACGTAATATAAATAAATTACATTTTAACTTACAATTATAAGAAGCTTAAAAGTTTTTTTTGCTAGTCAGTGCAATAAATTCTGTAAACTTTTCTGATTGACACAGTAAAATCAGGAAAATACAGATATTGAAGGGTAAGAGTTAAGATGTGAAATAATAAAAATATGAATCAAAATTGACCTCGTTTCAATGATCACTCATAAAAATTACTCATGTGAATATTTAATTTTCCTGACAGCATTGTACTTTAAATTGACTCTTAGCTTATTAGTTTGTGTTCAGTATGTATAGCCCATGCCTAAGAGATGTTAAGTACAAAACAAATATGGCCAGTTGGATACCAGTGGGATCCGAATCCACAACCTTCTGATTTTGTGTTGGATGCTCCACAGTTGATGTTTTATATTCTATCTTCAAGGCTGCTCCTAAATAATCAGCCCGTCTGCCCACACTCAACTGTATCACTGTGACCCATCTCTTCCAACCTTACATCAGCCATGAGCTGTTGCACAACATGTCTCCATGCATATCGTCACAACTTTCTACGTTAACAAACTGCATTGAATATTAACATGGGCACGTACGTTTTTACATTTTGAAATGTACACAAGCGCAACAACCCATATGCAAAATTTGAACAGAATCATAGAATAATAGCACCTTGAAGACTTCCCTTCTTTGTTCTTTTTTATGAAGGGTAGTTATCATATGTCATGACGACTTTGTTATATCTTCTAAAAAAGTAGCAACATTGTAAATCCACTTGATGCATTTGAAGGCCACTTGAATGTGCTTCTGAATGCTAGCACCAAATTTGATCTGAGTACAGAAGCCAATGGCAAGTGCAATAGAAAGATAAATAGAAATCATTGCTTTTGTTATGCATGTCTGTATGGCCTTTTGTAAATTTTGGAACACTATCAACACAGAAATACCTGAACATGTGGATAATTCCTGCACATTTACACTTTTAGCAATGGTCACTGACATCTGTGTATGAGCAGACACAGGACGTCCACTCTGCAACGGTTTAAAGTTCATCTGTTATGTGTCCATGTTTGATCAACAGTTTGATATGCCAAAGCTCTTATCACTCAATGCTTTCCTAACACTGATGTAAATTTGTGCCATGGAGAGCTGCAATTTTCACATTTAACAAGTGTTCGACTTGCATCCATCTTGGAGCACAGCCGGCAGCATATTAAACTTATTCATGGGTTATTAACTAGCCACCAACACACACAGACACCAGCAATCAGTGGTATTCAGTAGAGTGCAACTCAGATTTGCAAATGTAGGCCTATATGGACCTAGGCCCTATATGCCTGCACATGTTCAGATGATATAACACGGATACCGTGACTTATGCAACGACCTCTGTATTGGTCTACTGACCTTATCATTTTCTACTTCCTAACTCATGACCGAGAAAACTTCAGACTTGTATGCAAAAATTGTATCACACACTACTTCTCTAAATATAAAAACACACAGTGATCTATCGAAAGATCAGCGAGGGTACCATTTAATCAATAAAGCCATGGTCAATTCAATTTAGACTCTTTAGCATTATTAGCACAGTTGTGGTTCACTTCTGATGAATCAGAGTAAAGTCTCCGTGAAACGTACAGCATCTGTGCAGTTTGTCTTTTTTTTACACACCATTAACTCAAAAAATAAAGTCTGTTATTCTGGGCTGGAAAATATTCAGTCTAAACACTGTTATTTATTGATGTTCCAACTAAACCTTTTTGTCCAGGAAGTGTTCAATAATGTTCCTTCATTCTCATCAACATGTCCACTTTCATGCTGGAAATATAGGGTTTTTTGTTTAGCTTTGGTCACAACACCACTCAGAGCATGGCATGGCTGGTATTATGACACTAGCCAATATAATGCACGCCTTTCCTCCCCACTACATCACGGCAATTCACATTTATAAAAAGCTTAGTGAAATTATTAGTCTAAAACCTACCTGGCATTACATTTGATGTTCAAAATATTGTCCCTCAGCTGTCAAGCATTCCTGACACCTCATAAACAGGTTTGCAGACACTCAGCATATCTCAGCCTTATGTTCAAAATAACTTGTGCAATGTTCTCTTGTAGTTCTTCTCTTGTGTGCTTGTGTGAGGGTTGTTCACATACAATTTTCCCTTCAGTATCTCCCACAGATAATAATCACAGGGCTTTAAATTAGGAGATCTAGCGGGATAATTAACCACACGATCTTCGAAAACTTCCCATGTTATCTCTATAGACTGATCAGCAGTGTGTGCCGTCGCATTATCTTGCATGAAATAACCATTACCTTTTCTATCAACTGTTGAAAGAATGGCCCGATAATGAGTTATATATATCAATTAGCATTTATTGTTTCATGGAAAAATATAGGCTGTAGAATTCTGTGAGCACTCACTGTGCACCAAACTCCTATCGTTACATCCTGAAGTGGATGGATATGCAGCTGGTGGAAATTTTCTGCACTCCAGTACCAATTGTTTTGGCTATTTGTGTAGCCACTGAAGTGCAGCCATGGCTCATCACAAGAAAAATAACAGTTCTGGGTCAACATACCCATCGCGAACAGAATGAAGCAACCAGCTACAGTACCAAACCCTAGCAAAACTGTCAGGTCCTCTTAAACGTTGGGCAGTGTTGGGTTTGAACAGTTTGACTTTTGACAGTTTTGTTGCTTTGTGGGCAGAATATAATGATACATTAGCTTGTACAGCAATAAGCGACAGGGATTTTGTTGGAGTTCTTTCAAGAGAACTCCTATCAAGCTTTTCCTGTGTTAAAACAGTTCATCTCCTGAGTGTTTTCTTGTTAAAAATGGACCTGTTGGAACGGAATTTCTTCACTAAATTACATACCTTATTCCTAAGGCAGGGGGTGGAGAATGCCAGGATATTCGCGAATCAATCGAAAGTGGCACTTTCCAACAGAAGGATGCTCGGCATAGCACAACACAATGAATACACACTGTTCTACTGTATACATCACTCATTAAACACACTGTAACTTTTGTATTCATACAGAAACTACGCTATTTAAAAGCTAACACATTGAGCACGCTATCAATACCATAGATGTTAAACTAAACTATTGCAGTGAAGACACAGGACTTACCGTTTAATCGCTACTGCATTAGATCACATCAGCTGGACATGAAGCAATATATCTCTCGGCAAATGGGTCACTCAGCCATGCTGTTGCCTTTCCGTGTAGCTCCCTGGACACTTGCACAGAGCCAAAATAAAAAGACTCTCTGCTAAAGATTTGGCTACAGTGAGTAATTGTCATCATAACAACATTGACATCACACGCTGCCCTCACTTTTCAATTCAGACATCCTATGACGCAGAGTACGGTGAGGGCTGCCAACAGGTGACGATGCTCCCTGCATCAGCCATAGGTTCTACAGGGAGAGGAGTGAGGACAGCGGCAGCTCCACTTTTGCATTTACCTCTGCCTGCTTTCTGCTGCTGCATCACTAACCACAACAACACTTCACTCCTCATTGACTTTCAAGAGGTAGTTGTGGAACCTCCTCATTTTCCGAGCACTCCTCTTTGTCGTCACAAAGGAAAATAGGCATACTGAGCGAGTTGACCTTGCGATTATGTGCGTGCAGCTGTGATCTTATATTCGGGAGATAGTGGGTTTGAATCCGACTGTCGCTCAGCCCTGAAGATGGTTTTCCGTGGTTTCTCATTTTCACGCCAGGCAACTGTAACCTAGTTAAGACCACGGTCACTTCCTTTAAACTCTTAGCCTTTCCTATCCCTTTATCGCCATAAAGACCTATCTGTCAGTGCGACGTAAAACCAATTGAAAAAAAAGGAAATTGGCACAAAATCTCTGGCTACTGTCAACATTGACAGCTGTGCTAGGTGTTCCCACAGCAACGCCCTTATGGACGGATATGACTTGTTTCTTTAAAACATCAGGATATCCATCATTAATTAAAACTTAAAAACTTTCATTTATACAGTACTCAGCCTGTACCTCAATAATTAATAGATTTTACCTGTATCAATATGGTGATAATTTCATTTTAAAAATGATACATTCTTTTTAATATACGGTTAGGGGACGTGCAGCTGTGAACTTGCATCTGGAAGATAGTGGGTTCAAACTCCACTGTCACCAGCCCTGAAGATGATTTTCCATGGTTTCCCATTTTCATACCAGGCAAATGCTCGGGGTGTACCTTAATTAAGGCCATGGCCACCTCCTTCCCACTCCTAGCCCTTTCTTATCCCATCATCACCATAAGACCTATCTGTGTCACTTTCATTTGATTTAGTATCAATTTGAATGCAGTTACACTGATTCATCTTTAAATTTCAAGTTGCATTAATTCTGTGACCAACTATAGTCTCATTTTGGAACTCAAATCCACAAGACCATTACTCCAAGTTTTTAAATGTGTTTATATGTACTCTATGTTTTGCTTTTGTATTTTGTAATCTTAACTTATGGGATTCATCTCCATTTGATTTTAATGATACTTTGTCCCAATAATTTATGATGAATGACTGAGGATGACTGCAATGAACAGCCGAAACTAGTACTTGTCGAGGATATAAACTATGCATTGATCAGGTGGAGGAATAAATTAAAATTTAAAAAAAAGAGTAAGTCATATCCATCAATACAAGCCTAGCAATGAAATTTATTGCATTCAATATTGCAATGGTGAACATGATTGGTGCATTTCATGATTTTCATCACTTGTAGTGATTTTAGTGGCTGCATGCTGTGGGTCATGTAGCTGTCAGCTTGTATTTAGGAGATAGTGTGTTCAAACCCAACTATTGGCAGCCCTGAAGCTGGTTTCCCATTTTCACACCAGACAAATGCTGGGGTTGTACCTTAATTAAGGCCACAGTCACTTTCTTCCCATTCTTAGCCCTTTGCTATCTCATCGTCGCCGTAAGACCTATCAGTGCTGGTGCAACGTAAAGCAAATAATAAAAAGTAACCTAACTATACCTGTCAGTAATTTTAACACAGTCAGAAAGAAGTATATAGATCACTGCACTACTTAACCATAATCATACTGCAACTTTTTTGCTTTACGTCGCACTGACACAGATAGGTCTTATGGCGACGATGGGATAGGAAAGGCCTAGGAGTTGGAAGGAAGCGGCCGTGGCCTTAATTATGGTACAGCCCCGGCATTTGCCTGGTGTGAAAATGGGAAAGCACGGAAAACCATCTTCAAGGCTGCCGATAGTGGGACTCGAACCCACTATCTCCCGATTACTGGGTACTGGCCACACTTAAGCGACTGCAGCTATCGAGCTCGGTATATATACTGCAACCTAACTCAGTAACATTGCTATCCAGTAACCACAGTCTAACCAAGTCATTAACAGTAATATTAGGAAGTCATTAGGCAGGCATCATGACTAACAATATTCTTCTTCCACACCATGATTAGTGCACTGTGCAGGGTGAAGAACAGCAGAGAGAGGAGAAAGTGACGCCAATATTGTTATGACGACAACCCCTCCCACAATGTGAGACCACACTTTTGGTAGGGTCTGTTGGAATGGTTGTTCCTGCAACTCATGGGAGCTCACTGCGCAGAGCATTCAGGAGAATAAAAAATAAAGTTGTTTTGTGTTAAATAATGAGACGTAAGATTTTCCATGTAATGACAGCCTCATTTTACAGAAACAACAAAATAATTTGAGTTAATTTATGTAATTATTCATGGATTTAAGAGTAATCCATGTTTTCTTTTTAAATTCATGGGTAATTCACAGGTAAGTTATCTTAAATTATTTACAACAGAAAACATGGAAAGAAGTGGTTGCGTATATCATCCCCCTTGTTGTTTAAAATTTCAGTGTACCTTTTGTGTTTTCGTGTGGTAGAATTGTTACAATTATTTTCCTATTTCAACTTTGTTATGTCATTGCTGTTTCAGGATATCGAATAGGTAAAGGAGAGGGCTATGCCGACCTTGAATTTGCTATGATGATGGGCATGGGCGCAGTTAATGAGGACACTTATGTGGTATCGACAGTTCATGACTGTCAGGTAAGACGTGCAAACTTATTTCCTTGGGATCAACATTCTGCATCACATCCCCTATTTCAAGACCTGCAGTCAGTTCTTTAAAGAAGCCTCTCGTGTCAATCCTTCAACACCATTAACCCTTACCCCTCATCTGTTGGATGAGGCCCGACATTATGATATTCCCTTTCCGGTCATGTGTCGGGTGAGGCCCAACATCACATTGTATCACCCACCGCTCGCCTGCCGACTCGTAGCCGACAAAATACACGATGCTATACTGTACTGCCATGTTTTCGTTCAGCATAGAACTTTGTAAAATCCAGATACTATTTGACAGTCATTCAGAAATCTATTATTTAGATGGCAGTGTAGACATCAGCTGTGTCCAGTCTACTCACATACGCAAAGGCTCAAACGATAGTAAACAAACATGGTCGCTATGTGCTCTCTTAGTCATATACAGTGTACTATTCAATGTTGTATGTCAGGTAATTCTACAAAACCCCAGTAATTTAGCACCTCTACTCCTTCCTTGCACAATAAAGAATATATCGTAATAGCATTTGATGGCACCTACAAGTGAACTGGCGATTGTCTGCTTGTGTACCGTAACCCAACATGTAGCTGATGCTGATGGTTGGCGCAATTATAATCAACAGATCCCGGTTTCAAGGAATCACCGTTTACAGCGGTTTCGAACTACAGACCACCGTGTGATGTGAAACCAGAGACTGAATTAGAGTTTTACAGTTGCTTTTTTCGGTGAAATTACTAACGAAACCAATCAGTATGCGATAACGGTAGTGGTAATAATAATAAAAATGTAAAATAATGTGTCTTAAATTGCCCATATTGTTTTTATTTGCTCCAGTATAGCTTGCTGTAAACGTTTATAGCCTAAATACATCCTTTAAGAGCAAGTGCTATCTCCAAAATCGTGAAAGATGAATACAGGTCATATAAGATAGAAATTCACATTTAAAATACAAATGGTAGAGACAACACATTGTCGCCATAAGACTTATCTGTGTCGGTGCGACGTAAAGCAACTAGCAAAAAAAAGAGACAACACAGAGAACTTCAATTCGAGGGGTAAGGGTTAAGCAGCACCTCTAACACACATCACTTCTTGAGACGCCAACAAGTTTTGAATCAGACTTCACTGGGCGAGTTGGCCGTGCGGTGAGAGGCGTGCGGCTGTGAGCTTGCATCCAGGAGATAGTGGGTTCGAATCCCACTGTCGGGAGCCCTGAAAATGGTTTTCCGTGGTTTCCCATTTTCACACCAGGCAAATGCTGGGGCTGTACCTTAATTAAGGCCATGGCCACTTCCTTCCAACTCCTAGGCCTTTCCTATCCCATCGTCGCCATAAGACCTATCTGTGTCGGTGCAACGTAAAACCACTAGCAAAAAAAAAGGATCAGACTTCACACTTGCTCACATCTGTTTTAATTTCAGAAACACACTTCTTGTGGTGCTGAATCTGGTTTCGATTTTTATGTCCGGTCCCATTTCTGTGTTAGCCAACATCTTAATATGACACCTTCTCACCGCTGTTTCATCCAGAGTGATAAGATCATTGCTGTTGATCATGAACTTTGCAAAGGTAAAATTAAGTGTATCCTCATAATTCAATACATCATATAATTCCATCATTAGATGGAGTAATCAAATTCAAACATGTTTTGGCTCGTTTGAGCCATCTTTACGGAAAAAAGGGAGGGGTTGAACTAATTTACATAATACAAGCTTAAAATGTGCCAAAAGAACATAATGAAGAAACAAATGAAAAAACAAGAGAGAGAGATCAACGGAAATAAACACAACCCGATATACAATATTTACATCATGTGGAGCAAAAAAAAAACTCTGCGTTAAAATTCAGTGAAAACAGGGGTTAATACAAAACATAATTGAATTTAAAAACTGTGTTACCTAAGAAGAAAAGAAATTAAAATAAATGATACAGATGGAAATGAACAGTAAGTGCACATAGCAAGGTTGCAGACCTCTTAAGTTTACAAAATTTGGTTTTATAACAATTCAAAACAGGATGAAATCACTGTGTCGAAAACTCAGGTCGAAAGTCTGCCTTTGTAGAAACACCCTCACATTGAATGGCTAGGAGGGAAGCGGGAGCGAAAAAGTTTGAGAAACCAAGCCTGAGATAATGTGGAGGCGAAATGCATGTGACAAGTGATGGAAAAACGCTGATGAAATTTAAAAATTTAGAACATCAGTATCTTCTCAATCTAGTGGTCCCATTCTCAATTATTGTTTCACAATGTTGGCTGGTTTGTTTGCCTTATTTTAGGTCGAGAGGGCCGCGACAAAAATTGAGAAGCTGTGTTAGAGCAGATGACAGATGCATGGTAAACTGTAAGTGACCTAGTGGAAACCGTTAGTGAAGTTCCAATCTGTAATGGAAAAAATGAGGTTGTGTGAGAAACTTGGGCGGATAAGTAAAAAGTGTAAAATGGGTGTGAAGAAAGCTTTAAACTTACGGTTTTTAGACAGTGGTTGTCCTCTCGAAATGGCCCGGCCTTCTCAAAATAACGGTCCCTTTCGTACGATCGAGTCTGTTGTTGTCTCAACTGTGTTTGTGCGGATGGAAGGAGCGGAGGGGGAAGGGGGTGGTGTGGGGCTGATGAGAAAGGGGGGGAGTGGTGGTGAGATGGAGGCAGGGTTTGTTTATATTATACACACGAAACAGTCACACGAAACAGTCAGCGGTATTCAACAGGTAATCTCTACATGCAGTCTTAAATTTCGATATTAAGTTTGAGTTCCTGACAGCAGCTGGGAGTGAATTCCAAAGTCGTGACCCAGCCACAACGAAGGATCTGTTATATATTGAAGAGTGGTTGACGGGAATAGCGAGGGAAGTGCCAGATCTGGTGTTACAATTATGGAATGAGGATAAGGAATTTTGAAGAGATGTATTTGGGTAGATTTTCCTTCTGAGTTCGATATATCAACGTAAGTACGTGGAATTTCCATTGCCTCTCGGGTTTTAGCCAGGAAAGAAATGTGTAGATAGGGTTTATGTGAACATCGTAACTCAAGTTAAAAACAAATCGAAGATCAGAGTTCAATGCTCGTTGAAGTTTCATAGTTTGTTCACGGGTTGCATCAATGAGGACAATGTCGCAGTAGTCAAGTATTGGTAGTATCAAAGTTTGGAGTAGTTTTATCTTTACATCTTGTGGCAAAATGTCCTTATGTTGTTTCAGAGGGTGTAGCATCGCGTACATCTTTCTACATGTATTTCTTACATGTGCAGACCAGTCAAGAGTTTCAGTCAGGGTCATACCTAGGTTCTTCACTTCCTTACTGAACGGGATTACGGTGGCATTTGATATCACCGGAGGAATAGCATAATTTTTATACATGATGTTTAATAATTTCTGTGAACCGATAATAATTGTTTGAGTTTTTTGGGGGGTTGAGGAGGAGAGAGTTTTCACTGGCGTACACACTGAGTTGTTGAAGGTCGGAGTTAAAATCTCTTATTGCATTCGATATATAATTTATATTAACGTGGCAGTAAATTTGGAAGTCGTCGGCAAAGAGGTGATATTTGTTATACTTTATTTTAGAGGAGATATCATTTATATAGAGGACAAACAAAAGGGGACCAAGAACAGAATCTTGGGGGGTTCCTGCCTTTCGGAGTCGCCACTGAGAAGCAGTATCTTGTACTGTAACACGTTGCATACGATCTGTAAGATATGCGGTGAAAAATGTTAAAGCAATGTTACCGGAAAACGATTTGAGCTTCATCATCAATGTCTGGATGTTTATCGTGTCAAAAGCACTGCTGAAGTCAAGGAGTGTGAGTATTGTCACTTGTCTTTCGTCCATTGCTTGTCTGATGTCCTCAGTCACTTTGAGTAAGGCAGTGACTGTGCTATGACCCTTTTTGAAGCCAGATTGCAGGGGGTCAAGAAGAGAGTGAGCCTGAAGGTATTCCAATATTTGCGCAAGTACCAACCATTCTAACACTTTGGAGAGAGCAGGGAGAATTGAAATGGGATGGTAATCGGATAGGAGTTTCGAACCTGGGTTTTTAGGAAGTGGAATTACATTGGCCCGCTTGCAAATTGTCGGTAATGTGCCGTTTTTGAGACAGTAATTAAAAATGTGGGTGAGAATGGGTAGAATAGTGTCAGTAATATTATGTATGAAAGTAATAGGAATTTCATTGACACCGCTTGCTTTGGATTTAATAGAATACAAGACTTTCTTAACTTCATTAGTGCTGAAGATACGAAAGGCAAAGCAGGGGCGATTTAGTGGAACAGGTGCCTGGGACGTTATTGGCGTGTGGTCTGTTAAGCGGGTTAGACTGAGCTCTCCCTTCCGTGAAATACTCATTTAAATCGTCGAGTGGAATGTCGGGTACCTGAAGCTGTTCATGTATTTTTCCTATGCCCATGGCTCGGAGATGCCTTCAGGCACTAGCCGTATTTAGGTTACTTACTGATTCTCGGACATATTTAAATTAAAGATTACGGATGATTTGTTTACTTTTATTCCTAATTATTCTATACTGTTCATAGTCATTTGTGTCCTGAGTACGTTTGTAATATCGGTAAAGAGCATCACGTTGAGACATCATATTTTTAACTGCAGGGGTTAGCCATGGCTTAGGTTTGCGGGATATTCTGATCTGTCTTTTCGGTCCATGTTTGTTGTATAGATTGTGTATTAATGAATTAAATGTATTTATTTTTTCATCAATGTCTGTCAGATTTAAAATGACCGGGCGAGTTGGCCGTGCGCCTAGAGGCGCGTGGCTGTGAGCTTGCATCCGGGAGATCGTGGGTTCGAATCCCACTGTCCGCAGCCCTGAAGATGGTTTTCCGTGGTTTCCCATTTTCATACCAGGCAAATACTGGGACTGTACCTTAATTAAGGCCATGGCCACTTCCTTCCAACTCCTAGGCCTTTCCTATCCCATCGTCGCCATAAGACCTATCTGTGTCGGTGTGACGTAAAGCCCGTAGCAAAAAAGAAGAAAAAAATATTTAAAATGCTATTCCATGGAAGATTGTAGGCATCGTATCTTAATTCATAGATGTCGATATCTTTCATATTCCTGCACGTTATATACCTAGGTTTATATTTTGGAACGCGAAGTGAGTAGGCAAGAAATATAAGATCGTGGGTGGACACAGCCGGTACTGAAATTTGTCCGTGAGTTACCACTTTCTGAGGGTTGTTTGTTACTTTGAGATCTCGTATCAGAATCATTAATACTATAAATACATATATACTCTTACTGAATTATATACATTATATACAAAGTCACACTTATAAGAAAAAGTCTATACTACTTTTGCCCAGAAATTGGCAACATCCAGTGCATTTTCTGTTGCCTGAAATAGATCTTTTACTGTGCATGTTTTAGGGCACTTACTACACTGCAACAAATGAGACGTCGTCTGGATTGCACCACGCTCACACAATGATGACTCGATGTTAAAACCCCACTTCTGCAGGTTGCTTTTACATCTTGTCATGCCTGCCCGTAATCTGTTCAGTGATCTCCAAGTACACCATTTCTCCATGTGACCAGGTGGTAATTCTTCACTTGGTGTCAACCATTCTTCGGAGCGAGTGCAGCTTGCACACCACATATCAGTTCGGGATTGCTGAGGTGTCCCATTAAGAGCCTCTGTTGTTCTGAGGAAACTTTTCCTTGATTTGAGTCTTGGAGTAACTGGCCTTAATCCATACAGAGGGTGAGCTTCAGATGTTTCCGCCTTCTTCCTCTCGTTTTTTGCTGCAACCTCTCGACAGATATCAGGAGGGGCAATACCAGCAAGACTATACAATTTGTTCAACGGAGTAGGTTTTAGACAGCCGGTAATGATGCGACAGGTATCGTTTAGAGCAACATCTACCTTCCTGGCATGACTTGACTTGTACCATACTGGGGACGCATATTCCGCTGCAGAGTAACATAGAGCAATGGAAGAGGTTCTCACAGTATTGGGATGTGCCCCCCAGGTAGTACCCGTTATCTTCCTTATAATATTATTTCTGGCAGCCACTTTTTGCTTGGTGTTCGAGCAGTGTTTCTGATAAGAGCGCGATCAAGAATATAGATGGTGATATATGCTGAATAATGCAAAAGTGCTAAATTTAAATTTTGGAATTTAGTGAAAATGTTTAACCCAGAAGTTTTATAACTGGACCTGATAGAGCTGTGTACCTCCTTTCAATTCCCAAGTTTCCCCACGTCAGATTTCTAACCATACATGTTTTTTGTGTCATTGGTAACCTTGTTATCAAACGGTGACACCATATATATTTCTTAATTTAAATACCATTAAGTGCTAACAGAACTTCTTTAGAGCACTTGAAGACACCCTTGCGTTTAGTTTGCCATACTGCTTTTGTTTTTGTTTTTGTTTCTTACTCTTCCCAAAAGCACAAGTAATTTTAAGGTGCTCCTATTGCTGATGAACCCTGAAACCACCACCTTGCATCTACATTTTCACAGTTCATCCAATTCGCCCACACTGAGGAACAGCTGAGAATGAAAAAAAGGAACATCTTCAATGAATACAGGGGCCGATGACCTTCGATGTTAGGCCCCTTAAAACACCAAGCATCATCATCATCATCATCATCATCATCAATGAATACATTCATTCATCCTGCAAGATTACAAAGCTCCAGGCAGCCTTAGTTTAAGATTTAAGTCCACAGTTGCCCCTAAAAGCACGATGCACAAGTCAGTGAATACACAGTAATCATTTTCCAGGTGTTTTTCTTTCATTTATTCATTCATTATGTATTTACTTACTTACCATAAAACCTTTACAGAGTCTATGGAAGGCTAGAGAAAAAGGAGAGGCTCCCTACACATTTCTATTTTTATCCTGTTCCATGCATTAGTATGGGCAACATGGAAGAGACGATTTATATATATATAATTTTTTTTGTAGAGTGAGGTAAAGCTCTTGTAGGAATGCTAGCATTCTCCCAAAACATCAGACATTCAAACACTACTAAATTAGTACTTTCACTGATAGTCAGTTCACCTTGCATATGTTATAGTAAAAGATTTAAAGAACTTATCTAATAGATGGTAATTTATGTCCACTGATCTGGTGTTTAACTTCACTTCTTCTTCTTGTTCTTCTTCTACCGCTTTTCCCACACTTGTGAGGTCGCGGGTGCGATCTGTGTCCCACATTGTGGTTTGGTCCTGTTTTACTGCCGGATGCACTTCCTGACGCCAACTGTCTGTCGATGGATGTAATCACTATTGCGTGTTTCTGTGGTGGTTGGTAGTGTAGTATGTTGTTTGAATATGAAAAAGAAAGTGTTGTGACAGACACAAACACCCAGTCCCCGAGTCAAAAGAATTAATCAGGCATGATTAAAACCCCCGACCCTGCCGGGAATCGAACCCGGGACCCTCTGAACCAAAGGCCTCAACGCTGACCATTCAGCCAAGGAGTCGGAAGGTGTTTAACTTCACAAACTAAATAAATAACTGTATCACTACTTCTTAAACTACTCGCCATGATTATAAACATTCTCATCATCGGGTGGAATCTGACACACAACTGAACGTAGACAGAAGTCGAGCACGCTCGTGTGCAGGAATAAACCAACTTGTTGCAACATAACACAACTTTTTAGCCACTGCGGCACTCGTCTTCGATTTCAACAAATTAGATATTAAAATTCTTCTTATAAACAAAACTCTCACCAATACCAAGTCAAAAGTGAAGTTTAGGGGTGAAACATCAGAGACATTTGAAATTAAAACTGGACTACGGCAGGGAGATGGGCTCTCACCACTATTATTTAACTGTGCTCTAGAAATGGTAATGAGGGAATGGTTTAGAAAATGTCCCCCCAAAATAAAGATTGGCCGAAAAATCAAAACAAATTGCCTGGGTTTTGCTGACGATTTAGCATTACTAGCAGTGGACATAAAAGAAGCAAAAACCCAGATATCAGAACTTCAAAACATTGCAAATAAAATTGGCCTCAAAATATCATTTGAAAAAACAGAAATTATGCCCCAAAAACCAACACAGCTAAAAGAAGTCACCATAAATGGTAATAAAATCAAAATAGTAACTCAGTTTAAATATCTTGGAGAAGTAATAACACATAACTTAAATGAAAAAATCTCAATCCAAGTAAGAACAAATAGATTAGCTAAAGCACAAAAATTAACATGGGATATCTACAAAAAGAAATGTCTATCAATAAATACAAAAATAAAACACTACAACACAGTTATAAAACCGGAAGCTACATATGCAGCAGAAACACTCTTTTACCTGAATAAACAATCAAAGACTGACAGACTTCAGAAAATTGAAAGGAGGATTGGAAGAACCTGTATCAACAAAAAATATCAGAAAGATGGACAGTGGCGGTTAATACCTAACAAAGCCGTGTACAGAGAGCTAGAACCCATTACAGATACTATGCGTAAGAGGAGACTGGGATTCTTTGGACATATCATGAGGATGCAGGACTCGAGACTTCTGAAACAACTAGTACAACACAATCTCGTCTCAAAAAATACCACAACAGGATGTAAATGGATCAGAGAAGTAAGAGAGGATCTGAAGGCAATAGGCCTTACAACAGAAGACACCAAAAATAAGATAAAATTGAATACAAAACTCAAGAATACAAACCTCCGCTTTACCCTTACACAAAACAAACCAACAACACGCACATTTTCAACTGAGGAAAGGGCACGAAGATCGGAGCGTCTGAAGAAGTACTGGGAGGACCGCAAAGCCCGAACAATCCCTTCAAAGAGACCTGAACGACGGACTGACTAAAGTGATCCTATGTGGTCATAAAAGAAGAAGAAGAAGAAGAAACAAAAGAAAGAAAGGAACTAGGGGATGTATGCAAAGATATTCGAAAGTTGAAAAAATAAGGACCACCCTACAATACGTACCCTTCCATTTTTCACCGGGCGAGTTGGCCGTGCGGTTAGGAGCTCACGGCTGTGAGCTCTCATCCGGGAGATAGTGGGTTCGAATCCCACTGTCGGGAGCCCTGAAGATGGTTTTCCATGGTTTCCTATTTTCACACCAGGCAAATGCTGGGGCTGTACCTTAATTAAGGCCACGGCTGCTTCCTTCCCATTCCTAGGCCTTTCCTGTCCCATCGTCGCCATAAGACCTATCTGTGTCAATGTGACGTAAAGCGAATAGAAAAAAAAGTTCACTAACATTCCTATGACTGCCTATTATGATTGCCGTCATGTTACCCTTGGCTGACTTTTTTGAAAATTCCATTTATTTACTGTTATCCACTGATCATAATTATTTTAAAACTCCTTTATGCCTCTTTTATCAGCCATATGGAACTGCTTAATAGTCCTACTTTTACAACCTTCCTTTCCATCACATTCAGTTTTAACTATGAACCAAATCAAATTTGTGATAACTTTTACCATCTTCACTGCAGTTTCTCTACGGAACTCATCTGGTCTTAACAGCACCACATCTGGAATATTTTTCCCTCTACAGTAGTTGGTTCCATCACTTTCTGATTCAGTGTCTTTCCCAAATTAACTAATTTACTATTTGTTAGTTATGCTTTCTGTCATTTGTATTTCCTTCTCTGTTAACATTGGTAAATTGAGATCATCCACTTGAGTTAAATTTGACCTTAAATAATGTTATCGTATTTTTTTTTTTATTCAACCAAAATTCTACGTCCATCTTGACTACATGTTCTTGAACTCTGATTCATTTTTATGCAACCAGCTTATGGTGTTTTGTTCCTACAAACAAAAATCATATCCACCTCATCAGTAAACTTGATTTGAATTTTTTAATTCATTTTTTCTCAGGTGTTTGACACATTACCGAAAGAAATATTTAAGGAACATGATGTTCCTGTGGATATCATTGTCACTCCAACTCAAGTAATCCGTGTGTCTCAACGGCTGCCCAAACCAAAGGGCATCATTTGGAGTATTCTGTCTTCCAGGCGACTGAAGGAAATGCCCATCTTGCAGGAGCTAAGAGAAAGAGAGATGGCGTAAGTAATAATGTTCTTCATTTCTCAATACCAAGTAGAAACTTGCAGTAACTTGATTGATTGAGCATTCTTTTAGCTTGGAGACTTGTTGTTGACTGCTCAAAATTATTTTTAATAGATTTTATAGCTAATGGTCAAGACGGTTTTTTTCTTCCCTGTGAGGGGCTATATATAGCACATAATCTGTGTAGTCTGCCTGTACTATCCATTCAGACTTACTCAATCATTGTATGGCTCTGCGTAAATTTTTTGAATGTGTATAAACATACGAATAAGATAGAGAGAACTCTTATCACCCTGACTGTGTGGTGCAGAACCTTGTCAGGGAATAATGTCTTCCTTTTCTTTACAATACATTACATGGTATGAGGGCCATTCAAAAAGAAACAAGCCAGTAGCTATTAAATGAAAACCTGTAGCGTTATTTCAAAAGTATTGCCCAGCACTGTTGAGGCACTTGTTCCACTGCGACACAAGGTGGTGAATGTATTGCTTGACATCATCATCCAAGATGAATCGTTTGTGCCTCAGAGCCTTCTTTAGCTCACCGAAAATGGTATAATCACTAGGAGATCCGTCCGGACTGTATGAAGGGTGACTGAGTACCTCCCATTTGAATGTCTGCAAAAGCCCCTTTACTGCATTTGCTGTACGGGGCCTTGTATTGTCATGGAACAGAATAATTACAAGTAACCACCAAATCAATATGCATATTACAATCTAAAATCTGCAATAATACTGGGATATTTTTATTGGCCCTGTGCATATGTTTTCATATTTATTGTTTGGTGTTTTTCATGCCTTTCAGCATACTTGTTATCTTATAAGCCCCAGCAGAAAAGGTCATCATATTTATTAAAATAATAAATGTGAACATGTTTTAGCTCTTGAGACCTTCATCAGCACAAACATAAATAATGTTAAAATCACAACATAAATGCACTTCTGCCGGGCTGAGTGGCTCAGACGGTTAAGGCGCTGGCCCTCTAACCCCAACTTGGCAGGTTCGATCCTGGCTCAGTCCTGTGGTATTTGAAGGTGCTCAAATACGACAGCCTCGTGTCGGTAGATTTACTGGCACGTAAAAGAACTCCTGCGGGACTAAATTCCTGCACCTCGGCGTCTCCGAAGACCATAAAAGTAGTTAGTGGGACGTAAAACATTATTATTATTATTATTATTATTATTATTATTATTATTATTATTATTATTAAATGCACTTCAAAGAAATGAAAGCAGTGTTGATACTGGAGACAATTCAAAACAAAATATTGGAGATTGTTGATAAAAAGTTTGTAGAAACACCATAAGATATATTACTAAGCTCTTTGATGAAAAGTTTGTAAAATTACCATAAAATGGCCAATTGAATGTTATTTTCTTTGATATTGGCCCCCTTATAACTTCTAACATCCATTAAGTTAGAGAAGTGTCTTGCATCTATTAGGAGGTGGTCAATTTGGTTAAAGGTACTTCCATCTGGAGACTTCCATGTCATTTTATGTATATCCTTGTGATTAAAAGTTGTATTTCCCACTACCATATTTCTCGAGGATGCAAAATGTATAAGCCTGATTCCATTATCATTCAAAATATCATGCAAGCTATATTTTCCAATACAAGGTCTGTATTCGACCTCCTTTCCTATCTTCGCATTCAAATCACCGAAGATTATTTTACAGTCTGCTCTTGGGCACTCATTATAAATTTCATCCAATTCATCGTAAAATGAATCTTTATCTTCGTTGCTCTTCTCTTCAGTTGGAGCATGTGCACAGATAAGACTATAATTGAAGAATTTCCCTCTAATTCTAAGTCTGCACAATCTATGCGATTTTGCCCGAAAATCCATGATAAGGTGTTTTATCTGCTTATTGACAATAAAACCAGTACCAAACATGTGATCCTTCATGTGGCAACTATAGAATACAATGTGATTTTTTCTCTGTATCACTCCTTCACCAATCCATCTCACTTCTTGAATAGCAGTAATATCTAGTCGATACTCATCCAGCTGATTGAGCAACTTTCTGAGGTTTCCAGCTTGGTAGAGGGTTAAAACATTCCACGAACCAATTCTCAAGTCCTTTACACGTTTGTGAGGTCGTCGTAAAAAGGTCAGGCCAGCTATTTCTTCAGATTTCGTAACGAGAGTTTTTTTACAGATTGGGTTGTCAGCCCAACGCCAACCCCCAGCAATCCTGGAGGGCCGATGTTTTCTTTCGGGGTTGTCTCCCTTAGCTGGTGGGTCCCCATTTTGAAGCGTCGGGAACTCGCTTTTTCACCCTTACATGACTTAGCCGTGTACACGCAGTGTACCCGTTGCCCAGGGACCACGGCTTGGACATGCATGTATCAGACTTGGTAGGAATAAATGGCATTTCCTGTGCTTTATTAGTACACTTCCACCAGCAAGAAGTGAACCCACAGGACCACATACTACCCCTTCGGCCCCCACTGGCTCAGTCCGGTGGTATTTAAAAGGTTCAGAGATACCACCCTCCTACTGGTAAATTTTTCAGCACATAAAAAATATCATCAACTACTGAAGGCAATGCCTTGTCGCTGTAGCCATATCTGACGATCTTCTGCTAGCCTCGTCATGTTGCTATATGAACCACATGCCAGTTCACCGACGAAGTTTCTGATGTATGACATCCTTTGGTCATCCCCTGGGTCTCTTTCCCAGTATTTTACCTTCAGTGATGGTTTGGAGAAGTGAGTCATGTCTCAATATGTGTCCAAAGAACTTTATTTTCCTCTTCTTTATCATATTTAATAAACATTGTTCCTCCTTTACATTTTTTAAAACAAGATCATTTGTTTTCTTTTATCCATCCAACTTGGTTTTGTAATTCTTCTCCAAATCCTGCAAGTTTTGTTTCTTCCTGTTTTCCTAATGTTCAGGTTTTGCATCCATACAGTAGCACATTCCAAACTGTCTTGAGAAATGATTTTCTGGTCTCCAAACTGAAATGGTTGTTTAGCAATAAGTTATTCTTGTTTTGGGAGGATTCTTTTGATACCCCTATTCTATTCTTGATTTCCAAAACGGACCTGTTCAGAGGTAATTGTTGTTGTTGTTTGAGTCATCAGTCCATAGACTGGTTCGATGCAGCTCTCCATGCCACCCTATCCTGTGCTAATGTTTTCATTTCTAGATAACTATTGCATCCTACATCTGCTCTAATCTGCTTGTCATATTCATACCTTGGTCTGCCCCTACTGTTCTTACCACCTACACTTCCTTCAAAAACCAACTGATCAAGTTCAGGGTGTCTTTTAAGATGTGTCCTATCATTCTATCTCTTTTTCTCATCAAATTTAGCCAAATTGATCTCCTCTCACCAATTCGATTTAGTATCTTCATTCGTGATTCGATCTATCCATCTCACCTTCAGCATTCTTCTGTAACACCACATTTCAAAAGATTCTATTCTCTTTCTTTCGGAGCTAGTTGTCATCCTTGTTTCACTTCCATACAATACAAGGTAATTATACTACCCAAATAGGAGAATTCTGTGATTTGTTCTATCAGTGTGTTATTTAATTTTAATTTTAATTTTTTATTTTTTTCCTAGCTGTAAGCTTCTTTTTGTCACTATCATGAATTTTGTTTTCTTTATATTTAATTTTAATTTAATGGTGTGGCATTCACAGGTCCCTCACTGAGGATTAGTTGAATGTTCTTAGCATCTTACATCCTTTTCAGAATTAGCTAAGATAGCAATATAATCTGTGAAGCGGATACTGTGCACCTGAATATCATTAAAATTCACCCCTTAAGTATGCTCTTTCATTTCTCTAACTGCATTTTCTATGAACAGGGTAAAGAGACATGGTGACAGCAGGCAGCCTTGTCGTACTCCTCTTCTAATTTTTACTTCTCTTGTAGTACCATTAATATTAACCTCCATGTTTTAAGCTTTATATTGATTTAGAATAAGGCACCTTGTCAAGTCCCGTATTCCCCATTACTTGGAAAAGCTATTTCCATTCAACATTATCGAAGGCTTTTTCCAAGTCAATGAATGTTACATAAGTTTTCCTGTTGACTTCTAACCTTCTTTCCAAAATTTGACGTAATGCTAATATAGACTCCCTAATTCCTTTTTTGTGTTCTAAAGCCATGTTGATCGTTATCCAATTGTTGTTCTATTTTCCTTCTAATTCTGTCTTTAATGGTGATAAGTAAAATCTTAGAAATGTGAGAAAGGATCGCTTATGTTCTATAATTCAAACAATCACATGCGGTTTTTTGGGTTGGTTTTTTTTTTTTTTTTTCGAGGAGTGTAATTGTTCTGTTTGTAATAAAATCAGTTGGTAAGGTTCGTTGTTCGTAGCATTCATTAATCACTTCAAACAAACCGTTTTTCATGGTATCATCGCAGTTTTTCAAGAGTTCTGCTGGAATGGCATCCACATCAGTGGCTTGGTTCTTTTCTAATTTATAGAGTGCTGTATCGAACACTGCTGTAGTGATGGGCGGTCCTCTGTCGACTTCTTGAACTGATTCTACATCCTCCAAATATTGTTCAATATTGACAGAATCTTCTCCATTACATAAGTCTTCAAGGTATCCTACAGGACCAAATTTCAGCATATCAGTATCTCCAAAAACCATAGCAGCTGTTAAGGGATAAGACCAGTAACACTATTTTTAAGAAACAATCACTACCACCATATTTCTCTCGTATACTTGCTAAGTAGTGTATTTGACCTATCATGCTTATTATTCATATGTTTATGTATAATAAAAGAACACTGCCTTGTTTGATTGTAGGGAAGGTAAGGATTGCACCCTCAAGGAAGTTGATTCCGACATTGAGGAACCTCCTCCAAGAGTGAACGCTCGAGGAGAAGGACGTAACCGATTCAGGAAACGCCGCCCTCAGTTGACTAAGGCCTCTTCCGAAGAAGGGGCTGGCGAAGAGAGCCGAGAGAATGGTGTCGGTGGATCGAGACCCTCGCGCACATTCCGTCGTCGAAGGAATCCTGGCAAGAAGCCAGTGAAAAGCACAACAGAAGAGAATACCACCAGTGATGATGTTCCCAATGAAAATGAAGCTCCTGTTTCTAAGAAGGTCCGTCGTCCAGCTTTGCGCCTGAGGCAGAGACCCCATGTCGAATTCAGTCTCCGTGTCGACAACATAGCTCCAGACGTTAGGGTCCGCGACCTCAAAGCTGCTCTTGCCGAACGTGGCGTGAAACCTTCGGACATCACATGGTGTGGTCATCGTGGATATGCATTCCTCCACTTTGCCAAGACAGGACAAGCTGCCACCGTTAATGCCCCTGTAGGAGTGGACAGTATTGTTGCTTCTCTTCGAGACATGAAATTGGGGACTGAAGGGGGAGGTGAAAATGTTAAAATTGAACCAGCTAATCATATTACCAGAATTGAAGTCACAGATATTAGCTCAGTGTAATTGAGTACCTGTTTGTTTACTCTGTTGGTGTCGTTCTTTTATGGCTTATTATTTGAAAGCCGTAATACTTCAGGGCCTATTTTTCTACTTAAAGGAAAGATAAATAATTTTGAAAAAGTTTGAGACTTGTTTTGTTACCAAGGCTAAGAATGTTACTACCTAATTGTTGCATGATGGAATCGCTGTGACAAAATATTAATTTACATTGACATTGAGATAGTGTATGTCAAATATATTTTCTTCTGAAGAAATACAATTTGTTATAGGAAAACCACTCTTTTTTCATGTGATGATGTTTTTATTGTAAAATTGTGTTTGAAATACCTGACATAATGACTGTAATATTCACACCAGTGATTAGGTTGTATGTTGTAAATTGGAGTATGTGATGTTCTTATTAATTATGCATGGTTTTAATTATTTGAGACGACTGCATGTACACTCTGATATAGTAATTTATTATTTTTGTAATTCTACTTATAGTATTAATGCCCATACTAATTGTTTTAAATGTTATGTGCATAAAAATAATGCTTAGTGAAATTCCCTGTATAATACCATAATTATTGTTCTGTATTTGAAACCTCAGATAAATAAAATACCTAATAACCTTTACAACAATTTTGTGTATTAATCAATGAAAGATTTGCATATGATGAAAAGAGCTGAAAGCTTTAAATACCTGGGAAGTGTAATTGAAGAAAATGGAGGAAACAGAATGGAAATCAATGAAAGAGAAAGGCTTGCAAATTGATTCTTAAAGAGTGTGGGAGGATTGATATGGAACATGGATGTATCACAGAGATGTAAAGGAATTATCTACAAGACACATTTTGTGCCAATTTTGACATATGAATCAGAAATGTGGGTGATGAAGGAGAGGGATAACTGTGGAATACAAGCACTGGAAATGAAGTTTAAAAGGTGTGGAGTAGGTTTAACAAGAACGGACAGAGTCAAGAAATGAGAGATTTCGGGAAATGGTAAATGAGGAACCCCTACAGGAAAAGATAGAAAAATCGAGGCTGCAGTGGTATGGACATGTTAAGAGAATGGGAGAAGAGAGAATACCAAGAAAGATTTTAGAAATGGAGTTGAAGGGAAGGAGACTAGAGGAAGACCGA
This sequence comes from Anabrus simplex, assembly GCF_040414725.1. NCBI lineage: Eukaryota > Metazoa > Arthropoda > Insecta > Orthoptera > Tettigoniidae > Anabrus > Anabrus simplex. Next base: position 64,475,580 of record NC_090274.1, on the reverse strand, counting down.
GGGACAGATGGCTGAAAGGTGTAAAGAAGAACATCGAGGCAAGAGGAGAGAACTGGACGACATTGAGAGGAGAGAAGTGGTGGATGGACAGAAAACGATGGAGAGGCGTATGTTCCAAGCAGACCCAGCCTGTGGTTGGAAACTGCTCCAGATGGTGATGATCAATCTATGGGGCTAAATGTTGAAGCATGTAAACATACTATCAGGCTCCATGCCTGACTGGTCAGCATTTTGGTGTTTGGAACTTGGGGTTCCAGGTTCGATAATCAGCCAAGTCTAGAGATTTTTATCTTGAATGGTTAACAGTAGGATTGGTCTTACTGCATTTGCCCTTGGATCACTTGAATGGTGCTTGTGGAAAACATGCAGTGTCATAATCAGAACTAAAATATACATATTTCACTCGCTTGCCTTCCAGTTCCTCTGTATAGTTCTTACTTTACTTCACTCTGAATAAAGTTCCTTCTGGATCTAAGGCACTGGGCGAGTTGGCCGTGCAGTTGTATGCACGCAGCTGTGAGCTTGCATCCAGAAGATAGTGAGTTCGAGCCCCACTGTCGGCAGCCCTGAATATGGTTTTCCGTGGTTTCCCATTTTCACACCAGGCAAATGCTGAGGCTTACCTTAATTAGAGCCACGGCCGTTTCCTTCCCACTCCTGTCCCACATTGCCATAAGAGCTGTCTGTATCGATGCAACGTAAGACAAATTGGATCTAAGACAGGGTGCAGTCATGACATGGCTGAACATTGGGTGTTTAGGGTCCTCAAGTTTTCACCTCTCCTGACACAATACGATGAACGGCTGAAGGTGCAATACTGGCAAGAGGGTAGATCTCATGTGCTGGAGTCAGTCTCGGGCACCTAGTGACTGTTCAGGTAGACTCGTTCAGGGCTTGCTGTGAACAAATACTTTGCAAACTTTTGCCGTATACTCTCCTACAGCAAAGCAAGAGTCTCAAGGCTGATGACATAAGGATTTGCTACCCTTGTCAAATCCACCAGCTTCTGCAGGATATCATTCCTCGAACTTGCCTTTCCCTCCAGTTTGTGACACTGCTTCCTGAAGTTCAGGGAGCGATTCGCTTCTGGGCATGTCACAGTGGTCAAGGTTGAAACCTCTCCTAACAATGTTCATCTTTTGTTGGACCTCCCTGTCACGAAGATAGTAGTGAAAACTTGTCTTCCCTGGTTTAGAGTTCAGAGAGTTCTGATCATAATACAGGTAAACCCCATTGTACGCAGATTCGCTATCCGCGATTTCGCATATACGCGATTTTGGTTTTAAGTCTAGTGCTGCCCTCTCTTAACAGTACTTGGAAGCTGTAATGTCTTAAGGCGGGTACAGATATGCGTGCCAAACGTACACTACTTCGCGCGCCAAGGGTAAACGAGGCAAGCACATCTCTACGCCCATCTTCTGTCGTGTTTGTCGAGACGTGGATCGTCAGTTCCGGTCAGTAGAGCTGTGAAGTTGCACTTGAAAGGTTTTGTATTTAAAACGCTGGGTAAAAGGAAAGAAAGTGTGGCTATCGAAGGAAAGAAGCATGTATCAAAATCGTATTCGTTACAAACAAACTTAGAAGTTTTGGATCGCAAGCTATGAGAAAGGTGAGCGTGTTGTTGACATTCAGCGTACTTTGAGACTTAGTGAATCCACTGCGAGAACTATTCGTGACAATGCGGAATCAATTCGAAAATCTGTTCAACCTTCTACTAACTTAAGTGTGACTAGAGTGACCAAATCTCGCTCGGAAACAATGGAAGGAATGGTAAAAATGCTAAGCCACTGGATTGAGCATCACAACCAACAACACATGCCTCCCTCTGGTGCTGCTATTCAAGTTAAAGCCAAGATCTTGTATGCAGACTTTAGTTTATTATTGTGTGTTTTAATGTTAAATATTTAAACCTAATTTGTGAGTAAAGGAAACCTAACCCTATATTTTCATATAAAATGACTCAATTTACGCGAATTCGGTATGCACAAAAATTCCGCGGAACATAACTGTCACATATAACAATGTCTACCTGTACTTAGCTTGACTTTTGAGAGCGTTAGCTGGCTTTTTCTCCATGACATCGAAAGTCCTTTCTCGTGCAGCGATCGGAGTGTCGTTCACATTGATAAAGCTCCATGCCTGTAGATCAGAGGTGCTCATGCTGGGCATTCCATCCCGCGGGCGCACAGAACTGTAAACGAGCGGGCAGACAGCCGATGAGCATATGCTATTCAACCACAGTGATGTTGTTACGTCACAGGCCGTGAAGGTTGAGCGAAGTTCTCCCACTCACTCTCGATCACTGCGGCGATACCCCGAGTTTGAAATGGAGGCAGAAAATAATGAAGGAAAGAAATTCCCGTCATTTTCAATTTACGTTGTAAGAAATAAGTTATTTATGTTCATTACAGTTTATGTATTTTGAACGGACACAATAAACAGTTAGGCCTACAACCTCAAATAATTTTGTATTGTACCTGTTGAATTACAATTTTCAATCTCATATTTTAAGAGGTGTTATAGAAACATTTCTAATATAATACAGAGTTAGGTGTGGATAACGTGTGGCTTGTGGTTGCTTGGGTTTAAATTACCTGATAAACTCCCAAATAAGTTTTAAATACTATTTTCAGAAATTCAGTGAACGGGGAATGTCACATAACACTACAACACGGCAAAAAATCAAGCATTAAACTTCTTGCATTATGCAAATATATTACGTTTCGCAGAATGAATAACAGGAATCTTACTTTTAAATGGAAATACTGTCATTCCCATTGAAGGAATTGTAAATCGTATCTTGAACCCTGCATCTTTGTAAATTGCAACACAAAAAATATAACGTGTCAGTTTTCTTTGAATGTATAAATGTAAGAAAATAAAATTGACTCTTTATATCAAGCACAGTATAAATCAAACTGGAATACATTGAAAAGATCATGTTTCTTGTGATTATACCGTTTTTAATTTTTTTTAAATACTATATCCGAATCAACATTTCGCTGAATAATGGAGGAGAGTTTCGTAGTCACAATTGAACGACACTGCTTCACATCCCTGCCAAGTGTGCTCACTCTATCGCTTCACTGTAACATGTGCTTGCTACGTAAGCTGCCCGCATTTACGTCAGGCCAACCCGGCCGCACTGCACTAGCCTCAGTGGGTGCCGAGCTGAGCACCTCTGCTCTAGATTGTCTGGCTGATCATTCGTATAGATGTTATATACAGTAATATCAAGGACAACACACTGCCGTGGGTTAGGCCTTTTTTCTGGCTTCTTCAGTTTTATATTTTTCCTTTGCAGAGTAATATAGAACATTTTGTTCTACAGCATACCATGTCTGATGTCCGTTAGTTGTACACAAGAACCTTGTTTATCCGGCCCTCATTAATCCATATCTCCGGTTTATCTGGATCGAAAATAATTTTACTTGTACAGTATTTCTTTTACGGGGTTGATTCTCCTTGAATGTCTTTTCTGCCAAGGATAGTTAAGGACAGGAATTGGGAGTAAGTCAGCCACTGTCTATCAAAGGTACCATCCTGGCATTTGCCTGGAATTGAGAATGGGAAACTGTGGACTCTTCTAAGTTCTTTGACACATTTGCATTCATTCCCGGATGCTCGGGCGTACATGTGGACGACATAAATGACTGGTTGAAAAATGACTGTAATTCAGGCTATGGCATAATGACAGATGAATAAATTATTGCCTCTTGTTCCTCAGCAGGTAATGACGAGAGTGATGGTGAATTCGAAAATGAAACCGGCGTCCCATCAGAAGAAACAGTGACTCATGGAGATGCAACAATGCAGCTGGACAAACTGATGGCCTATTTAGCATCCCAGACTGAAACCTCACCATCAGAACTGATGTTTACAATCAAATTCTTGACAGAACTATGTTAGTAAAACGTCTTTGTGATCATGCTGCGCGCAAATGCTATACAAATGTAAACCAGAAAAAGCTCGCACATTATTTTAGTGCATAAAACAGAGTTGTAAATGTAAGAAAAGTGTTCTTATATTTTTTTGTACAATTGAAAAAAGGTATTACTGTACAACTTATGTTAATATATTATATAACATGTACTGTATTTGTTTTTTATTTTTTCTGGATTATCCAGATTTTCGATAATACGGATCAGTTCCGGTCCCACTAAATCCGGATAAACGAGGTTCTTGTGTATATCCGGGGTGATGTTATACAGCTTGACTATGAGCTGCACTGTACCACTGTATCCTATGCCGTACTGAAATCTTTAGTTGGTCCTTAATGCTAGATGAAGTTTTTTTGAGCATCCTCCTTTCAAATGCCTTGTAGAGGTGGCATAGAAGAGACACGGGTAAGAATTTCTTCGTACCTGTTGGTTCCTTGCTGAAGTTTTGTAAAGGTATCGCTTGTGCTTTCCTTTACAGCCTTGGAAAGTGCAGAGTCCTGCAGCCAAGCCCACGGGCTCCGGCAGCCCAGCCCGTGCAGTGCCGTTCTCTTCTGATGTGGCCGCGTACTGGCCCACAGCACTGGTCTCATACTGCCCACCGCAGTCCACCGCACTGGGCGGGCTCAGTAGAATAACCTTGAATACTTCCCCGCAATAATGCGTGCGCCGTGTACAATAAAAATGTTCACGTCACACTACTATTCAGATCACTCACTCTACGAATTCCCGTACGCTAATAACATATTTCAAAGTAGGCTAATCGTATTTTGAAATTAAACAGTAGAGATTTCTCCTGTACTGTAATAATAAAAATAATAATAATTGAAAACAAACAGAAACTTTATTATAAACTAATATTCGTCTGCAATTAATATCAAGTTAACTGAAAATGAATCTAAATAACATGAAGCATATTCATAGGACTTCATTCGCGTTTACCTCAAAATAAAATACAATTGAAATGACATGCAATATACCAACAACAAAAATAAACCTGAACATAGCTTTTACTTCGTGTGTGTTGTTTATTGGTCATTGCTAATGGTGGTGGAATGGAATTACTGTGAATGAAAAGAAGAACATCAACATTGTCTGGTTGTAGAAGAGACTGCCGCGCGTTGAGAATGAAGCCCGCTGAACTGAAATTTCTCTCTGAAGTTGAACTTGATGCTTGCATACATAATACTTTCTCAGTGATCTGGTGAAATTTTGGATAGTTTTGTCCATTTGTTCTCTAATAGGACGCTATATCTACCTTCTTCCATTCCACAATTTTGCTTTAAATATCTTTCCAGCTCATCTGTAGGAATAGGAGCATCATGAACATCAGTCCACGAAGAAAACTTTATTACTTTGGCAGGTTGTGGCACAGTCGTGGAGTCTGATGACACAGAAACATTAGAATGCTCGTCATTCAAGCACACCTCGTTCATCATAAGTTTTTTATCTAATCATAAAAAGACAAAATCAAACCGACTCCTTTAATCTATACTAATATAATAAAAAGAGAGTGCAAATTTTGTTAGTTTGTATATCTCTGGAGGGTATCGTTATTTATAAGTTTCATTTCCGTATTGATTGGATACATGTATATGGACAAGAAAGATATTCCACCTATCAATACTATTTATTATGAAGCAGGCTTACATCAGTACCGGTTTCAACTGTATACAGTCATCATCAGCTGATAGATCACAATATTACATCCATTAGGCATTGGTATGTGTTACAAAGACGTCATCCATTAGCGCTTCCGGATGTCTAATGGGGTTGTGGGTTAGATGTTTTCGTCATATCATTTGTTGTTTACGTGGGGTTAAAATTGTATCTGAGATTAAATATGGTAGTAAAAAACTTAACTACTTAAAATAAATTGTGCATATACATTAATACATTAATCACATTCAAAACACATGAAATATATAAAACACTTGGTGAATTTAAACACATTAAAACATTGGAAACATGTATGTAAAAAAGACCCCGAGGAAGCCTGAAGAAAGAACTTTGCAAGACATGAACTTTTAAATAAATAATTTGATAGCTTGCACTTTTGCCATTTTATCAGCTGCTGAAGCTAGTCAATCAGGTCGCTTTGCGGGCAAATTCAAATGGATTTTGTGAGACAGTGTTTTTGTTGTTAAATTTGCATATTGCTTAACACATTGACGATCGGCCCCAGAGATCTCCATAGTACTGTGGCTAGCAGTTGTTGACGGGCCCCAGAGATCTCCATTTTTACACACAGTCATCATTTGTAACTTGTTGTGCTATCTGTTGGCTATAATTTTAACTACTTTCAATTATGTCATGGAGTAGAGGGATTGTAAATTTTAGTGTCGATGTATGTTTTTTAAATTGTATGGTCTTTGTAGCCATAGAAACGTTGCATATACATGGGTGTTCTTACACGCCGAGAATCATTGTACAAGATAATGGCTACGTGCCCTATGTGACAACAAAGTATTTCAACATTTATATGCAGATTCATTGTCTCATGTGCCCCATAGGTGATGAGCCCTGAGAATTCTCGTAATTTATCAGCCGACATTAGGTGACGTGTTAAGAGAATTCTCGCTTCTATGCACCTCGTATTTCCTAGATTATTGATGAATGGTGGGTGAAATTAGGAGTTCCAAATGGTGTAGTCATGGAATATAAACTAAAGCTGCACCTTTATATCTTTAAACCTTCATGTATTTAACAAAATAATGTCAGATGTGTAGAGCTATTCCCTGGAGCTCCAGTGCAGATTTCAACATGGCGTGGCGTATTCAGTTGCCGACAGCTACCGATAATTGTGATTAATTATCCACAAACCAGTTATAATAGGTAGTGAGTGACAGTGCTAATGATTAACGGCTAACACTAAACAGGAAGTAGCCGTAAAGAGAAATCCTTGCATACCTGAATGGCATAAACAGGACATTCATACTACACTGTGCTTAGAAAGACTATTAAATGGAGGCACAAACGGTAGTGCTTTGAAAGGTATCACAATGTAAAGACTACTAAGCAAGCTGTGAGCACATGTTCCAAGTTTGAGGTCGATATCTTGAATAATTTTTGAGAAGACTGGAAAAAGGGTATAATTGTACCTCTTTTCAACAAGGGCAGTTGATGGAAATGCATCAACTACCGTGGAATTACTCTGCCCTCTCATGGTCTAAAACTTCTGGGAAAAATCATAGAGAGTAGATTAAGAGAAATTGTAGAACCTTTATTGGAATAGGAACAATAATTATGGTTTTAGGCCTGGAAGAACCACTACAGACCTTATCTTTGCTGTCAGGATGTTAATGGAAAAGCACTGGGAAGAAGTGGAACCACTTTTTCTACTATTCCTACACATCGAAAAGGCTTATGATGGCGTACCAAGAGAGCATATCTGGAAATGTCTAAAAGAGCTGGTAGCTCGTGACAGTCTTATTGCAAAAGTAAAGATGCTCTATGATAAAACCAGAAGTTGTGTGCAAGTGGGTGGCGGGCTGTTCAAATGCTTTGAAACGAAGAAAGGAGTACAGCAAGGCAGTGATTTGTCACCCCTCTTATTTATCACTGTGATGGATGCCATAATAAAGTCTCTAAAAAGGAAGGAGTAGCAGGGCTTGCAAGCTTACATCTTTGCAGATGATGTGGTGATCTAGGGTGAAACTGAAAATGATGTGGAGAAAAAGCTGCAGAAATTGAGTCAAGAGTTTAAGAGGTATGATTTAAATATCAATAAGGCTAAGATGGTGGTGATGAAGTTACAGAGGTGAGATGACAAACCACAGATCAGAATAAATGACACCAAACTGGACAGTGTTCCAATGTTTAAAGTACTGGGTAGTATAGTATTAAAAGACAACCTTGGAAAGTATGAGGTGGGCAGTCGAATTAGCAAAGCAACTCAAATAACTGCTGTGGGATAAACAAGTACTATTGAAAGCCAAGATGACATTATATAAATCGTATTATACACCCATCCTCACGTATAGCTTGAAAACTACCACGTTAATGAGACAAGACAACTGAAAACTCCAAGCTGCAGAAATGAAGTTCCTACACACTATGATACAGAAGACTAGGAAGGACAAGTTCAGGAATGAAAAAATCCAAGAGGAGGTGGGATTAGGAGACTCCCTACTATAGAAGATTCAGAAAGCAAGATTGAAGAGGTTTGGCCGTGTAAGAAGGATGAGTGCAAGCAGGACTGCAGGAGGACTGAAAGAGAAGTAAAAGGAAAAAGACCAGTGGGCAGACCCAGAGAAAAATGGACAGATCAGGTGAAGAAAGATATCGAGGAGAGAGGACAAGATTGGGAGAAGGTTATGAGAGAACAGTGGTTCATTGACTGACAAAGATTGAGGGGGCTCGTACAGCACACCCAAGCAACTGGAGATGGTCAACGACAATAATGATGATGAGTAGTTTGAGTGCAGCAGTGTAATATCTTCCTTGGAGGCTTGAAGTATCTGGTCAACATGGGGTAACAATCTCCGTTCAGGTCCCGTTGTCATTGTGTTAAGACCAGCTTGAGAGCCGTGCCAAGAAATCAGCATCAAACACACCGTATGGCATGATCCTGTCACCTCAGGAGTCTGTGTTCAAATCTCCCCCCCTGGTGTAGGTATTTTCCTTCGATTGGCGCTCTCAAGCCGCGTCTTAAGCCGTGTGCAGATTTACAAACACCGCCTTGCAAAGTCCATTTGAATTCACCCATGAAGGGATCTGATTGGCTAACTTCAGCAGCTGATAAAATGACAGCGGTGCGAGATATTGAATTATTGTTTTCAAATTATTTTTCAGTATGACCAACCCTATAACACTCATATACCTGGTTTATTTTGTTTCTGACCAACCTGTATTCCAGTTCTGCTAAGGTGAAATGTTGACGAGGAAATCATTTTCCTCTCCATGACGTTCCAGCTTCTCAGCGTCAATCCTTATCATGATTTTCCCCATTGTGAAGCTGCTGATGTGCTATTTCATTCTGGCCAACTTGGTTGAAGTAGTCTGCAGGGTTCTTTGGGCCGTTGCTCAGATTCTTGATCATTTTCCATGCTCTTCTGTTCTGAGCTATGCCAAAGTATGCAAGCAGATTCATCCGTCTTTCCCATCTTCCATCCATGATGCTCCTCGCAAGTACTTGTTATGGTATGCCTGGAGCATCTTCCTGAAGTCAGTACTCAGGTCACAAATAAAGTGTATACAACAACCTTGCTGGGTATTTCCTAGAGATCTCTTTTTAGAGTCCTCCTAGCGGCTTGACTCTGGTTGCAATTTGGCCACCTCCTGATCTAGCTCCTTGGACAAATTCGCTCTTCTGGCCTTTGAAGTTGGAACACAATTTAGAGGTACTTCTTGCGGCCTGACCACGCACACGACTGTGCTCGTAATGAGGCTGTGCTGAGCACTCGGGATGGATTTCTGGTTCTAAAACAGACATGAGCAGACTGGAAGGTGTTTTTTTTTTTTTTTTTTACAAATTGCTTTACGTCCTTATTGAGACAATGGGATAGTATTGGGAAGGAAGCGGCCGTTGCCTTAATTAGGATACAGCCTCAGCATTTCACTGCTGTGAAAGTGGGAAACCACAGAAAACCATTTTCAAGGCTGCCCACAGTGGAGTTTGAACACATGTAATCTCACAGCTGCTCAGCCCTATCCACATGGCCAGCTCACTCATTCAGACTGGAAGTTTCAAATGCTGAGGTTCTCTTTCTGTGACCAGCATTGTAACACCACCATCACACTGAAGTGTGGAAACCAGCCAATGATCAAAGAATTAATTAAAGATTGAAGATTGTAGTGGTTTGGCCACCTGTGCCTAATGTTCAAATGGCATCTACCACGCTGATTACTCTGACAACAGAGGCCTACCCAGTGAAAAGTTCAAATAATATCTCTAAAGAGAACCTGGGCAAAGCAGATCAAGTATGACTTCGGAAACCAAAAGCTTAGCTGTCTCCATGTCATACTTGAAGCCCTTAGCCACCAGACCTGGAAAATTGTTTTACATGGTATTGATGACTTAGCAGCACCCATAACAGTGCATCAGCTTTCTTTGGGGTAAAACTTCTCCTGTACTGTAATTATCTACGGGTAAGAAGATTGCAGTTTGCTCAGCGACTGAGTACTTTGCCATCTCCAGCATTCCTGACATAGAACTCTACCTTTCATCACACTAACAAGCAAGTTTTCATTCAGGGTTGTTGCCGCCCACACTTATCGCAGCGAATGTCTTACAAGACCTGCACCAGGTTAGTCATAGCTACCCTGAATTATCATCATCATCATGCACTTGCATTTGCTGATGATGCTATGGGGTGAGACAGAAGCAGAAGTTCAAGCTAAACTAGATATTTGGCAAGAAGAATTTGAAAGAATGGGAATTATCATTAGCCGAACTAAAACTGTTGGTTTAATGATGAGTCGAAATCCTGAAGCAGTCCACCTGTGAGTGCAAAATGAAGAAACAGACATTGTCAATAACTTCAAATACTTAAGGACCTTCGTTTCTTCTGACAATACCATAAACCAAGAAATAGGTAATAGAATACAAGTTACATCAAAATTCTACCACTCCGTTCGTCAATTACTTTGGAATGACTCATTTTCCTAAGCTTGCAAGCTCACGCTGTACAAAACATATCTTGTACCAGTTCTAACGTATTGACTGGAAGCAGCAACGTTGACTAGATCTGCACAAAGTTACCTACAGGCCACTGAAATGAAGTTCCTTCAGTCATGTCAAGAATCTTCTGTTCACACTTGTTTCAGCTGAACTGAATTCTAGAAGATTCTTCAAGTGCTAGTATTTTAAGTGTTTCACCTGTCCGGCCCTGCGGTGTAAGGGGCAACACGTCCGCCTGTCACCCGGCGGCCCCGGGTTCGATTCCCAACTGGGTCAGGGGTTTTTAATTGTAAATGATTAATATCCCTGGCCTGGGGACTGAGTGTTTGTGCCGTCCTTAACATTCCCTTCCTCACATTCAACACACTACACTTCCGCAATTCCAATTACACGCAGGTTCATATCATATGGTGTAAGTAGGTGCAAAAGATCTCTATAGGTCGATGCCCTGAACAAATAGATAAAAAAGTGTTTCACCTAGTCTTCTGTGGAGTGCATTCTTCAAATTGGAAAAAACTGAGAACTTACACGTGACGTGTGATTGTGATGAATGTTTTAACATCCAAATATTTACTTGACTTGCACTGAATTTCAACAACACACGCTTGCTTCTTAAATTTTATCTGTAACTTGATTTTGACTGATGATGGTCTGTAGCAAGACTGAAACTAGTTTCATGAAATATATGTTACTTTTTAAGGTTACAATAAATAGTATTGAATAGTTGGAAACCTTTAGCTTTTGCTTTACATTATTTTACCTACCATAAGTCTCAAATTTGTTTCGAATGCGTGCAATTGTCACTTGTGTTGGCAGTTCTCTTCTGTACGCACATCTTCATTGCCATTGAACTTCAACAACATTCTCAGTTTTCCAATACCATTTCGAAATTAGTTTCTGCTGTTCAAACGATAATCTTAGCTCCATTTCGTTGTAGTAACGCTAGCATAATGCCATGTGAGTCACATTTGTTTACAGAACATAATATGATAATCTTTGCTTCATTTGTTCGTTGCTGCCTGTAGCGTAGCAACACTAACATAATGTACCTGCGGTTTTTGCTCAATCTTCTACCACTGACACACCTCACGGCTATTAATGTAGATTAACTATACAACACAATCTTCTGTCTGAATGCAATAGCAATGCAATCATTAGCATGAGCTGATGCGGTGCACAGCACGCAGCAGAGGAAATACCCACACGCAAGTTGGATTTCACATTAATTTCTTTGACGTGAAGTAAATGCCTAATTTCATACATATACCTACCTAAAACTACAGTATATCTGTTAACAGAACATCATACTACACATTACTGTTGTTTTTCGGTCCAGCTTTATAATATTAAATAGATATCTCCTGTCAAAGTGCATGTATATTTTATTGGCATCCTCTGTATATATACATAAATATATGTGATAAGAAACAACATATCTATGTTCTTAAATCCAAACTATCCAGCCACTGCATCACAGAAGGTGTGCCCTGAACAAAGTCCGATGGATCACCTTCCCCCGCAGTCTGCACTTGAATGTGATGTGTTGTATAGACTGGAAAGGAGTGCTACAGCCCCATCCAAACAAGGACTCTGCACATATTCCAGTATTTGTGTGGATCCTATTTTGAATGGACAGTGTCCTTGAGAGAGGAAATCCTGGAACAGGGCTGTTTTTGCAGAGCAGAGGCCAAAGTACAATACAATACAATACAATACAATACAATGGATTTATTCTGTCTGGAAAGATTAAGGCCATTAGGCCCTCTCTTCCTTCTAACCAGAAAATACAGTATCTATATGTGATAAATTGAAATAAATACACTTACAATTGAAACATCTTGCAACTACTAAACAATACAATGTTATGATAAAAAATAAAAATAGGAAAAATAAGAGGAGGATGATGATGGTGATGATGATGATGAAGATGATTATTTACACAATTATGACATGATTAGCTAATTTCTATTATCCTTAGTAATAACAGTGGGATTATATAAAGTCTATAGTTTGAGGAAGACTAAATCTACAATATATCCATAGCATTAGTTAGTAGGTAGCGGTGACAAAGTTGCCTAAAACTAGCAGGTGAAGCTCTTCTGACAGAGATGGGTAGTGCATTCCACTGTCGTGCCGAAGAAATGAGAAATGAGTTTGTGTATCGTATGGTGAGGTGGAATAGATAAGAGTGTATCAGATTTTGACCATGTTCCAAAACTGTGATTGGATGAGAGGTGATGGAATTGACCGTACAAGTAGGGAGGTGAACATGAGGAGAGTATTCGACGAAGAAGGCATAAAGCATGAAGATTATGACGCTGTTTGAGTTTTAGCCAACCAAGTTCATCGTAGGCAGGTCTAACATGGTCAAAGTAACGTAGGTCACATATATAGCGAACACAGGCGTTTTGCACACGTTGTAGTTTGTCGTTAAGAGTAGCAGTCAGGTCGTTGTACACGGCGTCACAGTAGTCGAAATGAGGTAATACCAGAGTGCAAATGAGGCGTTCTTTTAATACTCGAGAAAATGTGTTGCGGAATCTTTTAAGTGAGTTAAGTGTCGCAAATACTTTCCTGGAGATGCTGGTAACCTGCTGCTTCCAAGAAGGATGTTCGTCTATCATAACGCTGAGATCTTTGACAGATTCACTGACATCAGTGGATGAATTCTGTAGGTAGATGGTCGGTGTGGGTAGTCCACTCCTCTTTCCATTCACTGAATGAATTAAAGTGGTTCTCAAGCTGACTTATACTTTAGATTCAATTTCCTATTAAGTTCCTTCAATTTCTCCTTACTTCCACAACCATTTCTAACTTTATTTCTTTCCAACCTGCATCTCATTCTTAGCCTCTTTACTTCTCTGCTATAATATAGTGGGTCTTTACCATACCTTACCACCTTTAAAGGTACATACCTGTTTTCATATTCCTCAACAATTGTTGTAAACCCATCTTACAGTCTATTTACATGTTTATTTACCATATCCCGTCAATCACAATTACTTTTTTTAAACTCCCTCATGCCTGCTTAACAGCCATATGGTACTGCCTAATAGTCTTACCTTTACGACCTTCTTTCTATCAAATTTATTTTTAACTATGACAAAAACAGCTCCATGATCACTAATACCATCTATTACTTCAGTTTCTCTATAGACATCATCTGGTTTTACCAACACCACATCCAGAATATTCTTCCTTCTAGTTGGTTCCATCACCTTCTGATCCAGGTGTCCTTAGATTAACTTATCTGCCATTTGTTGGTCATGTTTCCTGCAATTTTCATTACCTTCCCAATTGACATTTGGTAAATTGAGATCACCTGCTACAATCATGTTCCTTTCTGTATCGTTTCCCATGTAGCTGATTATATTATCAAATAATTCCGAATCAGCATCTGCGCCGCCCTTTCCAGGTCTGTACACTCCAAAAACATCAAGTTGCCTATTATCTTTAGACATGAGCCTTACACCTAGAATTTCTTCTTCTTCTTTAATTGATTTTGGCCAGCTGTGGACCACGTAAATAACTCCTCATGATTTTAGTTTTATTTGGCGCCAGCTGCTTCTTTCCTTTCAGCCGTCCATTGTTGTTTCTTCTTGGTAGCGGTTTCTGGTTTTAGGAAACCCTTAAATGTGTGTAACCTTTTTCTGAATGTCGATGTCTTGATGTGTGATTTTCTTTTCTTGCAAATCCTTCTTCGTGTTAACAAACCATTTTTCATAAGAGCTGCCTTTCCTATTGGGCTTATTGAAGAGGTTAAAGATTTTCTTAGCAAGTTTGTCATCAGGCATTCTTGAAATATGTCTAAAAAATTTAACTCTTCGCTTTCGAATAGCATCTGAAATCCTACTGCATGTTTTATATATTTCTTTGTTACTGCGTAATCGATATGTGTCTGTACATTTCTTTGGGCCGAGGATTTTTCTTAAAATCTTTCTTTCCTTCTTCTCAATTTCATCAATATCTTTCCTGGTTGTTAATCCCAGGCATTTTAAAGCATACAAGCACTCTGGTTGAATTACTGCTTGATAGTGGCGTAGTTTTGTCCTAATAGAGATCGCTTTCTTGTTGTATGTGTCCATTAGGTTGTTTTATCTCACCAGGGTATTTGAATTTAACAACTTTATTTATCTTATCATTGTTTGTTGTTACTGTGTACCTTGGGGCTTCTTTAATATTGGTCATGAAATGTGTCTTTTCAAATGATATTTGCAGGTCGGTTTTCATTGCTACTTCTTTTAAAGTGTTAACTTGTATTATCGCTGATTCAGTATTTTCTGATAACAATACAAGATCGTCAGCAAATGCTAAGCAGTTGATAGTGATGTTCTCTTTCTTGTGTCCTATCCTTATTTGGTCTTTAATGCCTTTTTCTGCGAGTTCTTTTTCCCATTCTTTGATGACCTTATCCAGGACACAATTGAACAGCAGTGGGGATAGACAATCTCCTTGCCTAACGCCTGTCTTGATTTCAAAGGGTTCAGATACCTCTCCCATAAACTTAACCTTTGAGTACAGGTTTGTTAAAGTTTCCTTTATTAGCTGTAATGTCTTGTTATCTGTACCCATTTCTCTAAGGATGTTAAACAATGTGCTCCTATCAACTGAATCATATACCTAGAACTTCATGTTTGTCATCTTTAACTTTTTTGTAACTTACAAGTTCTTCTTTCACCAGAATGAATACTCCCCCACCTTCCTATCCTGTCTCTATGATAAACACTCCAGTTCTGTGAGAAAATTTCTGCATCCATTATATCATTTCTCAGCTATGATTCAGCTTCTGTTACAATATCTGGCAAGTATATATCTATTAAATTACTTAATTCTATTTCTTTCTTTACAGTAATTCCACGGTTCAACACTAACATTTTTATTTCATCCCTACTTGACTTCCAGATCCCTGTACCATTATCACCACTCTCTAGTCCACCCTTTTTCCCTGAATGTACCTCCCTATAATCTTTCTGAACAAATTTCCTCACTTACAGTATATGTAGCATACCACTCCAGTAAATGAAGGCCATCTTAGTGTAGATCCCTATCTCCTACCCACCCATCAGGATCTAGAAATCTCACTCGCAGTTTCCCACATACCCACTCCATAGTCTCATTTAAATCCCCAAATCATCTTGCAGTCAGTATCCCTCTTACACAATATTCCACTGATAACAATCTCCGCTTTCTTAAATTTCACTCATGCTGCATTTACTAGATCCCACGCATCTCCCACTATGTTGGTACTTATTTTTAGTTGCCGTATGTTGTTGGTCCTAATGTGAAAAACTACCACCTCACCTTCTCCTTTCCCTCCTCCTCCTCTTCTATTTTTCTCAACATATGTCTTAACCTTCTTCCTGGATAACACTCTGTCCTGGTTCCCTTTTGTCCATACACTTTTCCCACTTTCCCCACATATCTAACAATTGAATCCCCCATGACCAGAGCCTCAACCCTACCCATTTCATTTGATACCCTCCCTTCCTTGTCTTTCCTATATTTCCTGATGACTGCAGAAGCTACTTCCCTTTTCTCACTCCCATAACCCTGTTTCATCTTTATTTTCCTATCCTCTACTCTACATTCCCCTTTCCTACCTTTTCTTTCCTCCTACTTTTGCAAATCCTCAGCAATAGTTCCTTGCTCCTTATTCTACCTCTGTTGTTCTATCTGCAGTGACTCATTCCGATTTCTCACAGACACCTGTCTTGAATCCTGCTCCTGAATAGAGAACCCTTAGCCTGCAATGTCCTTCCCCTTAAAACATTAGACTATCTGTCTTCTACAAATTACCCCTTTCCTTCCCATCTCTTTTTTACACATACTGTATCCCGGACGTTGTTTGAGGGAGAGGCTGGTAGTAGGTCAACCAATCTATGTTCAAAAGGTCCTGGATAACACCAATACTAATGTGAATAAAGTTGGACTGCAGATGTGGGGTAGGGCACATTATAGGCCTGAATGCAACCTCTTTCCCCCACCCCAAGACCCTAACAATTTCCAACAATAATCATTTTTCAATTCAAGTACATTCTTTTCTAAGAATTATCTTTAAAATTTGTCTAGTCAAAATGAAAGCAAGTATGTAATTTCTCACTTATAACAATAATAATAGAGACAAAAATATTACTTCAGAACTTAAGTTATTATTGTGTTTAAAATTGCACATAATTATACAATCCCCACCCACTAACCATTATGTCAACAGCTCACTCAAAAACATTTTGTTCTACTAAAATTTATGCTGAAGTTCTTCTGTTGATCAGTAGATTTACTGGCATGTAAAATAACTCCAGTAGGTCAAAATTCTGGCATTTTGCCATCTCTGAAAACCAATAAAAGTAGTTGGTAGGACATAAAAACACTACTATTATTATTACCTAGCTGTAAGTTAAGGTTTATTTTAATGGTTTTTTTTTTTTTTTTTTTTTTTTGCAGCTGCAGTTTGATAACAAAATATTCTTGGCATTTCAGCCAGAGAAAATTCTGAAATTTTGAAAAGACTGCAATCCCCCACCATCAATAGAAAAATGATACTGAATAAGCTTTTGGGCTTATTCCGTGTCAAGAAAATAAGGTGAAATTCTTTACGTTTTGCAGAGAACTGTGCTCTGCATCATCAGAAGAAAATCTTGACTGTCCACAAGAAATTCATACGCTGCCTTCCTTTCTTGGATGTTCTAGTAAGAAAGAAACTGGACGGCTCTTTAGGACGTCTATCGTAAGCCTATCCACTCAAAAGGCATTCTCACGACACTCACCAAGAGGGTGAGACGAATTTGTGAGCCATCAAATATCCAGGTGAGATGGACACGCTCAGAGTCACCTTCAAGGGTAATGGTTACAGCGATTTGCAAACTAATAGAGCCCTGCATCCCAAAGAAATGACCAAGCAAAGCTCACAGAAGGAAGAAGTGAAGGGAACTGCCTGCTTGCCTTACATTCACAACACCACAGATCGAATTGCCAAGGTCCTCCGTAAACACAATATAAAAACCGTGCTTGGCACTGCCACTAAAATTGCTCACAGACTGAGTAAAACCAAGGACAAATTGTCCCCACTTTTACATCCTGAGGTATACGAAATTCCCTGTACTTGCGGTAAGGTATACATCGGCCAAACATGCCGGTCCATTGGTATCCGTATCAAGGAACATGAACATAATATTCTTCTCAACCCCCCCCAGACAAACCGGCAATAGCTGAGCATGCTCTGTCGTCGGGTCATGATGTCATGTTCCAAGATGCTCGAGCTCTTACCCACACTAGACACTACAGGTCCAGGATTATACGGGAAGCTGTAGAAATACATAGATATCCTAACAATTTCAACAGGGACACTGGCTATCAATTAATACCTGGTTGCCAGCCATGAACAATTTACGTAGATAGTTCCCTTCCCTGTCCCTCCCCTCCCCCCAAACCCCATGGCACTGCAGCCCTTGAAAGGGCCTTGGCCTACCAAGCGACCACTGCTCAGCTGAAAGGCCTGCAGATTACGAGGTGTCGCGTGGTCAGCACGACGAATCTTCTCGGCCATTATTCTTGGCTTTCGAGACGGGGCCGCTATCTCACCATGAGATATCTCCTTAGTTCTAATCATGTAGGCTGAGTGTACCTCGAACCAGCCCTCAGGTCTAGGTAAAAAATCCCTGACCTGGCCGGGAATCGAACCCGGGGCCTCCGGGTAAGAGGCAGGCGCGCTACCCCTACACCACAGGGCCGGCTAACGTGTCCCTTCAGTATTGTGATTTCGTCTCGCTATTTTCCAAATTCGTACGTTCCTCATCGCCAGATGTTTCATTCCAGGCTTTTGTCTATGTCATACACCTGTCAATGTCATATGTTATGTACACGTTATGTGAACCTCTTAGACTGATTCTGATGGTTCAGTCAGCTTCCGCTTCGAACGCTAGCACTGTGCCACGCCCGGGGAGCCATCTGGTGGCGAATGAACGTACCATTTCCACTTGTGTTATAACGGCTAAATTTAAAAGAGTCATTGTTTAAGAAGCATTTCTCGTGGACAGTCGATATTTTCTTCTGATGACGCAGAGCACAGTTCTCTGCAAAACGTAAAGAATTTCACCTTATTTTCTTGACACAGAATAAGCCCAAAAGCCTATACAGTATCATGTGTATAAGTATGGGCCATGAAAGCATCAGTGGCAACAGAAAAATGATCTTAGCCACTGGAGTAGAGTGTAAGATAGAAGTTACTGGAGGAAGAGCCAATCCCACCTGAGTGAGAAAAGACAAAGGGGATTCTGATATTTTAAAAAATTTCCTAGGGGCTTTACGTCGCACCGACACAGATAGGTCTTATGGCGACAATTCTGATAGTTTTAGTCACTTTTAAGTTATATTGTGAAAGATAAGGACACACATAGATATTGCAACAAAATAAACACCAACAGGTTAGTACTAGGTATATACATAAGTCTTTTCCGGTTTCACGAAGAGATGGCGCCAGTGAACAGTACGCAGCGTATGAATTTGACACATACGTCAGTTTGTTCGTCTGACATTAACCTACCAACATACGAAAGTTGAGTCCGCCAAACACTAGCGTATGTGTTTTATCGTTCAGTGATCAGGTTAACGTTTGTGCCCCAAAAGGAACATTTGCGGCACGCTTTTCTTTTCTTATGTAATCAAAAGAGAAAAGCTGTGGAAAGTCATCGTTTGCTGGTAGAAACATATGGTGAACACGGTCCATCGATTAGAACATGCCAGACATGTTTTCGACAATTTAAACGTGGTGATTTCAATGCAAAAGACAGTGCATGCTCGGGTAGACCACAAAATGCAAAGCGTGTATTATGAACTCTTGAAGCCCAGTGAAACCGTTAATGCACATCACTATCGCCAACTAATGATTAATTGAAATCACACATTGATTGAAAGACGACCGTAATGGGCCAGAAGACATGGCAAAGTGATTTTGTTACACGACAATACGTCGTTTCACACAGCAAAATCAGGGAAAGACACCTTGAAATCGTTGGGATGGTTGACATTCTTCCACATCTGCCGTACTACCCCAACTTGGCGCCGTCTGACTATCACCTCTTTGCATCAATGGGGCATGTGCTCGCAGAGCAGCACTTCAGCAATTTCGAGGAAGTTGGAAAATGGCTCGACAAATGGTTTGCCGCAAAAGACAAACAGTTTTTCTGGCATGGTATTCATAACTCACCTGGAAGATGGACGAAGGGTAGAGAAACCGATGGCCAATATTTTGAGTAATCAAAAAATGAATTTCTCTTGAAAATTACTTGTTTTCTTTACCACAAAAGCCGGCAAAAACTAATGCATAAACCTGGTATAGGAGGAGAGATAAACACAAAAGGACAATCTCTGCATCTTTATATACTCCAAAATCTTCATGTGAAAATCCCCTCCGTAATGATACAATATTTGAGTATTGGCATTAATTTAATGTATAATTCCTCTCATTTTAACTATACTCTCATTAGTGATAAATCTTCCTATTATGATTGCCTTTTCAGATATCAGTGATGTGTTTCCCTCCCAGTACTACAAATAATACAAGCACAAATGTAAATAGGAACATATGTTATTGCCATACAAAGACTGAACTTTCCTTTTGTTTGAGCATAGTGAGCAAGTGTGTTTATAGCTGCGTACTTACCAGAGGGGTGGGTTTGTTGAGCAACTCTGGAAACTCTGCAGCTATGGAATTCCAGGAAGAACTAGCTAGTGTGCATACTAGAAAGATTTAAGTGGCAGTACTGTACTGCAGTTATCGGACAGGTGCTTAAAACTAAAATATCCTTTCTGTTATCTTGTTTTGATTCTTTGCCATACATTCCAAGGACTTTTGTAACTGTAGCAATGAATCACAATGCAATTAGATCATCATGTATTCCTCTGTCTATGAAGAATGTGAAAGAGATAGTCATTTCAGATTTCTTTAACTGCAGTAGTTTACAGGAGTGGAGTGCTGTATAGTGTGAGCATCAATTATGTGGTCAGTATGAATGTACTCTGTTGGACAGAGGTAAGTTACTGTCATTTCTTACTTTTGTGCGCACACACACACACATACACACTTCTACTAAATCATGAATGACCACACTCACTAATTGAGGAACATTTTTGCAAAACTCAGCAACTACATAATTTCCAAAAATGGGTTATATATTTATGAAGTCATGTAGTATCCAGTAGAACCAATCTACTAATTTTCAATGTGTAGTTCTACATAATATGTGAAATATGACTAACCACTACACCACAGAGGCGGGTAGACGGGATCTATACTACTGAAATAATATATATGATGGCTCGGGGGCTGGGTATCTGTGCTGTCCCCAACATCCCTGCAACTCACAAACCACACATAACACTATCCTCCACCACTAACACGCAGTTACCTACACATGGCAGATGTCACCCACCCTCATTGGAGGGTTTGCCTTAAAAGGGCCCCACCTGGCTAGGCATGGCCACACGAATTTAAATTATTACTAGCAGTTTCCTGCTGGCTCCACCCGCAATGTGCAAAGTATGGTGTATTTGCAAAGTTTCGAGTTAATGAAATAAAGCACATGATCTGCTGTGGTAATAGAATGTCATATTATGTCAACAAAACATTTGAAAATACATCACACAAAGATATTGAATTAAACATTCCTTGGAACAACACTACGCGCCGAACTGTTATAAAGTCCTTCAAAGATCTTTGTCATGGAGACAAATGTACTCATAACTCTTCTCAGAATCTACCAATTTAAGTAGTTATTACCTCAAAAGAAAGCGCTTGATCCACTGAGGGTTTTTAGACAAAAACGAACTGTGTACCTTAATTAGAACGAATGCTGTGATTGCTTCAATGAGAAAAAATCCTGAAGAAATAAGACGTCAAATTGAATGTGCACTCATAACTTTCCTCAGAATCAACCAATTTGAATAGTTAAGAGCTGAAATGAAAGAGCTTGATCCACTGAGTGTTCTTAGGCCAAAAACGAACTCCTTACATCAGTACCAAAGATATGATTGCTTCAAAGAGACAAAAAATTGAAAAATCAAATAATTTGAGGAAGGCGGAAGTTAAGTGATTTATAGTACCTGATGTCAAATCTGTGCATGAATACCTTTCAGTTTAAAAAAATGGAAGGAAATCGACCGGATAGAATGGCCAGACTAACTGACTTTAGTTTCCATTAAAAAATTAATATATAGATATTGCTGTCCAATCTTTCTTTCTTTATTCGTGTCAGAAGTATCAATTTTACTTACAGATATTTAACAAAAAGCAACAAGATATCTACATTCCTACTATACAAATATACAAGTCTATTATACAATTACAGATAGAGCAACAATATTCGAAAGCTAGATGATGCTTGCCCAGTATTGGGTGACGTCAATAGCGTTGGGGGAGGCTGCAATCAAGTCTTTCATAGTGCACATTGAAGGACATAAAACACACTGACATAGATGTTGGATCGTCTGCTGCTCTCCGCAATCACAAGTGATGAATCACTTGAGAAGCCCCACTTCCGCAAATTTACTTTTGTTCTGCCGACTTCTGTACGGAGTCTGTTAAGGGCTTGCCATACTGTCCACTTCTCCTGGTGTCCACATGGAAGACTTTCCTTCGGCTCTATCCAGTTGGATAGGTGGTGGATTCTTTCTTTCCACATTGTGACTCTAGCATTCTCTGCTTTCCCCTCAAGGTTAACTGATGTGCGGAGAAAACTTTTTCTAGATTTTAGCCTCTGTGTGGCTGGGTGGTATCCATAGAGAGGATGTGCTTCTGAAGAAGATGACTGGAGCCTTTCTTTGTTAGCTGCTACCTCCCTACGAATCTCACCGGGAGCAATACCAGCTAAAAGTTGGACCTTCTCAATGGGTGTAGGTTTCAAACATCCAGTAATGATCCTGCAGCTTTCGTTTAAAGCGATGTCGACCTGCTTCGTATGAGCTGACCTGTACCAAACCGGGGAGGCATATTCTCCTGCAGAATAGCATAGAGCTAGAGCTGATGTTCTAATTGTTTGTGGCTGTGTTCCCCAACTTGTTCCTGATAACTTTCGTAGAATGTTGTTTCTGGCAGCTATCTTTTGTTTCAGGTTTTAGCAATGTTTCTTATATGTTAATGTGCGATCCAGCATAACTCCCAGGTACTTTGGTGTAAAGCAGTGTTCCAGTAAGTTCCCCTTCCATAGTACTTTGAGTTTCTGAGAGGCCTGTGCATGAAGCAGATGGAACACACAAATTTGAGTCTTAGCTAGATTTGGTTTGAGTTGGTTTTCCTCATAATAGGTACCTAGCTCTTCTAATGCAGCAGTTAAAGAGATCTCTGCTTCATCAAAGGTATCAGTTTGAGTAGTAAGTGCAAGGTCATCGGCATAGATAAAGCTTTTAGTATTTTCTGGTAATGGCTGGTCATTAGTGTAGATGTTGAAAAGAATAGGAGCCTGTACACTGCCTTGAGGTAGTCCATTCCTTTGATTCCTCCATCTGCTTCGGCGTCCTTGGAATTCGACAAAGAAGCGACGATTTTCCAGGAGAGTAGCTATCATCTTGGTTACCTTGATGTCTGTAATCATTCTATAAAGTTTGTGTAATAATATCCTGTGATTTACTGTATCGTAGGCGGCTGAGAGATCCACAAAAGCCACACCAGTAATCTTCTTCATTCCAAACCCGTCCTCGATGTGCTGGGTTAGATGTAAAACCTGTGCTGTGCAACTCTTTCCTGGGCGGAAGCCACATTGCTGAGGGATTAGGACTTGGTCTACTACTCCCATTAAGCGATTGAGCAACATTCTTTCCATTATTTTGTATAAGTGACAGAGGTAAGGAGATTGGTCTGAAATTTTTGGGGTTCGAAGGTTCCTTTCCAGGTTTCAGAAATGTGATCACCTTGGATTTTCTCCATATTTTTGGAATTTTTAGGGAAGTAAAACAGTTGTTGAAGAATTTTAAAAGCCATGCCTGTGTGGTTGAACTGAAGTGTTTTATTTGTTCTATTGTGATATCATCTAATCCTGCCGCTTTTCCATTTTTGGTACATTAAATCGCTTTCTGTAATTCCGTTATTTCAAATGGCCATGATAGGTTACTGGACTTCATTACCTCACTTTTTAGGATATTATGTTCCATCTTCCTTATTGGGTGATTTGTTTTCTCATTGATGACAAGCTGATTTGCGATTTGGTTTGGCGTAACATTTGCATGGACTGGTCCCTTGGTTGGATCGTTGCTAAGTCGTTTAAGAAGCTTCCAAGCCTTTCGGCTAGCCCTTGGCATGTCTGTTTCCTCCATAAGTTTGATCCAAGTATCTTTCTTTGCCTCTGCAATTGAGAAAAGCAGTTTCCTTCCAGCTGAGATAGTGTCTTCACTTAGTGGATCTTCCTGAAACAGTGAAATATATGTGTTCATTTGGGCAGCTGTGTCTGAAGTTAGGCCTTGTATATAGTTAACTCTGCATCCTCATGGTATGGAAGCACGGGAAGCTTTCTTCACAGCTTCAACAAACTGATCATAAAACTCTGGTGTTGGTTGGATATCTGATATTATTTTATCAAGGGTTGAGCTGAACTTCTCCC
This sequence comes from Anabrus simplex, assembly GCF_040414725.1. Lineage (NCBI taxonomy): Eukaryota > Metazoa > Arthropoda > Insecta > Orthoptera > Tettigoniidae > Anabrus > Anabrus simplex. Next base: position 64,451,434 of record NC_090274.1, on the reverse strand, counting down.
AGTCTGCTTTTTTGAAATTATATCTCCTTCAAAACGGAATCTTTATTGGTTAAATTGCAGAGAAAAGTTGACACATTATGGACCGATGCTGGGTATTTGGAATGGGATTGCACATTGATTTCACACATTTCTGTGCCACGTGTTCACTCACAAATATCAGGTCTGGGTTGAAGCCTCGTCGCCATCTACTGCTGTTAAAGGATGGAGGTAGTTTGGGGTCATGAATAAGTTGTAATTGGTAATCATCAGCCCATTCTAACACAGCTTCTCCGTTATTATCATCATCTGTATATTCCCATGCATGTTGAAGTCTCCAACCACAAAGTTTGTCTTTTGCTTGAAGTAGTTATCTGGAATTTTAAAGGAGAAATCTACATTTGGTGGTTTGTAGACACCCGAAACGGTGCAGTTACTGAGTTCCACAGTTATTATCTCGATTTGATTTTCACTGGTGGCTGCAACAGACAAAATTTGTAAATTTGGTTTGGCAAAAACAGCGCTGCCATACTGTCTGTGGGGAATCTCAGCCACAAGTCTCATTCCTGCTATTTTTGGTCGCCGTAGTTGCTCATCCCTGTGAGTTTCCTGAAGGCATAATATATCACATTTGTAAGTTTGACAAAGCTGGTGTAACATTCCTTCTTTAGATGGAGATAAACCTTCAATATTTACAGATATAATGGTTAGTGTTGGTCTTGATAAAGACCGTTCTGAATATAGCGATTGGGTCATATTGACTGGTAGATACTTCTGGAATGCTGACGTTCAGTTCAGTACTGGAATTTTAATCCAGGTACCTATGCAGGGGCACCACGAGCAGGAATCAGCTTCACCCCCGCTGTCCAATAAATGTTCAGCAAAGTTTTTGTATAATAGGATAACTGAAATATGATATTTTGGTATCAATTTTTATTGCTGTAATTATTTTTTCATGAATATGGTGTAGGTCTTTTATGAGAAGCGTGTTGCAAGAGTTAGTAAGGGCAAGCAAGTATTGTTTACAGCTGTCCTCTGTTACACTCGGTACAACAGACTACTGTTAGGTGCAACCAAGTGGCAATTCCTCAAGGTAAAAGTGTTTCGAAAATCAACTGTATCTACAGAACCGCCCTGGTCATTTCTATGCAGAGTGACATTAATATATTATTTTTATTTATTTGTGAGGAGTCTGCGGGACCCCTTAAAGGCCCGGGCCCGCTTGCATTGCAGCCCCTGCAATCCCTAACATTACGCCCCTTATTACATACAAGCACTTACGTTACTTTAGGGGATAAGACTATATTTATGAAACGTGAAAAGAAAGCTCTGGGGTTAACAAGGAAAGTAATGTAGGCCTAATATTATCCCGCACTTATAAAATTAACGTAAGAAAAAGTTTCACGCAGATACTACGAATTACTCAAATGTTAAGGGACTCAGGTTCATCCGACGAATTGACATGATAGCTTTCAAAGGCCACTGAAAGGTTTTTATAATAGATGCGACGATCAGATTCGAGACATCTGAAACACAACCCAATGAGATACATGAGGCAAAGAAAACAACATCAATCAATCAGTCACTACTGATCTGCATTTAGGGCAGTTGCCCAGGTGGCTGATTCTCTATCTGTTGTTTTCCTAGCCTTTTTTTAAAAGATCGCAGAAAAATTGGAAAATTATTGAACATCTCCCTTGGTAAGTTATTCCAATCCCTAACTCCCCTTCCTATAAACGAAAATTTGCCCCAATTCATCCTCTTGAATTCTAAGTTTATCTTCATATTGTGATCTTTCCTACTTTTAAAGACACCACTCAAACTTATTCGTCTACTGATGTCCTCCCACGCCATCTCTCCACTGACAGCTTGGAACATACCACTTAATCGAGCAGCTCGTCTCCTTTCTCCCAAGTCTTCCCAGCCCAAACTTTGCAACATTTCTGTAACGCTACTCTTTTGTCGGAAATCACCCAGAACAAATCGAGCTGCTTTTCTTTGGATTTTTTTTCCAGTTCTTGAATCAAGTAATCCTAGTGAGGGTCCCATACACTGGAACCATACTTCCCAATCTATCAACTAGAATACCAACTGAATGATATTGAAGTCATAGGATTAATGGTTGGCACTAGAGGAACCATGCCTCTTTTTTTCGTCCAGTTCTTCAAATCATTTAACCTCAATCGGGCATTAATAAAAGAAATTCTAGTGACTGCCTTGAAATATTCCTTCCAAATCCTGAAGAATCATATCTCCCAAACTTTTTAATGCAACAGCATACAGTGTGTGAAATGTGCTAACCAACTCACATCTCCAGTTGGGGAAAGTCGAAATAAATAAACATTGAACATAATAACAACACTCAATAATGCTACGACGATATCGAAGCTGTCAATCCACGACACAATTACAAGAAAACTGAGTGAGTTGGCTGTGCGGTTAGAGTCGAGCAGATCTGAACCTGCATTCAGGAGATAGTGGGTTCGAGCCTCAGTGTTGGCAGTCCTGAATGTGCCTTCCCACTTTCACACCAGGCAAATGCTAGGGCTGTACTTTACTTAAAGCCACAGCCGCTTCTATCCCCTTCCTAGTCCTATCTGTGTCGGTGCGGCATAAAGTAAAAAAAAAAAAAAAAAAAAAAAAGACAGGCAGAGAGAGCAGGATGGGAAAAAATCGCATTCGTAGATTTCCCTCCGCTATGAAGATTAGAGAGGGAGTTCATATTCAAAATTATATGCTTTTCTGTGTAGCGAGAAAATATACGTAGAAGTACAAGTGCGAGTGTCTGCAATAGCGTACAGGAGTGTATCAATCGATCGATCAATCAATCAATCGTCCGGCCACATGGCTAAATGGTTAGCGTGCTGGCCTTTGGTCGCAGGGGTCCCGGGTTCGATTCCCGGCAGGTTCGGGAATTTTAACCATAATTGGTTAATTCCCCTGGCACGAGGACTGGGTGTATGTATCGTCTTCATCATCATTTCATCCTCATCACGACGCGCAGGTCGCCCACGGGAGTCAAATCAAAAGACCTGTACCTGGCGAGCCGAAGTCCTCGTACACATCCCAGCACTAAAAGCCATACGCTATTTCAATGAATGAATGAATCAATCAATCAATCAATCGATCGATCGATCGATCTCCTGAGTGGGGGCAGTAGGATAACACCCACGATATCTCCTGCCTATCAATCAATCAATCACCACTGATCTGCATTTAGGGCAGTCGTCCAAGTGGCACATTCCCTATCTGTTGTTTACTTAGTCTTTTCAATAATTACAAAGAATTTGGAAATTTATTGAACATCTCCCTTGGTAAATTATGCCAATCCCTAACTTCTCATCCTATAAACGAATATTTGACCCAATATTTCCTTCATACTTCTTTCCTACTTTTAAAAACACCACTCAAGCTTATTCGTCTACTTATATCATTCCACGCGAACTTTCCACTGACAGTTCGAAACATATCACATAGTCAAGCATCTCGTCTCTTTACTTCCAAGTCTTCCCAGCCCACTATTCCTTTGTCGGAAAACATCCAGAACAAATCGTGCTGCTTTCTTTTGAATTATTTCCAGTTCTCGTTTCAAGTAGTCCCGGTGAGGATCCCGTACACTGGAACCATATTCTAACTGCGATCTTACCAGAGACTTATACGCCCTTTCTTTTACATCCTCACTACAACCTCTAAACACTCTCAGCACCATGTGAAGAGATGTGTAACCTTTCTTTTGCCTGAAACCTTCGTTAGTTTCTAGTCAAACAACCAGTAGTAACAACGTTAATATTACGGGGAATTACCTCCAGATGACCAGAGCTGAATGCTTGTCGAGATATGAAGCTCGCCATATGTTATTTCTCCTCTACCAGACGTAAAGATCGTGGGAGCTTTAATATACTGTAGAAACCCCTGGTCATTAGGTTTAATGCTTTAATTTGCCTTGTGGGTGGGGGCAGTAGAATAACACCCACCATATCTCCTACCTGTCGTAAAAGGCGACTAAAAGGGGCTCCATGGACTCTTAACTTGGGAGCGTGGGTTGGGGACCATGGGGCCTTTAGCTGAGCTAGTTCTCGTATCAAGTAGTCCTGGTGATGATTCCGTACACTGGAACCATATTGCTTGCTTGTGCCAGGCTCCTCACTTTAATCTGTCCTACCCGACCTCATTTGATCAACTCTTGTTCATTTCAGACCCCGACAGTATTAGCTCACGAGGTCTAGCGGGTCTTTCATTTTCACATTCGTCATGGCCCTTGTCTTTCTTTGGCCGATACCTTCGTTTTTCTAATTGATGGATCCGTTCTATTTTTACCCCACCGATTAGTGTTATTAGGGGATGATTGCCCAGTTGTACGTCCTCTTAAAACAATATTCACTACCGCCACCGCTGTAACAACATTGTTGTGGCACCACATTCTCTATGCGGTCCGTCTTTAATGTTATAAGATGTGGCTGCAATAATATCCTAATTTGAAGGGGGTATGCGAAGTAGCTCCTTTGGGAAGAGCTTTCGCATTACTGGCCATCCGCATGGTCGTTTGCAAGACTACTTTTTATTTATTTTCTCTCGACCGCGCGTCAAAATTTCTGTTTTATTTCGTTAACTTCTTCATTTTCTACCTTGAAAGCCTTGCAAGCGGCCATGGACCGGGGGTGACAGTGGCTCTTGAGCGGCAGTGGTCTAACGCCGGGGATGTCTTGGTACGACCGCGACAGAGTAACCAGTGCCGAAAGGAGATATGGGATTGCCTGGTGGGTTTAGGGAGGTTTCTCATAATTTCTCCTTTACGGAGGGGTGGAAGTAGCTGGCAGAAGACTAGCCTTTGCACCTCAAGTTATTCTGTACTCTTGTACTAGGCTATGTTCCTGCGTTAGTACTCGCTTGTCGGTCATTTGTCCAAACAGGTAGGTCACCACGGGCTGTGAGGCGGGGCGGAGCCTCACGGCACCCCCCCCCCCCAAGAAAAAAGAGACACATACTAACACAGCCCTATTATCTCGCCTAGAAAAAGGCAAACCTTGTCGAGCTGGGCTGAGCGATGACCGTTCGACCAGTGATTTTCATCTCTTCGGATCGTTGATGGAGCACGAGGATGAACGCCATGACGTGGCTTCAGAAACTGGAAGCAGATTTGTTTTTTGCAAACATCGATGTCTTGGTGTAGAGGAACAAGTTCTTGGATAAGAATAGTAGCCTATGTTGAATAGTTATGTCTATCAGTGTTCTACAAGTATGTATTCTTTTATTTACCTGTAAAATAAAGTTTCTCCGTGCAAGATCTTGTTTCCTTATTTTTTTAAAGGTACAATGTACTTGTAACAGATGGTGCCCGTGATCGTTGAAGGGTCTGCCTTACAAAGGCTGCACCAGTCTTAGTAATAAGCCATACAAAATACACTCTGGGGTGAACAAAATTTCCTGTATACTTGCGGCAAGATTATATATTGGCCAAACATGCCGGTTCCATTGGTACTCGTATTAAGGAACACCAACGCAATATCCATCTCAACCAGTCAAACGAATCAGCAATAGCTGAACACGCCCTCTCAACGAGTCATGATTCCTTCCTTGACGGGGGAGGCGGGCCTCCTAGACGGTGACACCGTCTCTCAGGCCAGGAGATGTGTTACTGTGAAGGAGATGCTTGGAGAAAGTGAGGGCGTTGGCGTTCGTGGCCTGTATTAGGAACTGTCTCAGCATTCGCCTTAGTGCAGGAGAATGGACAACCACGGAAAACCATTCACAGGACAGCTGAAGGTGGGGACCAGCCCCTCTCCGTCTCCCGAATACAGAGACGTAGAGCCACAGTAGAGACGTGGCCACCCCTCCTCTGCTCAGATGGCCGGTCGGTGTGCGGAGCTGTCGGAACACAAGTTGGCCCAGACTCACCCTGCATCCGCCGATCAGATGTTCAAGTTCTTACCCACACTAAACACCACAGGTCTGGGCAGTAACGGTGATTGGCAATTAGAAGTGTGGGGTAGGGGCAAAAAGTTTCCAGACAACAAAAAGAACCTGAGTTTGCGGGAGGGGGGTTATATACATCAAAACTTAAATAAGAAACATAAAAGGCTACAACATTTTAAGTTTGCAGATGCTCTCTGAGCAAATTTCGACAGAGAAGTTAAGGTTGACAGTTTGCCAACTTTAGTGAGGTAATAATAGGGTTTCTTCTTCTTTTTTTTTGATATTATACAATAAAACTTTCACCAAAGGAACAATATTACACATTTATTACAATTAAATATGCTTACAGCGTGATTATATAATTTAAAATCATTTACCATTTGACTACACACTAAGAAACGAACTGACACTAAAGAGACTGCCAGACTGACGAATGCGCGCGGGAAGCGGGTGAATCATACCTCAATGTCCATGACCGTGGCAAAAAAAAAAATATACCCCTGCCACCCTTCCTCACAGCACATACTATACGCTGCTGCGCGAATCTCCGCTACTCAATGTGGTGTTATGCAGGTCGATTAGCCTCGACGAACGATATTTTGTACGTATTTTCACTAATAATTTTGTTAATAATTAAATAAATTAAACGAAAAATTTACCTGATAAGACAACAGGTCTTGTACAAATTGCTGTGTTTTTAATAATTCTTAGTTTCAGCTGGCTAAAGAGGAATAAAAATGTAAGGTTTTCTCCGCAAAGTGTGTGTGTGGGGGGGGGTGACTGCCCCCCCCCCCCCAATCGCCGCTACTGATTGGTATGGCCATATAAAAAGGATGGATCCAATGAGAACAGCAAGAAAATGGCTAGAAAAGGAACTGGAAGGCAAAAAAACCTAGAGGCAGACCAAGGAAACGGTGGATCAGTCAAGTAAAGCAGGACCTGGAAAGAAGAAGAGTGGAATGGCACCTAGTTGAGAAGGAAGAAATGTACCTGAATATACAAAGATGAAGAGCGTTCTTGTATCGCGCCTGGGTGACTGGAGACGGTTAAAGGATGATGATGATGATGAAATGCTGTTCAAATATTATCTAAATACATTAACACTTAACCCTGCGTTAGGCGCTTGCAATTCAGAATATTTTTTTTAATTTTTTTTTTTTTTTTTTTTTTTTTGCTATTGGCTTTACGTCGCACCGACATAGATACGTCTTACGGCGACGATGGGACAGGAAAGGGCTAGGAATGGGAAGGAAGCGGCCGTGGCCTTAATTAAGGTACAGCCCCAGCGTTTGCCTGGTGTGAAAATGGGAAACCACGGAAAACCATCTTCAGGGCTGCCGACAGTGGGGTTCGAACCCACTATCTCCCGAATACTGGATACTGGCCGCACTTAAGCGACTGCAGCTATCAAGCTCCGTAGAAATTGGTTTAGGCGCATGGATAACACCTGTCATCCATTCTGTAACTCATGTTATATGAATAACTTACTAACTAGAGAAGGTTTACTTTTTATTTATTAACTGCAGTAATAGCACCGAATAGCGCTTATTTTAATACGAGGGCGTTCCCAAGAAAAAGCGGAATTATTTTTAAAAGCTGTATATTTTCAAATTGTTTACAAAACAACCTAATCCCCTTCGAAATGTTCTCCATTACAACTAATACATTTGTCCCAGTCCGCCTCTGTGGTGTAGTGGTTAGTGTGATTAGCTGTCACCCCCAGAGGCCCGGGTTCGATTTCCGGCTCTGCCACGAAATTTGAAAAGTGGTACGAGGGCTAGAACGGGGTCCACTCAGCCTCGGGAGGTCAACTGAGTAGAGGGGGGTTCGATTCCTTCCTCAGCCATCCTGAAAGTGGTTTTCCGTGGTTACTCACTTCTCCTCCAGGCAAATGCCGGGATGGTGCCTAACTTAAGACCACGGCTGCTTCCTTCCCTCTTTCTTGTCTATCCCTTCCAAACTTCCCATCCCCCCACAAGGCCCCTGTTCAGCATATCAGGTGAGGCCGCCTGGGCGAGTTACTGGTCATTCTACCCAGTTGTATCCCCCGACCCAGAGTCTGAAGTTCCAGGACACTGCCCTTGAGGCGGTAGAGGTGGGATTCCTCGCTGAGTCCGAGGGAAAAACCGACCCTGGAGGGTAAACAGATTACGATACGATACGAATGAAGAAGGAAGTGGACTATCTGTAAGTAGTTAAGAGTTAAAACATACGCCCAGCGTGGGGCTCGAACTCTACCGACTGAGCTAGCCGGGCTCTGGTTGTGCATTCTCTAAAACGTATGGTGAAGTAAGAGGACGATCTTGAAGTAGATATGATTTAAAACAGGCACTGAGCATGCGTCTCGAACCCATGACCCTGCCTACGAGACTGAGCTAGCCGAGTTGTAGGTAAAACGCTTCTCATACGTATGAAGAAAGAATAGGACGATCTTGAAGTATTTATGAGCTAAAACAGGCACACTACATGGGGTTCCAACCCAAGACCCTGGGGGTAGAGTCTCATGCTCTACGAGACTGAGCTCGCCGGGTTGTAGGTAACACGCTTCTCTACGCATGAAGAAGTAAGAGAACGATCTTGAAGTAGTTAACAGTTAAGACAGAGACCGAGCGTGCGGCTCGAACCCACGACCGTGAGATTTAGGTATCATGCTCTACCAAATGAGCAAGCCATGTTATGGGTTTTTACCTTTTACTCACACGTATGATGAAGTAGGTGGACGATCCTGAAGTAGTTAAGAGTGCAAACATGCGCCCAGCGTGGGGCTCGAACCCACGACCCTGAGATTAAGAGTCTCATGCTCTACCGATTGAGCAAGTCATGCCATAGATAAAAGGATTCTCACACGTATGATAAAGTAAGAGGACGCTCAGTGTGGGGCTCGAACCCACGACCCTCAGATTAAGAGTCTCATGCTCTACGAGACTAAGCAAGCCGGGTTGTAGGCAAAACGCTTCTCATACGTATGAAGAAGTAAGAGGACGATCTCGAAGTAGTTATTAGTTAAGACAGAGGCCGACCGTGCGGCTTGAACCCACGACCGTGAGATTTAGGTATCACGCTCTACCGAATGAGCAAGCCATGCTATGGGTTTTTACCTTTTTCTCACACGTATGATGAATTAAGTGGACGATCCTAAAGTATTTGAAGGGTACAAACATGCGCCCAGCGTGGGGCTCGAACCCACGACCCTGAGATTAAGAGTCGCATGCTCTACCGACTGAGCAAGCCATGCCATAGATAAAAGGCTTCTCACACGTATGATGAAGTAAGAGGACGATCTTGAAGTAGTTAAGAGATAAAGCAGACGCCCAGCGCGGCTCTAACACACGACCCTAAGACTATGATTTTCACGCTTTATCGACCGAGCTCGCCGGGCTCTTACTGTGTGTTTTTTTTTTAATACGTATGCAGAAGTAAGAGGGCGATCTTGAAGAAGATGTGAGATAAAAGAGGCTCTCTCGGTTGGGCTCGAACCCACGACCCTGAGATTAAGAGTCTCATGCTCTACCGACTGAATTAGCCGGGCTCTGATTGTCTTTTCTCAAATACGTATAATGAAATGACCTCTGTGGTGTAGTGGTTAGTGTGATTAGCTGCCATCCCCGGAGGCCTGGGTTCGATTCCCGGCTCTGCCACGAAATTTGAAAAGTGGTACGAGGGCTGGAACGGGGTCCACTCAGCCTCGGGAGGTCAACTGAATAGAGGTGGATTCGATTCCCACCTCAGCCATCCTGGAAGTGGTTTACCGTGGTTTCCCACTTCTCCTCCTGGCAAATGCCGGGATGGTACCTAACTTAAGGCCACGGCCGCTTCCTTCCCTTTTCCTTGTCTATCCCTTCCACCTTCCCATCCCCCCCGCAAGGCCCCTGTTCGGCATAGCAGGTGAGGCCGCCTGGGCGAGGTACTGGTCGTACTCCCCAGTTGTATCCCCGACCCAGAGTCTGAAGCTCCCGGACACTGCCCTTAAGGCGGTAGAGGTGGGATCCCTCGCTGTGTCCGAGGGAAAAACCGACCCTGGAGGGTAAACAGATTAAGAAAGAAAGAAAAATGAGAGGACGATCTTGAAGTAGTTATGAGTTGAAACAAACGGTCAGCATGGAGCTTGAACTCACGACCCTAAGACTAGAGTCTCACGCTGTACCGACTAAGCTAGCCAGGCTGTAGCTAAAACGCTCGTCATACGTATGAGGAACAAAGGAAGTCGATCTTGAAATAGTTACGAGTTTAAAAGTGCGCTCAGCGTGGGGCTCGAACACACAACCCTGATTATAAGAGTCTCGTGCTCTACCAACTGAGCAATACGGAGTATAGCTGAAACGCTTCTCATACGCATAAAGAAGTAAGGGGAAGATCTTGAAGTATATAGTTAACTTACTTACATACTACTGAATCTGTTTACCCTCCACGATTGGTTTTCCCTCGGACTCAGCGAGGGATACCACCTCTACCGCCTCAAGGGCAGTGCCCTGGAGCGTGAGACTTTGGGTCGGGGAATACAACTGGGGTTCGCCTCTGTGGTGTAGTGGTTAGTATGATTAGCTGCCACCCCCGGAGGTCCGGGTTCGATTTCCGGCTCTGCCACGAAATTTGAAAAGTGGTACGAGGGCTGGAACGGGGTTCATTCAGCCTCGGGAGGTCAACTGAGTAGAGGTGGGTTCGATTCCCACCTCAGCCATCCTGGAAGTGGTTTTCCGTGGTTTCCCACTTCTTCTCTAGGCAAATGCCGGAATGGTACCTAACTTCCTTCCCTCTTTCTTGTCTATCCCTTCCAAACTTACCATCCTCCTGCAAGGGTCCTGTTTAGCATAGCAGGTGAAGCGACCTGAGCGAGGTACTAGTCATCCTCCCCAGTTGTATCCCCGACCCAGAGTCTGAAGCTTCAGGGCACTGCCCTTGAGGCGGTACAGGTGGGATCCCTCGCTGAGTCTGAGGGGAAGCCAACCCTGGAGGGTAAGCAGATTAAGAAAGGATACAACTGGGGAGAATGACCAGTAACTCGCCCAGGCGGCCTCACCTGCTATGCTGAACAGGGGGAAGATTGGAAGGGATAGTCAAGGAAGAGGGAAGGAAGCGGCCGTGGCCTTAAGTTAGGTACCATCCCGGCATTTGCCTGGACTAGACGTGGGAAACCCCGGAAAACCACTTCGAGGATGGCTGAGGAGGGAATCGAACCCCCTCTACTCAGTTGACCTCCTGAGGCTGAGTGGACCCCGTTCCAGCCCTCGTACCAATTTTCAAATGTCGTGGCAAAGCTGGGAATCGATCCCGGGCCTCCGGGGGTGGCAGCTAATCACACTAACCACTACACCACAGAGGCGAACGAAGTAGTTAACAGTTACAGCAATCACCCAGAATGGGATTAGAACCCACCACCCTGCAGTTAACAGTCACACGGTCTATCAACTGAGCTGGCCGGGCTCCGGTTGTACTTTCTCTAATACGAATGAAAAAGTAAGAGGGCGATCTTGAAGTAGTTACGAATTTAAAAATGCGCCCGACTTGCGGCTCCATCCCACGACCCTGAACTTAAGAGTCTCAACTCTACCGAGTGAGGTAGCCGGGGTATAGCAAGGCCGCCTCTAATAAGTAGGAAGAAGTAAGATGTCGATCTTGAAGTAGTTATGTGTTGGAACAGACGCCCAGCGTGGGGCTCGAACCCACGACCCTGAGATAAAGAGCCCAATGCTCTACCGACTGAGCTAGCCGGAATATATCTAGGTCGCCTCTAATATGTATGAAGAAGTAGGAGGACGATCTTAAAGTAGATATTAGTTATAACAGGCGCCCAACGTGGGGGTCGAACTCAGGACCCTGACATTCATAGTCTCCAGATCTACCGGCTGAGCTAGCCGGGCTCGGATTGTATTTTCTCTAATACGTATGAAGAAATAAGTGAACTATCTCGAAGTAGTTATGAGTTAAAAGAAATGCCCAGCGTGGGGCTCGAACACATGAACCTGATAAAAAAACGTGGCGTATGGCTTTTAGTGCAGGGAGTGTCCGAGGACATGTTCGGCTCGCCAGGTGCAGGTCTTTTGATTTGACGCGGGTCGCGTCGTGATGAGGATGAAATGATGATGAAGACGACACGTACACCCAGCCCCCGTGCCAGCGAAATTAACTAATGATGGTTAAAATTCCTGACGCTGCCGGGAATCGAACCCGGGACCCCTGTGACGCTAACCATTTAGCCATTGAACCGGACATGACCCTGATATTAAGGGGACTCGGAACGTTCTATGCTTACAATGTTAAATCGCTTCACTTCTTCTCATCTGTTTACCCTCCAGGGTCGGTTTTTCCCTCGGACTCAGCGAGGGATCCCACCTCTACCGCCTCAAGGGCAGTGTCCTGGAGCGTGAGACTTTGAGTCGGGTTATACAACTGTAAAGGAGGACCAGTACCTCGTGGCCTCACCTGCTATGTTGAACAGGGGCCTTGCGGGGGGGGGGGATGGGAAGATTGGAAGGGACAGGCGAGGAAGAGGGAAGGAAGCAGCCGTGGCCTTAAGTTAGGTACCATCCCGGCATTTGCCTGGAGAAGAAGTGGGAAACCACGGAAAACCACTTCCAGGATGGCTGAGGTGGGAATCGAACCCTCCTCTACTCAGTTGACCTCCCGAGGCTGAGTGGAGCCCGTTCCAGCCCTCGTACCTCTTTTCAAATTTCGTGGCAGAGCCGGGAATCGAACCCGGGCCTCTGGGGGTGGCAGCTAATCACGCTAACCACTACACCACAGAGGCGGACTGGTAAATTATTCCAATACATATCTCTCTTTCTATAAACGAGTATTTCCACCACCCACCCCCCATTTATCCTATTGAATTTCAACTTTATCTTCATATTATTATCGTTTCTACTTTTAAAAATTCCATCCATGCGTATTCGTCCGTTAATGTCATCCCACGTCATCTCCTCACTGACAGTTCACAACATACCTCTTAGTCGAGATGTTGTTCTCCTTACTCCGAAGTATTCACAGCCGAACGTTCTCCAAAATGGCCCTAACGATGTCGACGGCAATCACAAAGTATGGGTTGTTTTGGTCTAGAAATCGATGTGTCAGGGTCTCGTTTTCAGGAAGGTCCATTTTAGGCTGAATGACAGACTGATGGAGATTCTTTCTTCTTTCTTTCCTTCTCAATCTTTTAACTATCGAGGGTAGGGTAGGGATCCCACCTCTACCGCCTCAAGGGCAGTGTCCTGGAGCGTGATTCTTAGGTTCGGGGATACAACTGTTAAGGAGGATCAGTACATCGCCCAGGCTGCCTTGCGTGGGTATGGGGAGATTAGAAGGGATAGAAAAGGAAGCGGGAAGGATGCGACCTTGGCCTTCATTTTAGGTACCATTCCGGTATTTGCCTGGAGGAGAAGTGGAAAATTAGGGAAAACCACTTCGAGGATGGCTGAGGGGGGAATCGAACCCCCCTCCTCCTCTCTACTCATTTGACCGCTCCCAATGCTGAGTGGACCCCGTTTCAGCCCTCGTACCACTTTTCAAATGTTGTGGCAGGGCCGGGAATGGAACCCGGCCTCCGTGAGTGGCAGCCAATCACACTAACCACTACACCACAGAGGCGGACCATAATGTAAACACACAGCGAATATTTTTATTGTTTAATTCACAGTGGACCAAGGACAGAAACAGGTTCACAATTGAGACTGTGTAGTCTGATTGCACTATAACTTCAAACATTTCAGTTGCATCCAGTTTCACCATTATGTGTTGGAGAACAAAATACTTTTACGGAAGGTTTTATCTTCAGAATAGCACGAATGGGTCAGGAAAAAAAAACGTTAATAACAAAGGTCATAGGCCAATTGTCTGCGATGAAAGTGATTAAGGTGCAGTGATTCGATCAATACACTGTGTCCTCTTTTTTCAGGTTGGTGATATGACATCCCTATTTTGACCGCTATATATGAAATGAAGTAGCGTATGGCTTTTAGTGCCGGGAGGTGTCCGAGGACTTCGGCTCGCCAGGTGCAGGTCTTTTAATTTGACACACGTAGGCGACCTGCGTGTGATGAGGATGAAATGATAATGAAGACGACAAATACACCCGGCGTTCGTTAAAATTCCCGACCCTGTCGGGAATCGAACCCGGGACCCCTGTGATCAAAGGACAACACTCTAACCATTTAGACATGGAGCGGGACATAGCTATCTATAAGTCTTTTTAACAAACTAAGTTACCCAGCAGCTCGAGTCTTCATCACTCGATGTCATAAAAAAATTGTACAATTGGTAAGAAAATTAGTGAAAGCTGTGTGTTACAGATAAACTCTACTCGAAACTAGTAGAATGTGGAATGAGAATTAATAAGAAGAAGACCAAAAGTATGATAATTGGAAGAAGAGGTAGAAAATGTCGTACTAATATAAGCGGTAAAGTAATAGAGCAAGTCAACAACTTTAAATACCGTACTCAGGAAGTATGACCAGGGAAGATATATACTGCACAACAGAAATTAAGAAAACAATTGTCATAACAAAAAAAGATTTCAAGAGAAAATTGAATCTTGGCCAGAGAGAGGTCGTTGCCCTCTAGGTGGCCCGCCTCTCCCTTTCAGGGAGCGCAATGAAAACTTTTGAACAACAAATTGAAATTACTTCATGGGCCACTAAACAAATATTTGAGGAAAAGTGTTATATTTGGAGCATTCAATCTATCAGTCACTACTGATCTGCATTTAGGGCAGTCACCCAGGTGGCAGATTTCCTATCTGTTGTTTTCATAGCCTTTTCAATGATTTCAGAGAAATTGGAAATTTACTGAACATCTCCCTTGGCAAGTTACTCCAATCCCTAACTCCCCTTCCTGTAAACGAATATTTGCCCCAATTAGTCCTCTTAAATTCCAGCTTTACCTTCATATTGTGATCTTCCTACCTTTAAAGACACCACTCAGACTTATTCGTCTACTGATGTCCTCCCACTACATCTCTCCACTGGTAGCTCGGAACATACCACTTAGTCGAGCAGCTCGTCTCCTTTCTCCCATGTCTTCCCAGCCCAAACTTTGAAATTTTTTTTGTAACGCTACTGTTTTGTCGGAAATCACCCAGAACAAATCGACCTGCTTTTCTTTGGATTTTTTCCAGTTTTTGAATCAATTAATTCTAGTGAGGGTCCCATACACTAGAACCATGCTCTAGTTGGGGTCTTACCGCAGACTTATATGCCCTCTCCTTTACATCCTTACCACAGCCCCTAAATACCCTCATAACCATGTGCAGAGATCTGTACCCTTTATTTACAATTTACAATCATATTTATGTGATTACCCCATTGAAGATCTTTCCTTATATTAAGACCTAGGTACTTACAATGATCCCCGAAAGGAACTTTCACCGCATCATTGCAGTAATTAAAACTGAGAGGACTTTTCCTATTTGTGAAACTCACAACTTGACTTTTAACCCCGTTTATCATCAGACCATTCATTGCCTACTGCCCATCTCACAATATTATCGTGGTCATTTTTCAGTTGCTCAAAATATTGTAACTTATTTATTACTCTGTACAGAATAACAGCATCTGCAAAAAGCCTTATCACTGAATCACTTATCATTGATACATATAAGAAAACATTACGGTCCAATAATACTGCCTTGAGGAATTCCCCTCTTAATTATAACAGGGACAGATAAAGCTTCGCCTACTCTAATTCTCTGAGTTCTATTTTCTAGTAACATAGCCACGCATTCAGTCACTCTTTTCTCAAGTCCAATTGCACTCACTTTTGGCAGTAGTCTCCCATGATCTACCCTATCAAATACCTTAGATACGATAGGTCAATCGCGATACAGTCCATTTGATCTCCTGAATCCAGGATATCTGCTATATCTTGCTGGAATCCTACAAGTTGAGCTTCAGTGGAATAACCTTTCCTAAACCCAAACTGCCTCCTATCAAACTAGTTATTAATTTCGCAAACATGTGTAATATAATCAGAAAAAAATGTTTTCCCAAAGTTTACATGCAATGCATGTCAAACTGACTGGCCTGTAATTTTCAGCTGTATGTCTATCACCCTTTCCTTTATATACAGGGGCTACTATAGCAACTCTCCTTTCATTTGGTATAGCTCCTTCATGCAAACAATAATCAAATAAGTACTTCAGATATGGTACTATATCCCAACCCTTTGTCTTTAGTATATCCCCCGAAACCTTATCAATTCCAGCTGCTTTTCTAGTTTTCAACTTTTGTATCTTACTGTAAATGGCATTGTCGTCATAGGTAAATTTTAATACTTATTTAGTATTAGTCACCTCCTCTCTCTGGATATTATCCTTGTAACCAACAATCTGTCCGCTGTATGGTGCAGAGACTAGGAGAGTACGGAAGAAAGACGAAAGAAGATTGGAGGCACTAGAGATGTGGAATAGGGGAGAATAGAACAAGTGAAATGGGAAGACCAGGTAAGGAATGAAGATTTGGACAAGAACGAACTAGGATGGTCCGCCTCTGTGGTGTAGTGGTTAGCGTGATTAGCTGCCACCCCCGAAATTTGAAAAGTGGTACGAGGGCTGGAACGGGGTCCACTCAGCCTCGGGAGGTCAACTGAGTAGAGGTGGGTCCGATTCCCACCTCAGCCATCCTCGAAGTGGTTTTCCGTGGTTTCTCACTTCTCCTCCAGGCAAATGCCGGTATGGTACCTAATTTAAGGCCAGGGCCGCTTCCTTCCCTCTTCCTTGTCTATCCCTTCCAATATTCCCCATCCCCCGCAAGGCCCCTGTTCAGCATAGCAGGTGAGGCCGCCTGGGCGAGGTACTGGTAATTCTCCCCAGTTGTATCCCCGACTAAGAGTCTGAAGCTCCAGGACACTGTCCTCGAGGCGGTAGAGGTGGGATCCCTCGCTGAGTCCGAGGGAAAAACCGAACCTGGAGGGTAAACAGATGATGATGATGATGACGAACTAGGATTGAAAATGATTAGAACGAGAAAAATGAACTGGATCGGACATTGAGAACGGACTGTTTACTGAAAGAAGGAATGGTGAAAGGCAAAAGAATAAGAGGAAGGAAAAAATGTCAAATGCTGGGTAACATCATAGGAAAGAAGAAAAACTTGGCTATGGACAGGCAAAAGTGGAAGAGGTATATAACATGACAAGACCTGCCATAAGGCAGAATACCGGAATGAATAAATGAATGAATGAATGAATGAATGAATGTATGTGAACGCTAGTTGGTTTACGTTGCACCGACACAGAAATGTCTTACTGGCAACGATGGACAGGAAAGGGCTATGTGTGGGAAGGAAGCGGCCTTAATTAGGGTACATCCCCAGTATTTGCCTGGTGTGAAAATGGGAAATTACGGAAAAACATTTTCAGGGCTGCCGACAGTGGGGTTCGAACGCACTATCTCCCGTATGCAAGCTCACAGTTGCGCGCCCCTAACCTCACGGCCAACTCGCCCGGTACAGTTTTCTTAATAGCAATAGCCAATAACTAATTATCTTCTGAAGTATTGCACCTAGAAGCATAACTCCTTTCTTAAAAGTGCTCACTAACTTACGCCAATGTTAGAACCACAAAAAATCTCAAACTCCGTCTCTGTGGTATAGTGGTTAACGTGATTAGCTGCCACTCTCGGAGGCCCGGGTTCGATTCCCGGCTCTGTCACGAAATTTGAAAAGTGGTACGAGGGCTGGAACTGTGTCCACTCAGCCTCGTGAGGTTAACTGAGTAGAGGGGGTTCGAGTCCCACCTCAGCCATCCTAGAAGTGGTTTTCCGTGGTTTCCCCAAATCTCCTCCAGGGAAATGCCGGAATGGTATCTAACTTAAGGCCACAACCACCGCCTTTCCCTTTCCTTGTCTATCATTTCCAACCCCTCCCCCCACCCACAAGGCCCCTGTTCAGCATAGCAGGTGAGGCCACGAGGTACTGGTCCTCCTTTACAGTTGTATAACCCGACCCAAAGTCTCACGCTCCAGGACACTGCCCTTGAGGCGGTAGAGGTGGGATCCCTCGCTGAGTCCGAGGGAAAAACCGACACTGGATGGTGAATGGATTAAAAAAGAAAGAAAGAAAGAAAGAAAGAAGGAAAGAAAGAAAGAAAGAAAGAAAGAAAGAAAGTAAATAAAAGAAGAGTGGCTCAGACGGTTGAGACGCTGGCCTTCTGACCCCAACTTAACAAGTTCGATCCTGGTTCAGTCTGGTTGTGTTCGAAGGTGCTCAAATACGCCAGCCTCGTGTCGATAGACTTACTGGCATGTAAAAGAACTTCTCTGGAACTAAATTCTGGCACCTCGGCGTCTCCGAAGACCGTAAAAGTATTGTAGTTAGGGGGACGTAAAAGCAAACAACATTATTATTATTATTATTATTATTATTATTATTATTATTATTATTATTATTATTATTATTATTATTATTATTATTATTATTATTATTATTATTATTATTATTATTATGGCGCATGGCCTCCGGAGAGGCCTGGTGCAGGTCTTTTTCTAGTAGACGGGCTATTAGGCGACCTGCATGTCTGTAAAGATGAGGGCCCTACCTAGGATGATTTCTAATGTTGAATACGCCACACACACACACCCAGCCCCGAGCCATTGGAATTAAGGTTAAAATCACCGACCCGACCGGTAATCGAACCCGTGACCCTCTGAACCGAAGGCCAGTACGCTGACCATTCAGCCAACGAGCCGGACATTATTATTATTATTATTATTATTATTTTAAAGAAAGAAATGTCTTCCTTCCTTGTGCCAGTCTGCATTTTATGTCTTCCTTACTTCTGTCTGGTTTTACGTGGTTTCTCACTTCTCCTCCAGGCAAATGCCGGGATGGTACCTAACTTAAGACCAAGGCCACTTCCTTCCCTCTTCCTTGTTTATCCCTTCCAATCTTCCCATCCCCCTGCAAGGCCCCTGTTCAGCATAGCAGGTGGGGCCACCTGGGCGAGGTACTGGTCATCCTCCCCAGTTGTATCCCCCGACCCAGAGTCTGAAGCTCCAGGACACTGCCCTTGAGGCGGTAGAGGTGGGATCCCTCGCTGAGTCCGAGGGAAAGACCGACCCTAGAGGGTAAACAGATTACGAACGAACGAACGAACGAACAATATTTGTCTACTTCCTAAAATAATTCACTTCCCAATCTAATTTTTCCTGCATCATCTGACTTCGTTCGACTTCAGTCCATTACTTTTTTGTTTTGAATGTATTTGTTTTCATCTTGTACTCCTTGTCCAAATCTGTGCCCATATCATTGAGCAATTTCTCCAGATCTTCTACAATATCATCGACAAATACGACGATAAACTGGAACTGTATTAATATTATCGGGTTACACCAAATATGTTATTAGAGATCTTTTAAAAGATGACATCGCAAGGCATGAAGTGCTCAGCAGACTTCTTCCTGTCCTTCAAAATTTCCACAACTGTAACGAATTTCACAACGCGACCTTGCGACCCCGTGGTCGACATTCAACCTGTGATCCACAGAGGAAGCTATGATGATGACGACGACGATGATGATGATGAAAAAACACCAGTAAAACGTATGAATACCGGTACATTGAACCATCGATGTTATTCCGCGCTCCTCCTGTTCGGTACTGTGTTCGGCGCATACGGCGCGCTGGTAACGTCCTAGTGTAAAACAATCTTGGAGTATTAGTGGCAATCTTTAATTTTGTCCACCCTCATATAGTGACGACATAACTTCTGTTTTCGGGCCGGAGAACGCCGTTGACCCAGTTTGAGCCGACAGCCGTGCAGCTAAACTTAGAGCAGTAAGAATAGTGTAAACCCCTGGCGAAGCCTTCTCATCTATTAGCATCAAGCAAGGAGCTTCTCCTCTTCATAGGTGCACAGCCTCATTCTCTGGCCCAGGTCTGATCGTTTTGGCTAAATCAATAATCGATCACGCCAGAGTTAAATTCGTAATGCTCCGTTTCAAAGGTAGAGTAGGCCCCACGGCGAGGGAGTGTAGTAACTTTATACAGCTTTTTATAATCATCTGCGAAGCACCATCTATTTTCTTTAAAACACTCGACAGGTTCACTTCCGGGACATAAAATGAGGGAAAACCTAAATCAAGGTCGGGATTACAAAAATAAAGACTAACCCACGTCACTGAATTCGGTATATTCTAATAAATTATTCTATATAAATAGTTGCCAGCCCCGTGGTGTAGGGGTAGCGTGCCTGCCTCTTACCCGGAGGCCCCGGGTTCGATTCCCGGCCAGGTCAGGGATGTTTACCTGGACCTGAGGGCTGGTTCGAGGTCCACTCAGCCTACGTGATTAGAATTGAGGAGCTGTCTGACGGTGAGATAGCGGCCCCGGTCTAGAAAGCCAAGAATAACGGCCGAGAGGATCCGTCGTGCTGACCACACGGCACCTCGTAATCTGCAGGCCTTCGGGCTGAGCAGCGGTCGCTTGGTAGGCCAAGGCCCTTCAAGGGCTGTAGTGCTATGGGGTTTGGTTTGGTTTTTTTATATAAATAGTTTCAAAATCTTCCTGTTATTATTACAAGCGAATGGACCACTAAGGATTACACTACAACTTCATTTCTTTCTCTTCGTGCGGAGTTTTCTCTGTGTCTAATACTCCTTCATGCGTTCGCTGGCCTGCTTCCGTTGTTCATCTGTCCAGGCTCTTCCGGTCTCCTTAGTTCTTTCTGCGGCTTGAACCCGTTCCAAATTCTTCACAGTGTTCCTAAACGTATTTATTTCTAACAGCTGGACTTCCGAGATGCTTAACCTTTCCATATCCTTCTTCGTTTTCTTAATCCATGCTTTAATGGTCTTTTCTCTCCAGAAGTAATCAAATATCTGGTTAATCTTTTTGCGTTCATTCTGTACATATGCCCGATAAACGCCAGTCTCCTTTTCTTCGTGGTGTCTGAGATTCTTTCCACCTTTTGCTAAACTTCTTTGTTGCTCCGAAGTTTCCATCTGCTTTCAGTTTGGACAGCTCCCATAATTTTTCTGGGTACCCTTCTTTCCAGGACCTCTAGCTTCTCCAGCTTGTAGTTCATGGACAGGCATTTACTGGCATACAGGCATTCTGTTTTGACTACGGTGTTCTAATGTTTTAATTTGGAATTCCAGGACAAACACTTCTTATTGTAGATGCTTTTAGTAAAGTCGTATATTCTCTCCATTTTTGAGATCCGATCTTCCACTGCAGCTTTTTCTAGTCCATTCTCCTGTATGGTCTCACCAAGGTACTTGAACTTCTTGACCCTTTCTATCCGTCCTATCTCTGTTTTCAGGAATTTTGTCCCATCTTTGATGTTCGTCATGAATTTAGTCTTTTCTGTTGAGATCCTCAGTCCTGTTTGTACGGAGATTCTCTCCAAGAGATTAATCTGGATGGTTGCGACCTCTGGACTTTCTGATAGTATAGCAAAGTCGTCAGCGAAAGCCAAGCAATTGACTTTAATCCCTCCTGATATTTTCCCTGGACGGATCGGGATTATCCCTTGATGTTTGAGTTCTGAGTTCCATATTCGCACTATCTTTTCTAGGTCACAGTTGAATAGGAGTGGGGATAGTCCATCGCCTTGCCTCACGCCTGTCTTGATTTCAAATGATTGCGAGAGATAACCGAAGAATTTTACCTTGAAGGTTGTGCCTGTTAGGGTCTCTTTGATTATATTTGCCAGTGTGGTTTTGACTCCAAATTCCCTATGATCTTATCCAAGGTCTCTCTGTCCACCGAATCGAAGTTTTTTTTAAGTCTATAAACGACACCACAATTTTCTTACCACTCAACATTCTGCGGCGGAGTATTGACTTCAGGTTGAATATTTGTTCGATACAGGAGCGGCCTTTCCTAAACTCTGCTTGGTATTCTCCTAGTTATTGGTCCAGATTCGCCTCTATTCAGTTATTATTATTATTATTATTATTATTATTATTATTATTATTATTATTATTATTATTATTATTATTATTATTAGTATTATTATTATTATACTTTTTGGTTGTGGTACGATTTCGATCGTCGTGACCAATACTCCGTTATAAACCGCGATCTTCTGTTATCTAGCATTACTCTTTCAAGTGGCAGATTCATCAAACTCGTTATCTGATCAATGGACCGGTTCGGGGCACGTTCCCTCAGCAGTTTGCCCTCCCCCTATGGGTGGGGGCGGTAGAATAATACCCACTGTATCTCCTGCCTGTCGTAAGAGGGGACTAAGAGCGGGCCCTTAAATTGGGAGCCTAAGTTGTTGACCATGGGGTCATTAGCTGAGTCCAGGCATTGTTTCCACTTACTTGTGTCAGGCTCCTCACTTTCATCTATCCTATCCGACCTCTCTTGGGGTCAACTGTCCGGCTCCATGGCTAAATGGTTAACGTGCTGGCCTTTGGCCACAGGGGTCCCGGGTTCGATTCCCGACAGGGTCGGGAATTTTAACCTTAATCGGTTAATTTCGCTGGCACGGGGGCTGGGTGTATGTGTCGTCTGCATGGTCATTTCATCCTCATCACGACGCGCAGGTCGCCTACGGGAGTCGAATCAAAAGACCTGCATCTGGCGAGCCGAACTTGTCCTCAGAGACTCCCGGCACTAAAAGCCATACGCCATTCATTTCATTTGGGGTCAACTCTTGTTCCTTTCCGAAGCCGATAATATAGGAGCATCCGAGGCCTTGGGAGTCTTTCCTCTCCACGCCCTTCGTTCCCTTGTCTTTCAGTGGCCGATAACTTCATTTTTCGAAGGGTCCCTTCCATTTTTTCCCCTACGATTAATGTTAATGGAGGCTGGTTATCTAATTTTACTTCCTCTTAGAACTATAATCACTACCACCATCACCTCAGCCGTTTTTCGTCAACTCTTCCTTGAATTATATGCTTCTCAATGCCGTCTCGCTAGATGACATGGCCGAAAGATTTCAATACTTGTATTTGGATGTTTAGTTCTTAATGGGCGGAACATTTTTATTGGAACCAGAGTGCTGGCATGGTCGTGTCTCGGAAGGAGTGTCAATTACACTCGTCAACAAAAAAGAAGAAGAAGACTTCCGACGTATATCTTGGTATCCAACACGCGTTCTACAACTGAAACATGATGATTCAAAATATGCTAACCATTTTTTCCCTATTACCCACCGTTTTTGAGATATACGACATCAACCACTTACATGTAATCAAGGAAAACAACTATTAGATAGAAGTTTCACTAGAGCATTAATTGCCACAAGGGGTGTTAATGAACATGGCTTTAGCTAAGATTAGTTCAAATGCACCACATGCCACTTATTGGATTGATCTGTTACACAGCCGCACATGTATAACACGACAGATTTGTTGAATTTATGCAACCTCTAGATCCCATATGTCCACTGCCACTGACAATAAAAAATAAGTTTTATATGAAAAATAATGAAAAACAATCAAAGCAATATCGATGAAACCTTTTCCAAGAAACATCTTCTTTCTAACATCTTCTATACAGAAAAAAGATTTTTAGAGATGCTCATTACGGAGAGACTCAAGGAGTTGTGGTTTACAGAGTCATCAAAAATAATATCAGGTATTGCGATGACGCTGTCCTATTTGCAAACAATCTCCAGGATCTAGAGGAACTGCTTAATGTTGTCACTGAAACCAGCGACGCCATGGGCTTGAGGCTAAATGTAAATAAGACTAAGTGGATGGTTGTAGGAAAGAAGATTGTACTCAGTGTAATGCCATAGCATGAAGAGACCGGATCGTGAGTGTGGCAACATTTAAATACCTTAATTATGACTGGGACCTTGCTCCTGAGACCGTTGCAGAATTGAGCAGACCAGAACTTCTTTTCAGAAACCTTTCGCCAAGCCGTGACCTTTCCATTACACTGCGGACACGAATACTCCGGTGCTAAGTTTTCAGCATCCTTCTATATGGACACAGAGACCATGTACAAGAGATTGCAAACGTTTGAAATGTGGACGTACCGAAGAATGCTGAAGATACCTAGGACAGTTAAAATGACCAATATAGAAGTCTGAACAAAGAGGCCCCAGGGGCTCTGAACTTTGGAGCGTGGGTAGGCGACCACGGGGCCCTCAGGTGAGTCCTGGCATTTCTTCCACTTAACTTGTGCCAGGCTCCTCACTTTCATCTATCCTGCCTGACCTCTCTTGGTCAACTCTTGTTCTTTTCCGACCCGACGCTATTAGGTTTGCGAGGGCTAGGGAGTCTTTCATTTTCACGCCCTTCGTGGCCCTTGTCGTCCTTTGGCCGATATCTTCATCTTTCGAAGTGTCGGATCCTTTCCATTTTTCCCTCTGATTAGTGTTATATAGAGGATGGTTGCCTAGTTGTACTTCCTCTTAAAACAATTATCACCACCACCACCACCATCTGAACAAAGAACCAGAAATCGTATTACCATCAAGAGAAGGAAGTTAGAATACTTTGGTCATTATGATGCGGAACAGTGAATATCATTTTCTACAAATAATATTCCATGGAAAAATTAATGGTAAACATGGTCTGGGACGAAGTAGAACATCGTAGCTCTGCAACTTGAGCCATTGAAATGAAATGTCATATGGCTTTTAGTGCCGGGATATCCCAGGAAGGGGTCGGCTCGCCAGGTGCAGGTCTTTCTATTTGACCCCCGTAGGCGACCTGCGCGTGGCGATGAGGATGAAATGATGATGAAGACAACATATACACCCAGCCCCCGTGCCACTGGAATTAACCAATTAAGGTTAAAATCCCCGACCCGGGCGGGAATCGAACCCGGGACCCTCTGAACCGAAGGCCAGTACGCTGACCGTTCAGCCAACGAGTCGGACACTTGAGCCAATGGTATGGGGTGACGAAGCTTACTCTGATCGGGATAGCTATCAATAAACAGATCATACTATTGATCGCCAACGTTCTGCGAGGACATGGCACATGAAGAAGAAAAGCTCTGGGGGCAATCCTTAGCTCCTTTGGAATGGGTTCATTACTTGTTCTTCTTACTCCCAATGATATTCGTAGCATTTTTTTCGATAGCACGTTCTCTCGAAGGCTTCGATTCTACTACGGCATGCAAGATTTATAGACCAAGACTGGGAGCCAAAGGTAGCCTCCGTGGCTCAGGCGGCAGCGCGTCGACCTCTCACCGCTGAGTTCCGTCGTTCAAATCCCGGTCACTCCATGTGAGATTTGTGCTGGACAAAGCGGATGCGGGACAGGTTTTTCTTCGGGTACTCTGGTATTCCCTGTCATATTTCATTCCAGCAACACTCTCCAATATAATTTCATTTCATCTGTTAGTCATTAATCATTGCCCCAGAGGAGTGCGACAGGCTTCGGCAACCGACACAATTCCTATCCTCGCCGCAAGATGGGGGCTTCATTCATTCCATCCCTGATCCGGTCAATGATTGGAAAACAGGTTGTAGAATTTCATTTCACTCGGAGCCAAACGTGGTGTGGTTGGAAATACTGAAGCTTGAACCAGTCGCTTCTTGGTTTCTTTGGTAATATAATGATCTTCCCTTGTTTTTGTCAGACTAGACACTGCATTCTGAACCATACCTCAATCATTTTCGAAGGAGTCTGCATAAGGTTTAACGCCCCCATCAACAGCCCTTACTTAATGCCAGCTTTTTTGCACACCCCCACTCTTCAATCATTCTCGCTACTTCGGAAGATAGCGGGTTCGAACTCCTACTGTCGGAAGCCGTAAAAAATAGCAAATGCTAGGCGAGGGACCTGCGCGATCGTCATAACATGATCTAGCCGGATGCCCTTCCTGACGGCATAAGTTGCCAGGATTTGAATCGCGGTGTCCATCATTGTGTCTGACTTGCAAGCTCACGCGTATTTTTTTTTTTTTTTTTTTGCTGAGATATCATGCTACTTCCGTTCGCTAGCTAGAGCGGAAACTCGCAGTACTGCGTCTATTTCGTCTTACAACTTGGAGGAGACAACATGTGTACGTATAATTTATGATCTTTCATCCCCCCCTATTTTTTAACATGTAAGTATGTAGTATCTCGGAACATTCTTATCCGTGTGTGTATCAGTGTTCTAGTCGTGTTGCAATTACTAAGCGAGTGACCCGAGCGAGTTGGCTACGCAGTATGCTTTCTTGATTTTCGTATGACATATATCAGTGTTTTTGCAATTACTAAGCGTCTTAGCAGTGTGATGAACGAGTTAGCTACGCGGTATAGATTTTTTTATTTTCGTACTAAGCAAATCATTTGAAGTGTTGCCGAGTTAGCTATGCGATATGTGCACAGTGTGTTTTTGATTTTCATATTAGGCAAGTGATAGGCGAGATAGCTATGCGATATGTGCACAGTGTGTGTTTTACACTAGGTAAATCATTGAAGTTGTACTTTTGCTCTGAACACATCAAACAATGTTCTTACAGTGTTCGATTCTAGTCTTGCTATGCTTCAATCTAATTTTCTTAGAACAAAGGTATCCCCTAACATGTTGTATCGGATCACATGTTAAGGTTAACGACATCGAGTGCAGTGTTCGATTCTAGTCTTGTTATGTTTCAATCTGATCTTCTTAGAACAAAGGTATCCCCTAACATGTTGTACAGTGTTCGGTTCTACATGTTTAGTGATCTGAACACATCAATCAATGTTCTGATCACATGTTGTATCGAGTGCAGTGTTCAATTCTAGTCTTGTTATGTTTCAATCTGATCTTCTTAGAACAAAGGTATCCCCTAACATGTTGTACAGCGTTCGATTCTACTTATGTAGTGTTCTGAACACATCAAACAATGTTTTAATCACATGTTGAAGTTAACGACATCGAGTACAGTGTTCGATTCTAGTCTTGATAACTTATTTTGTGTTCTGAACACATCAATCAATGTTCTAATCACATGTTGTATCGAGTACTGGCTGTCTCATAAGGAGCTATGTATAGCCGCCATCTTGCGTCCGCCATCTTGCGCAAGCATCCTTAGGGCGTCTCTAGCCATCTTGTGCAAGGACCCTTAAGCCGCCTCATAAGAGCAACCACCATCTTGCGCAAGCATCACTAGGGTGTCTCATAAGGAGCCTTGTATAACCGCCATCTTGCGCAAGCATCCCAAGGGCGTCTCATAAGAAACTATGTATAGCGATCATCTCGCATAAGCACCTTTAAGGAGTCATGTATAGCCACCATCTTGTGCAATTAGCGTCGAGAGATGGCTGCTGTAGAATTTTTCTTTTTAAATTATCCGCCACCATTTTTCAACTAAAGAGTGTAGCACTGAGGTTTGCGATGTAATATGGCGGATGACAGCTGACAAAAAGCGCGTGAGTTTGTTTACTAAACAAGAGCACGTGGAATTTGCCGCCACCACAGTTCAACTAAAGATGGCAGCACGGTGCTCTCTTGATTAAAGATGGCGGATGACAGCTAAAAGAACTTTTCAAATTACCCGCTACTACAGAGAGCAGCACGGTGCTCTGTGGATTAAAGATGGCGGATGACAGCTGACGAAATTGCCCGCAGCACAGTGCTCTATTGATTAAAGATGGCGGACGACAGCTGCACGTGGCTTTGTTTACTAAACAGGAGCACGTAGAATTTGCCGCCACCACATTTCAAAGGTATCTAGCTAAAGAGTACAGCACTGAGGTTTGTGATGCAAGATGGCGGATGACAGCTGTCAAAAAGCACGTGGAATTTGTCACCGGCACAAAGAGGGCAGCACGGTGCTCTCTGGCGGTTGACAGCTGTCAGAAAAGCACATGGGTTTGTAAAGCATGTAGAATTTACCACCACCACATAGAGGGCAGCACAGTGCTCTCTAGATTAAAGATGGCGGATGATAGCTGACAAAAAAGCGCATAGGTTTGTTTCCAAACAAGAGCACGTAGAATTTGCCGTCACTACATTTCAAACTAAAGAGTGCAGCACTGAGGTTTGCGATGCAAGATGGCGGATGACAGCTGTGACGTACCACATTTCAAAGGTAAGTAGCTAAAGAGGGCAGCACGGTGCTCTCTGGATTAAAGATGGCGGATGACAGCTGCACGTGGCTTTGTTTCCAAACAAGAGCACGTGGAATTTGCCGCCACTACATAGAGTGCAGCACAGAGGTTTGCGATGCAAGATGGCGGATGACAGCTGTGATGTACCACATTTCAAAGGTAAGTAGCTAAAGAGGGCAGCACGGTGCTCTCTGGATTAAAGATGGCGGATGACAGCTGCACGTGGCTTTGTTTCCAAACAAGAGCACGTGGAATTTACCGCCACTACATAGAGTGCAGCACTGAGGTTTGCGATGCAAGATGGCGGATGACTGCTGTGACGTACCACATTTCAAAGGTAAGTAGCTAAAGAGGGCAGCACGATGCTCTCTAGATAAAAGATGGCGGATGACAGCTGCACGTGGCTTTGTTTATCTCGAGCTAGTGAGGTTAAGTTGGTAGCACTAAGGTTTAGGCCCGCCAAGATGGCAGCACTGCCGATGACAGGTGACGAATTTTACATCTACTACGATAAAGAGGGCAGCACAGTGCTCTGTGGTTTAAAGATGGCGGATGACAGCTGTCAAAAAAGCACGTGGCCGTCAAAAAGCACGTGGCTTTGTTTACCACACGCTAGTTAGGTTAAGTTGGTACCACTAAGGTTTAGGCCCGTCAAGATGGCAGTACTGAGGTTAGCGATGCGTTGTTGTCTGTCAAAAGCACGTGGCTGTCAAAAAACACGTGGCTTTGTTTACCTCGGGCTAGTTAGGTTAAGTTGGTACCACTGAGGTTTAGGCCCGTCAAGGTGGCAGCAGTGAGGTTAGCGATGCGTTGTTGTCGATGACAGCTGTCAAAAAGCACGTGGCTTTGTTTACAAATTCAAATCTCGCGCCAAAATTCAAATCTCCCGCCAGAATTCAAATTTCCCGCCAAAATTCAAATTTCCCGCCAGAATTCAAATTTCCCGCGGGAGGAGGCGCCCGAACCATCCAATTATACTACTATTGGTTAATTCCAGTGGCTCGGGGGCTGGGTGTTTGTACTATCCCCAACATCCCTGCAACTCACACACCACACATAACACTATTCTCCACCACAATAACTTGCAGTTACGTACAAATGGCAGATGCCGCCCACCCTCATCGGAGGGTCTGCCTTATAAGGGCTGCACTCGGCTAGAAATAGCCACACGAAATTACATTATTATCGGAGGATCTGACTTAAAGAACCGCACCTGGCTAATAATATAGGCCTACATCTGAAATTATTCCACTTCTTTTTTTCTTATTCTCCTTATCAATGCCTTCTCCCAATTGCTAGAGTTGGTACCACATTTGAATTAAACCTAGTTTTACGTATGTTTACGGTGGGTGATAATCTGATGTGTTGTACGTAAATGAGGATACGTGTTATGACGACTGCACATCCTGCCCTCACCCCCACAAAGGAAGTTACCAGACCCATGTAAAATCCCCGTCATGACCAAGAATCGAACGCAAAATCCCCTGAACCAAACGCCACCACGCTGGTGGTCCAACCAAGGAGCTTATCAAATGAAATGATTATTATTAGAGAAATAAATAAATTACTAATTAACATCCTTAGGGTCAGGTATGTGATATAAGAATAGAATAGAATCGTTATGCGGAAAGGAAGAGAGAAAGGGACTTCATTGGTGAAGAGCCAACAGTTTCCTCTTAATGTAAGATGACTTGCCAACCAGATAGTTCCCTTCTTCATGCTGCGTTCATTGCCACCTTCGAAACACAAAACATCGAGGCAGGTCTTACAGTAATTACAGTATCAATAACTTATACATTCACTTGCAATGCCCTTTGATACGATCCGGTACCATGCAGGGAGAGATACACTGATAAGCTAATATATTTGCGTGTAGCACACGCTTTCACCCTGATGACGATGGAAATGTGGTGTGACAGGGACTAAACGAGGTACTGGAAGTGTGGGAAGTCCTATTGTTCCGTGATCACTGCACAGCCTCCCATAATGCAATGAGATTGTTCGAAGTAGGGCCAACAGCATCCTAGATGTGTTCAATAGGTTTCAGGCCAGGTAACCCCGAATAAAACCACGACCGAGTGAATTTTTCTTGTTTTGGAGTCTTTCTTTCTATCTTTCTTTCTTTCTTTATCCATTTACCTCCAGCATTGGTTTCTTCCTCGGACTCAGAGATCCCATCTCTACTGCCTCAAGTGTCCTTAAGTGTGAGAAATTGGGTCTGGGATACAACTGGGGAGAAAGACAAGTACGTCGCCCAGGTGGCCTCATCTGCT
Organism: Anabrus simplex; assembly: GCF_040414725.1. Taxonomy (NCBI): domain Eukaryota; kingdom Metazoa; phylum Arthropoda; class Insecta; order Orthoptera; family Tettigoniidae; genus Anabrus; species Anabrus simplex. The sequence goes on along the minus strand of NC_090274.1, from coordinate 64,421,351 downwards.
ATGCTGGACAGCGGGCCTGTGGGCGGGGGGTAAGGTGGGAGATGGGAAGATTGGAAGGGATAGACAAGGATGAGCAATGCTTGCTGGCGGGAACCAGTGTTTACAGAGCACCATGTCTTCTGCTATGGTATAGAGCAATTTTGTTACTTTTATTGACCTGTCTTAGTCTTATCCTTGGCTTTGACAATATGAAAGTGACTGAGGTATGAGCGATGCTAGTAATAACATTCGTTATGCAGCCAGTCCCTGCTATGAATAGTGTGAAAATGTTGCTCATAGGGTCGGTTGATGCATGCATTTCAGTGGGCTTGGCAGATTGATTTGTAATAACAACTTCTGGCTCAATGAGGAAATCAACGGGAAACTCATTTCCCTAGTATTTCTTCAGTGATGCCTAGACCATCTATGACAGTTGAAGGTGGAGCTGTTGAGGATCCAACTTGCCTTCAGGCTGAAGACTGAACGTACAACCATGCAGCATAAGTAAGCATTTTTACATATCTAGTAAATAGGAGGTACAAACTGACACATACTTCAGAATAAACAGGATTTTATCGAAAATTAGCATCATTTCTGAGGTGCTCTCTGTAAACAGAAGCTACGATGAATTTGCGTACCCCTTGAGACGACTCCGCGTATCCCTAGTGGTACACGTACCACACTTTGAATACCACCGCCGTATATCACGAACTCTAATTTTTGCTATCGAATTATTTTTTAATGCATTTACCTTCCAGGGTTGGTTTTTCCCTCGGACTCAGCGAGGGATCCCACCTCTACCGCCTCAAAGGCAGTGTCCTGGAGCGTGAGACTTTGGGTTGGGGGAATACAACTGGGAAGGAGGACCAGTACATCGTCCAGTCTGCCTCACCTGCTATGCTGAACAGGGGCCTTGTGGGAGACGGGAAGATTGGAAGGGGTAGTCAAAGAAGACGGAACGAAACGGCCGTGGCCTTAACTTAGGTACCATCCCGGCATTTGCCTGGAGAAGAAGAGGGAAACCATGGAACACCACGTCCAAGATGGCTGAGGTGGGAATCGAACCCTCCTCTACTCAGTTGACCTCCCGAGGCTGAGTGGATACCGTTTCAGTCCTCGTTCCACTGTTCAAATTTCGTGACAGAGCCGGGAATCGAACTTGGACTTCCAGGGGTGGCAGCTAATCACGCTAACCACAACATCGCAAATAAATCCCCCCTCCCCCATGTATACGGCATATATAAAGAGATAGCTGTACAACAGGGAAATTTCAAAATTTAAAGAAAAATATGTAAGCTCATTTTATCGTAAGATAGTCCGACTCGTTAGCTGAATGGTTCGGTTCAGAGGGTTCCTGGTTCGATTCCCGGCCGGGTCGAGAATTTTAACCTTAATTGGTTAATTCCAATGGCTCGGTGGAGGGGGAGGCATATTCAGCATTAGAAATCATCCAAGCTAGGGTCCTCATCTTCGCAGACATGCAGGTCGCCTAATAGGCCGTCTACGAGAAAAAGACCCGCACCAGGTCTCTCCGGAGGCCATACGCCATTATTATTATTATTATCCTAAGATAAATAGAGTAAACATTATTATCTATTTGATGCTGTTACCGTACGGTACCCCTTGCTCTTTTTTTTTTTTTTTTCAAATGTTATTTTTTCGGCGCGTCAACCTAGAGATCTTTTGCCCTTCTTGCACCATGTGATATGAACCTGCGTGTGATTAATTGGAATTGTTGAATGTGAGGAAAGGAACGTTAAGGACGACACAAACACCCAGTCCCCAGGGATATTAATCATTTACAATTAAAACCCCCTGACCCGGCCGGGAATCGAACCCGGGGCCGCCGGGTGACAGGCGGATGCGTTGCCCCCTACACCGCGGGGCCGGACTACCCCTTGTGGATTTGCTCTCTAATTTCTAGCGTACATCTCGCTATCCCGTATATCACGAACTCTAATTTTTGTTATGACCGAGCTCGATAGCTGCAGTCGCTTAAGTGCGGCCAGTATTTAGTATTCGGGAGATAGTAGGTTCGAACCCCACTGTCGGCAGCCCTGAAAATGGTTTTCCGTGGTTTCCCATTTTCACACCAGGCAAATGCTGGGGCTGTACCTTAATTAAGGCCACGGCCGCTTCCTTCCCGCTCCTAGCCCTTCCCTATCCCATCGTCGCCATAAGACCTATCTGTGTCGGTGCGACGTAAAGCAACTAGCAAAAAAATAAAATAAAAATTGTTATGCATCGGTTTTTCTTCATGTGTGAGTATAAATCATTCTTCTTCTTATTCTTCTTCTTATTCTCCTTTATCTGTTTACCCTCCAGGGTTGGTTTTTCCCTCGGACTCAGCGAGGGATCCCACCTCTACCGCCTCAAGTGCAGTGTCCTGTAGCTACCACTTCGAGGATGGCTGAGGTGGTAATCGAACCCACCTCTACTCAGTTGACCTCCCGAGGCTGAGTGGACCCCGTTCCAATCCTCGTACCACTTTTCAAATTTTGTGGCAGAGCCGAGAATCGAACCCGGCCATTCGGGGGTGGCAGCTAATCACGCTAACTACTACACCACAGAGGCGGACCGAGTATAAATCCGCCAAGGTATAAGAAGTTTGACGATCATTCCTCCATACAAGAGTCTGCTCAGTTATTTAATTTTTACAATGAAACGGAAAGATTACCACCACACCGTCTCATCGATCACAGTAACTTATGAAATCATTATCTAACTATCGTTCCTAACAGGTCATGGCACTTTTACAATATTAACTTACTTTAGTAACTGAACTTCTCTCCACCACCGACTTGGCGCTTCTCCAGAAGAAGAGGGAGGCCATGTGCGTCCCTGGTTCCGCAAATAGAATACCGCATGTGGTTTACTGGGCAGTGGGAGGAGATTCTATTCCTTGCAGTGAACTGTTAGTGCCCACTCAGATATACCGCTGAAGTGAAGCAAGAGGGGAACTCATTCAATCCACTTACTAAAGTTTCCGCTCATTGGCGTAGTTTTCATTTTAAAGACGAAAGGGAGATAGAGTACTATACACATATTTTTGCTAGCCGTAAAACGTCACACTAACACAGTTTTTCGATGGCTTTGATTTAGAAAGGTAGCGAGCATTGTATTCAACATGACACACCACAAACATTTACATGGAGGCACCATGGAAAATCACAAAAAACAGTATTCGAAGCTGCCGCCGCGATGGTCATATCTAAATGCAGCACAGTCCGGCTCCATGGCTAAACGGTTAGCATGCTGGCCTTTGGACACAGGGGTCCCGGGTTCGATTCTCGGCAGGGTGGGGAACTTTAACCATTACTAGTTAATTTCGCTGGCACGGGGGCTGGGTGTATGTGTCGTCTTCATCATCATTTCATCCTCATCATGACGCGCAGGTCGCCTACGGGAGTCAAATCAGAAACCCTGCACCTGGCGAGCCGAACTTGTCCTCCGACACTCCCGGCACTAAAAGCCATACCCCATTTCATTTTATTTCAAATGCAGCATACATACAAGTTCCATTACAAACTGTTATGCCTTTTAGCGTCCGGCTCCGTGGCTAAATGGTTAGCGTGCTAGCCTTTGGTCCAGAGGGTCCCGGTTTCGATTCCCGGCCGGGTCGGAAATTTTAACCTTAATTGGTTAATTCCAATGGCTCGGGGGGGGGGGTCGTATTCAGCATTAGAAATCATCCTAGGTAGGCCCTTCATCTTCACAGACATGCAGGTCGCCAAATAGGCCGTCTACGAGAAAAAGACCCGCACCAGGCCTCTCCGGAGGCCTTTTAACGTTCAGTATGCAAGCCTCCTTGAATTTGCTAAATGCCGCCCAAATCGCCTATTTGTAACTAGTTCTGTGATCTCATTTAGTTCTATACCTCTTATCTTTAAATCATTAGAAACTGATTCTAACCATCGTCGTCTTGGTCTCCCTCTACTTCTCTTACCCGCCGTAACGAAGTCCAATATTCTCCTGAGAAACCTACCCTCCTCTATTCGTCTTACACGACACAACCACCAAAGCCGGTTAATGCGTTCATAACTTAACCTCTGTTTCCTAATTCCGAGTACCCTTCTGCCATTGTTCCCCCTGTTTATATCAGCAATCATTCTCGCTACTGTCATGTCAGTTACGAGTCCACCTAGATTTCACTCCCGTAAAGCTAAATCGGTTTGAAAACAGACCGATTCTTAAAGAATACTGTAACTGCGAGCTCACTGCATTAGCTTTTCTGCATCTTGACTCAAACTCACTTACTATACTACCATCCTGGGAGAATAAATATGCTAAATACTTGAAATTATCTACCTGTTCCAGCTTTGTATTCACAACCTGATATTCAGTTTTCTTGGGTTCCATCCCTACTTCAAGTTCCAAGATTTTATATTGCAGGCTTTCAGCACAATATGCCATTAGGACGAAATCGTCGGCACACATCAAACTGTTTACTACATTTCCACCTAACTGGATCCCTCTCTGCCACTTTATACATTTCAGAAGATGATCCGTGAAATATTACAGCTTTATGTAACCCCTGTAAGTACTCGGCACGTAAGTCTACGCCAAGACCAACTACAATATCTCAGACTTTAACCGACCTATCGAAACTGCCCACAATGGCGACAATTGGAGTGCTAGCATGTGTTTGTTTCGATTTGTGTATGTCGTGTTGTTACCAAATATTTACGGAAATTTGAATATTATTAATCGAAAATTATATCTATTTACTAGCTGATGTACCCGTGCTTCGCTACGGGATTCTCAGAAAGACTGACTTTGTGGTTTTCCTAACTGAAATCAACATAGGTCATTAATAAAACGTAAGTATGAATGTAGCGATTAAAAGCAATGCTATCATATAAAATACTCGATCAAATGGAAAGCCGCACGTTTTATCACTTTTAACGAACAGTGCTGCGGTTAGATTGCGGTGCCAATCTAATAGTCCAAAGTTCCAGAGCTGGGATGACCAGGCCGCAGATTGCCATGAACACTCATCTGTCATTATTCCGCTAAATATGCACACTGTTCATTCCAATCAGTACCTCAGAGTAGGGATTGAATAGCCCGAATGCTATGATGATCCAGTGTGTTACGTACCAGTGGTATCAGAAAATGTATAAACCAGAAGAAGAAAGTTATCTAACTCACCAGCTACTTCCCATCAATATTCAGGCAGGCTGTTACACTCTGTACGACTGGGCGAGTTGACCGTGTGGTTAGCGGTGCGCAGCTGTGAGCTTGCATCCGAGAGATTGTGGAATCGAACCCCATTGTCGGCAGCGCCGAAGATGGTATTCCTTGGTTTCCCACTTTCACACCAGTCAAATGTTGGGCCTGTACCTTAATTAAGGCCTAAGTTACTCCTAGCCCTTTCCTATCCCATCGTCGCCATAAAACCTATCTATGTCGGTGCGACGGAAATCAAATAAAAATACTCTGTACGCAGCAGTAATCCTATCTACCGGAGATGAGGGGCAACAGAAGACACAAAGCACATCACGACAAACAATGGTCAATGTAATGTTATTGTTGATCAGTGTTATGAGCCCCAACCTGGCAGGTTCGATCCTGGCTCAGTCCGGTGGTATTTGAAGGTGCTCAAATACGACAGCCCCGTGTCGGTAGATTTACTGGCACGTAAAAGAACTCCTGCGGGACTAAATTCCGGCACCTCGGCGTCTCCGAAGACCTCAAAAAGTAGTTAGTGGGACGTAAAACAAATAACATTATTGATTAGTGTTATGAGCTTTCTATATTGTAGGCCTACACATTTAGTTTTCTTTCGACTCTGTGATTTGTAAAATATTTTATACCGTAAACTGTAGTTTCTTATTCTCCGACTTTACATACCGATTTTCATTATATACTGTTTACCCATTTTCTCGTTACTCGGCACTGATATGGACTTAGTAACAAAAATTCAAATTCATGAATATCTTGGTGATCATAGCCAGTACGGTAACAATGTATAAGACATGAATAATAGGAAATGTAATACTGTATAACCTTAGTTATCTAGTATTCATCGACTACTAATAAGAAATATTTGAGAATTACATTTTAGGCCTTCCCCTAAACTACCATTTCACTCAGCGTGAATAAAATAATTTACAGCCTAGACTATAGATCCTTATTTCCTGACTTTTCATACCGATTTTCATCAAGATAACACTACTAATAACAACAATATTTGAGAATTAAATTTTAGGCCTTCCCCTAAACTACCATTTTTCTCAGCGTGAATACAATTATTGACAGCCTAGATTGTAGCAATTTATTCTCCAACCTTGCATACCCATTTTCTTTAAAATGCGACCACTAATAACATAAATAGTTGAGAATTCAATTTTAGGCCTTCCCCTAAACTACCATTTCACTCAGCGTGAGTAAAATGATTTATAGCCTAGATTGTAGCGGTTCATCCCCCGACTTCACCTACCGATTTTCATTAGACCACTAATAACAAAAATAGTTGAGAATTCTATTTTAGGCCTTCCCCTAAACTACCATTTCACTCAGCGTGAGTAAAATGATTTATAGCCTAGATTGTAGAGGCTCATCCCCCGACATACCGATTTTCATTAAATTCTCTTCAACCGTTTTCTCGTGATGCGTGTACAGACAGACAGACAGACAGACAGACAGACAGACAGACAGACAGACAGACAGACAGACAGACAGACATTACGGAAAAGTAAAAAGTGCATTTTCTTGTTACTATGGACATGACCGATACAAAAATACCATTATTTTCAAATTCTGAGCACTGTACAAACAAAACTCTTATTTTATATATATATAGATAACCTTACAAAGACCATACAGCCTATTTCAGTGCCGTAATAAACCATTTATTATTAAAAAAGCGCATATATTCGAACGATTCCGGTGGTTACTAGGTGATTGTTTTCATGATTTCCTCAGAACCGGTTTTTTTACATTATCTCTTACCTGTGCAAATTGTTTATAGTTTAATCAGATGGGTTGTATGTGCTGTGTGCCTGGATGTATCTCCAATTAGGCTGTAGGGCAGAGCAAAAGCTTCAGTGTTCAGATTTCCAAAAGACCTAGTATTAAGGTAAATTGGTTAGGTGAATTCATAGGGAAAACTTCGAACCAAGTGACACTATTGTTGTGTGCATTTATCATTTTTATATCAAATTTATTGTTAGGGAAGATATTATAGCCATAATAGGTGTTGATCCAGTTCGGGTGCCACACAAACTTCAGAAGTTACCTAATGATGCCTATCTTACAGTTTTCTCCAATTAGCCAACATACGTAACTACAAAATTAAATCAGTCCTGGAAAGATCCGAAAAGTCGTGACTCAGATTTACGAATGAGATATGATATTTTAAAATGGGTACAAGAATGATGTACTGTAATTGAATCATTTTCAGTGTTTTGCAACGGATGCATTTAAACGAAATCTAACCCTATTTATCCTGAGTTGAAATGAGGATTACATTCTCTTTTATATTAACTTGCAAGAAGACGATGTGCCATAAATTCCTATGATTTTCAAGTTGACTAGTGATATCATTCTACCTACTCATCAGTTCAAGTGGATTGTGGAGAGTTGAAATTTTGTTCAAGAAATGTATTTTCATGTTGTACTAAATGGGCTGTGGTTAGCCCCCCTGGTGGCCATGATCCTTAAGGCGCTGAAATCTAAACGGTCTGACACCGAGGTTAGCCGGTTCGAGTCCCGTTGATCGAAAAATATTTCACCATCAGAATGTTGGCCGGCAGGGTAGGGGAGGTGATGGTATACGATTTCTAATCACTAGATTGCGTGCCAAAAGCCTGGATTAAATTCCAAGCTCTCCGCAGTGCTCATGTGGAGTGAGGGCATATGGCGCTGTTGATGGTGATTCGTCCGTCGGATGGAGACATTAAGCCTTGAGCAGACCCTTTGGTGCTATTCGACAAAATTCACCCTCTCTCTACTATCATATATCACGTCATTCATTTCATCTCATTAACTCCTCTGATGAGGTTGAAGTCAAGAAAGGCATCCGGTCATAAAACCCCGCCACGACAGATTCATCTCACCTCATAACCGACCCCGTAGGGAAACGGGCAATGGACAAACAACAACTAAATGGGCTGTGGTTAATGATATTACATGGTATTTCATGTAAGGTTAATAAAATTATTCATTGATATCTATTTATCTAATTTGCTGTCCGCAGATTCATAGGTGAAATATTTTTATATCGTGCGTTGACGTTGACAAAATAATTCTACCTTCGTCATTTTTCCACTGAAATAACAATTAGAATTGTACGCGATAACGTTGCTTTTGGTTCATAATTATTCATATTTTGAGTTAATGAGTTGCATTTCATGACGTTTGACTTGTGATGCTTTCGTTAGGTGACTCGGAATAAACGTAGATCATCTTCCTGTAAGCTGTCATGTCGCCCACCGATATCCATCATTCTCCCTGGGTTACGGTCTGATGTAATCGTAGTTGGTCTTGGCTATACATTAGAAAACAAACACTACCGCCCTATTATCTTTTTTTAATGGCTCATCACTGCTGCCTACTTAACTAGTTACATATTGAAATCACAAGACATAACTATCAATAAACTAATCTCAACATAAGTACAGTATCAATAATGGAGGTTCCCTTATCCAATCAAACGATAAATCAAGATATTAATAGTTAATTGATAATTAAGTAGGTTTTCGAGCTCAGCGAGGAATTAAGGAAGTAAACACTTAATGTTATATACTTCTGCCTTTATTTTGATATACGCACTACTATAACCGTAGGCCTATTCTCCGCTGTTTGCCGAGTGTAAACAATTCAGCTCCCTTCTTGAAATTTGCTGTTTATTGCCGGACTGAAGTGAAAAAATGTTGTAATAATACACACAAGCAAATATATTACATGTGCATATGCCTAAGTCAATAAGAATACACCAAGGCTAAGTCCGCAAACCGTACCAAAAGTCGTGACAAAACAAGGTTAAGTTAGGTTAGGTTAGGTTAGGTTAGGTTAATAACGAAATTACTTTCCATTTCAACTGAATTGATCTTTATACCTCGGTAGAGTAGGTAACGTTGCCTCACTTTTCGGAGGAGTTCTTGCAGATATATATATATATATATATATTTTGCTTCTTATACATCCTAATTGAATTCTATACATACGAATTGGATGAAATAAGACCACATTAATAAAATGCTGCGTTATTATTTCACACTTCCTATGTTATTAGATGTGTTATTCGAACATGCCACAATTCTACTTGCCTCGGATTACACCAACAGATCTACAATCCTACAGAAAAAGAAAATATGTTTTACTTCTACCTGCAAATGTAACTCGAGTGATTTTCACAATACGGCAGTGGCAATACGTAAATCTCGGAAGTCAGGAAAAAACATGACTACATAGTGCCAACGTGCAAGATTAACAGTAACCGAAAGACGTCGTATCTGCGAGAAGGGTCCCTAAACTATATGGTTAGTGACACTGGACCCAACAGTTAGAAAACAACTATAGGCTAAATTACTACCTTCACTATTAACAGGGAGGAAAGAGTAAGGTTGTACTTAGTGAAAAATGGCGTATGGCTTTTAGTTCCGGGAGTGTCCGAGGACATGTTCGGCTCGCCAGATGCAGGTCTTTTGATTTGACTCCCGTAGGCGACCTGCGCGTCGTGATGAGGATGAAATGATGATAAAGACGACACATACACCCAGTCCCCGTGCCAGCGAAATTAACCAATTATGGTTAAAATTCCCGCCCCTGCCGGGAATCGAACCCGGGACCCCTGTGACCAAAGGCCAGCACGCTAAACACTTAGCCACGGAGCCGGACAATAATATGGTGAAAACCATGTACTGTCAATCTTGTAAACACGCGCCTAATCTCTCAAGTAGATCTTGTCCATGTTCGATGTATCATGGCCCCAGTTCCATAGAATTCTGGAGGTGTACCTTTTTTTAAGTGATGTTAGTAGTTTTTCTCAGGCTCAGGAATTATGAATGTTTATCAAACCAATAGCATATCTCATCTGAATACACACATGGTATTGGAGGCGCGATTTAAATTAAGAGCGATTTTCTTTCCCATGATTTTCTTCCTTTTATTCCTCATAGTAAAGAAAAATCAAGACACTTTCGCACCGAAACACTTTTTTTAAAATATTTTATCCCTAGTAGCTACATCTTACGAAGGTCTGTATACGAGATTTCATTTACCTAATAGATCAAAGGTTATAAATAATTTACCTTAAAACCTAAGGCTGTGTGACCAAAAGTTACAAATGCCTACAAATAATTAACGAATAAACATAGCGACTTCTGGCTTCCACTATAAGACTGCATTTTCGAAGCACTATTGCATCAATATTATGGATAATTAATGTTAAGACTATTGATGGAAGTACAGGAGCAAGAAATGCTATACTACTTTGTAGCGGTGTCCCAGAACTTACTGAAGAACTGCATAATCGATCTATTGCGAGGTTTCCTACACAGAAATGAAACAAGATGCACTGTTGCCATTATATTAGATACTAGCTGATGTACCCGTGCTTCGCTACGGAATTCTACATTGTGTACAAAATTCTAGGTTAAGTAGTGTACACGATGTGAGCAAGTGTGGTCGTTGTATTAAATTGCATAGCTCTTAACGTTACCCATCAAACGCGACGGAGAAGTCACTATATGTCTTTTCTCATGTGCAGACTAGGTTAAGGAATTTTTGGCAGGCCCTTTTGCTTACTATCAGTCACAATCAAGTTGGGGAGTTTTCGTTATAACGGCAGACACTCAATCTCCACCTGCCTTTTTACATCCTCAGAAAGTCTGTGTTAGTGGTTTTCCCAATTGAAATCAACATAGATCATTACAATGACGTCAGTAGGAATGTCGTGGTTAAAAGCAATGCTATCATATGAAATACTCGATCAAATGAAAAACCACACATTGTCCAACTTTTAAGGAACAGTACTACGGTGCCGATCTAACAGTTCAAAATTCCAGAGTTGGAATGACCAGGCCACAGACAGCCGTGAACCAGCAGTATCAGAAAATGTATGAACCAGAGGAATGACATGCTAAAGAAGTGAGTTATCTAACTCCCCAGCTACTTCCCGCCAATATGCAGGCAGTCCTTTATAGTCAGTACGCAGCAGTAATCCCATCTATCAGAGATGATTAGCAACAGAAACGATAAAGGACATCACAACAAACAATGGTCAATGTAATGTTATCGTTGATCAATTTGGTGAGCTTTCGATATTGTAGGCCTTCACATTCAGTTTTTCTTCCGATTCTGTTATACCACTCTTATCATAGTCGGTACGGTAAAACTGAATAAAACATAAATAATCGGAAATTGTATTCTCTATAACTTTTGTTATATAGTACTTTCCGATAGAACCACTAACATAGGTATTAAAAATTACATTTTAGGCGTCTTCCACTAAACTACCATTTCACTCAGCGTGAATAAAATTAGTTATAGCCTATATTGTAATGGCTCATCTCCCGACTTTACATACCGATTTTCATTAAATTATCTTCAGCCATTTCCTTGCGATGCACGTATCTACATACATACGTCCGTACAGGCAGAGATGACGGAATTTAAAAAAAAAATGCATTTCCTTGTTACTGTGGACACGATCGATACAGAAACACCATTCTTTTTTAAATTCTGAGCAATGTACAGACAAAACTCTTATTATATATATACAGATTGCTACCAGAAGAAAATGATTCATTTTCTTAGTAATTTGCATCAAACCCATGGATGTAAGGTTATATGAAACTTTTATCTACTAGATATTTATATTGCTACAGACAATCAATACATTTCCTCCAATTTGGGCGGAGTTTTCAAGTTTAGCAGAATGTGCCGCTAATATAGTTCTGAATCTTTTCTCAGCAATATTAATGGACAGTTACGCTCCATCACGCTCCATCATCTTAGCCAAAAATCTTAATGGTCTACTGCAGTTGCTGAAAAGTATAAATACAGCAGACGAAGAAATGGGAATGAAAGTAAATGTTTTTAAGACTAAGTTTATAATCTTCAGCAAACAGGTTCATTTCGACAATAAGTTGTTCTTAGGCAATCGACAGATTGAGAGAGTAAACAACTTCAAGTACCTGGGAACTATAATAATTGAAAAACTTAATCCTGAAAAGGAAATCGGACAGAGAATGGTAATGGCAAAACTTCTAAGACACACACGAGCAACATCACGCGAATTTTCATTCTCGTATGTTAAACAGGGGCTGCCCGGCCGAGGCGGTAAAGGCTTGCTCGGTTCGCCCGAAAGGACGTGGGTTCGAATCCCCGTCAGGAAGTCGTCAAATTTAAGAAACGAGATTTCCACTTCCGGGGGTGCACATGGCCCTGAGGTTCACTCAGCCTACACCAAAAATGAGTACCAGGTTAATTCCTGGGGGCAAAGGTGGCCGGGCGTAAAGCTAATCACTCTACCCCATCAAGTGCCGAGGTTACGGATAGTGGAAGCCTCTATCTTTCACCTCTCCAAGGGCCTTAATGTTAATTACATTAATGAGTTTCTTACATCCCACTAAAGCAAAGCAAAGTCATCTTGCTGTTCTGCAGCGACATCGTCAAAAGTCATAAGAGAATTGGGTAGCACATCATCTGGTGGCAATACTTGCTCACGCGCATTAAACTGAAAACACTTCAAACTAGCTTTTACGAGATCTTGCATAATAAGTTATAGAATAGTATACAGCGGTTGATAGAGTGACTTTGCGAAAATGTAAATGTTTTAGAAGAGTATGCCATTTAAAGAGGTAATAAGTGTAAGTAAAAGATTTGTATTGCTGCATCCTGATGGTCCAGTAATGATACATCGAACTGTAGAGGAAAACAATGTTCCATGACGACTTTGCGTAGTTGTAGCAGAACTCGGTAGGAGATGTGACACTATATCACTGACAGGTTGTGTGTCTTGCTGCTTTAAAATCTTCATGCTGACTGAATAAAGAAGTGGCGCATCATAAGTATATATAACGAATGACGTAACAACAACTAAGTATCAGTTCGTAAATCGCTGTTGGCAAGAGAAGTGTGTCCAGAATGGCGAAGCAGCAATTGAAATAATGTGAGCGCCATAACAAGACGATGGAAGCAATTGCATTGCGAAGGAAAAGGTATCCACATGAAGCTAGCGCCGTACGAAAAAGGGCTTGGTATCCACATATCGCCAAAAGACGTCTACTGAATGCACTGCCACATCGAACTCTAACCCACGAATAAGTTGCTACATATGCTAAACAACTAGGAACTCACGATTTTCGCGGTGCGTATATGCGAGATCAGCTGATCAGCTACCAGCATGACCACAGAAACTTGGGAGTGCTGTAAGCAACTAAAACGACAGTCGTGGACCTGGAACTCATTACGTTGCCTACGTAAAACTTAGCTCTAAAGTATGGTATTTCGATACTTATGGAGACTTACCCCCTCCACCTGACCTCATGCAATATTTTGGAAGCCGTGCATACATTGTTTTACAATAAAACCGTGTGTAAAAATGCAATACACGCATGTGTGGGCGATTATGTCTAATGTTCTTATATCAAACTCAGACTGCAGACAAAAGGCATTAATGTGCACGTGCTGATGAGCGTTGCAAGAACGTTTACTGTACGCGGAGAAGGAGCTGAAACAACTGTCTTCTTTAATCCACCGATCGAACACAATCATCGGCTACATAGTCTTGGGCTGCTATCATTTAAAAGCTACAATAAAATTCATAACGTGGGAGATGGCAGAAACAAGTTCTACTACGATGAGTATGTCCTAACCCTGCCGTCAGGCACTTATTCTGTAGACGATATCCACGAATACATTGAAAGTGTGTTGATTGAACAGTTTGGTGATGCGAGTTTTAGTAACAATAATTGCAAGTTCTCTCTTTCAGGAAGCAACATTACACATAAATGTGTTATTGAATCTTCTTTCAAGATTGACTTTAAATCACAACCTGATTCGATTGGACCGCTGCTCGGATTTTTATCGAGAGAACTGATCAACCTACAACACCTTTCGAAGACCATCACGTAAGCATCACTTGTAATATTATTACAGACTTGTATCGTAATCAACAAACTTCGCACGTCCTGCACGACTTTAAAATTACAGGAGACGGTGGTTACAGTATTCGTGAGAAACCGTCAGTTGTGCTTTATCATCCAGTGACTGTAAAACACATTAGTAACATTACCCTTATGCCCGGTTTCTGGAATGGTGAGATATCTTTCCGATAGCTATTGCTTTGTTAGAGCTGTCGACTCGATAAATCTTCGCTGCGTTGCACAGTGGAACAACAGCTAACTTATCGAACTGTCAACTGTTGGCTCGTTGATCAAGTTTCATAAATACACACTAGATGTCACCCCTCGTACTGCTTTGTTTTTGTGCATTAGATTTGTTCCCTAGATTGTCAGGTGCATGCGCACAAGTAATGGATCGCATTTGAGCTTTCTGAGCAGCTCCTATTATCCCATCTTTACCATGCAGCGAGAAATGGGTATGCAACTAGTTCTTGCAGACGTGGGTGTCAGTGCCGTGGTATTTAAGGACTGTCAGAAGAATTTGACATTGTTTGAGGATTTCTAATGAAATATGCACACGAGTGACACATGTCACGTGCAATCCAGTTTGCACTGAGCCTTATAAGTACACCGTATATCTTTCCTGTTATTACAAAATATGAACAGTGTTTGATCACAGCATAACGATATATATCGGGTAATTAACATAATTATATAACCTGTCGCCGGCCCCCTGGTGTAGGGGTAGCGTGCCTGCCTCTTACCCGGAGGCCACGGGTTCGATTCCCGGCCAGGTCAGGGATTTTTACCTGGACCTGAGGGCTGGTTCGAGGTCCACTCAGCCTACGTGATTAGAATTGAGGAGCTATCTGACGGTGAGATGGCGGCCCCGGTCTAGAAAGCCAAGAATAACGGCCGAGAGGATTCGTCGTGTTGACCACACGACATCTCGTAATCTGCAGGCCCTCGGGCTGAGCAGCGGTCGCTTGGTAGGCCAAAGCCCTTCAAGGGCTGTAGTGCTATGGGGTTTGGTTTGGTTTTTTTATAACCTGTCAGTTCCTTGTAATGTAATATCGTTAATTAAAAACAATCCCACGGTAAAAGTATATGCTCACTGCCAATGCAAGTAGGCCTACTGCAGGCCTACTACGATAAATGTGCAATTATCGGTTACACTCAGTTACTGGTACCAGTGCTTTCATGGACACGAATGCAGTCACAGACACAAATATGATAAGACTCAGTAGTACTGAATATTAAAGGCTATCATAATTAATAATTGATCAACAGGGGACAATGGAAAATTATTTGTCACAGGACGCAAATTGTCGCCTGTAACCTCTACCAAACCTATGACAGTAATTTGTTTAGCCTCAGTCTGTCTTTGAATTCATTTGCACTACTGTATACTTCATTAGAACATTAGGCCGATATTGATATAATCGTGGTCGTTCTAGAATGTTGACCATTTCTATAATTTCTTCGTCGGAAGAAGATGAGGAAGCCATAGAAAATTTTAACAAACACAATGTTAGCTGCTGATACTGAAGTACTGCGCACGCGCCCAGCAAGTTAACAAATAGATATCTCCTGCTCAGGGCCCTCTAAGTTAGCAAGCGATTTATCGAACCGATAGATGTATCTTACGTTCGCGCAACGCCAAAACACAAGTTAACCATTCGATACCGCTATAGGTTCGATATCTCACGTTCCGGAAACCGGGCATTTATTAGACTTGTGAATAAACATAATCAGCTCATTAATGTAGATCGTCACACGTACGTAGCTTACAAACTTCAGCTTAAATCAATATGAAACAAATCTATAAAACATGATGTACCTCGAGGAGACATGCCACATATTTGCGAGAAGTTATCGAGTTAAGAGATGTGCATAGGCAGATTCTCAAAGACTTAGGTTATACGCTACTACAACAACAATATAAAAGAGATGCTAGACATCATGAACACAGTATAAACCATAGAAGGTGTAGTACGAAGTGAGTTCCATTCGTATCAACATTTTACGTTTAATAACAATGATGATATTCGCATGATATCAGTCAGTAAGATGTATACACCCTACCTCATGAAACCTATCTCTATTGTATTGTATTGTATTGTATTTTATTTCGTCCAATTGATCATACAGTGATATGGGGCACGTCAATAATCATATTTACAGTAACAAAGGATAAAACAGTAATATACATGCCAAGAGAAATAAAGAGAAATATACAATGTGGTAAAGAGGCACAGATTTAAAAAAGTGATACGTAAGTTAATTTTCAAGAGCTAAGTATTCTTCAATAGAATAAAAACAATGGTTAGAAACAAATTTGAATAATTCTTTCTTAAATTTTGAACATGGTTTTATCTATATTGAAGGCCGAATAGATAAGGCTGATGCGAGTGAACCGAGCACATCTCAACTAAACAAGCATGATCTAGCTTTTCTCTTTTCGAAGGAGCGTTATGAAGTAAATAGTGTTGAAATAGATAGATCGAAGAATGTTGGTATTACAAGTGCAATGAAACTCTACCCTTCGTTTAGTGTTGAAGAAAGTAATCTTTTACGGATGGCAGGATGGTGTCCAAAAGCTACCAACAACTGGATGATTAATCAGGACGGTACTTTTACAGGTATGTTGTCATTGAAACATATTCTTGGCTTCGCTGAAGACTATAGACGCATTATAATCAACGCAAAACAAGAGCTAATTCTGATCTGTGATCGCAGTAATTACAACGCTCTTAAAGCAGGAGCGGTACCTGTAGACTCAAAAATTACCCTTCAACGTATCCTGTGGAGGATTCCACATGTAACATTATCTGGTCGAGAAAAGCTTCGATTGCTCAAGATTCAGCAACACCATTACCAATACGGTTTCGAAGTTGGGAGCTGCATGAGTATCCTGTGTTACCACCAACAAACAAGCATAGCTGGGCAGTAAAAATATCATGTTTCACTGAAAAACCTCTGTACATTATTTATGGGTTTTAAACGAATCGTAAATTCAACCATGAAAAACATAGCTATCAGTTTGATCTTTGCAAATTAAAAATATCAGACTATACCTCAACGGAGTTACTTACCCCTACGAAAACATGGATATTAATTTCGAGAAAATAAATTTGGCTTGCTCTATGGCATGGTTTGTAAATTTCGATCATCATATTACCAGAAAAAGTATCGCCCGCTATTTCCTCCTGAAGAGTTTAAGAATAAAACACCGTTTGTTGTTATAGACTGCTCTTACCGTGAAGAGAGTATAAAAGAATCTCCTGTCGATATTCGCCAAGAATTGTAGACATCTGAAGATATTCCTGCTAACACTACAGCCTATTGTCTTATTATTCACCTGACTGATGTTACTTAACATCCACTATCGAATATCGTCAAAAGACTATAAAAAGAATATTTTACTTCACTATTATTAGTGTGTGTGTATGCTTCCAATCGAGGATCGTGGATAGGAAAGAAGAAGCAAGAAAAACTTGTTTGTGCAAATCTTGTATTGAACCTAATGATACACTAGTAAGGCCATTACAGCTTTCTATAAACATAAACGCTTACGCTGTATGCCACCGCATTTGCGTATGTACTGTATTTAACATCTGGTTTTCTATCAACGTACGCTGCTTAAGATATACATTCCGCTTGGGGAATGCTACCTTTCCATTGTAAGATGTCATTAGAAGAAGTCGCATGCAGACGTTGTCAGCAACACTACAAGAATCGAGGTAAAAGCGGTAATACCGATTGGGATGGATTAAATCCAATGATTAAGGACTGTAGACTGTGTATGCGTGAATTAAGCAATGCATTTTAAAGCTATGCACTTTTAAAGCTGTATGTGTTAGTATATATGTGATAAACTAAAAAACATTCTTTATTTATTCATTCAATAAGCTTATCCCTTTCTTCACCACTCCTAATACCGCAATCTACTTTCTACTTTCATCAATGAACATATGCACAGCTATCCAGTATAGTTTTTTGCAATGTGCTACGGGTAAGTATTATTTATATTCCAGTTACATGTCTTGAAAATGCCGTCAGTATATATCAGGTAAGTATTAACCTCTCTTGTTATGTACCCGGTAAGTAGCGCAAAACAGTTTTCGGATCTGAACACAAGGGTTTAGTCTCCCGGTAATATCAACAATATTGTAAGCTACTGTAAGTCTCTAGAGTTCAAATCTATAACCTCTAAAGCCTACATCAAAAATTGAGTGTTCCAGACTCTAAAAAACGAACAACGAGTTACGCGTCAGCACAGGCACCATCTTGTTCCAAGTTCAGCTCCAAGCTCCCTTAAGTCGCTTTCGACCGTTACGCCTCCTATGAATGAAGCATATATATTAAGCCTAGC
The DNA here is from genome assembly GCF_040414725.1 of Anabrus simplex. Classification (NCBI taxonomy): domain Eukaryota; kingdom Metazoa; phylum Arthropoda; class Insecta; order Orthoptera; family Tettigoniidae; genus Anabrus; species Anabrus simplex. Next base: position 64,402,922 of record NC_090274.1, on the reverse strand, counting down.
TCCCTAGTCCCGTGCAGCCATCTTGTTCCGAGTTCAGCTCCAAGCCTCTGAGGTGTCTTTCAACATTACGCCTCATATGAATAAATCATATGTATTAAGTCTTACACCATCTCCCTAGTCCTATTAGTTCAACGTGTAGCCGCTAAGCTCGTGTAGAGAAGGGCTTCCGGTTAGGTTAATGCCTGATCAGCGTAAGGTTAAGCCTGCAAAATCAGCTAAGGAGTAGGTAAGGGCAATTGGTTAGGTTTACGCCTGGTCAGCGTAAGGTTCAGCCTGCACTTTTATGCAGTTAAGTCCTGGTATCAAACTTAAATTCTGTTAAGTTAAGCTTAGACTCTTTTGCGGTTAGCCTGGTAGGTTAGGTTCAGCTTCGAGCCCCAAAGATGCTTTCTAACTGTTACGTCCCCTGTGAATGAAGTATATGTATTAAGCCTCACACCATCTTCCTAGTCCCACGTGCAACCGCCATATTATTCCTAGTTCAGCTGTGAGTTCCCGAAATCACCTTCCGATATTGCGTCCCTATGAATAAAGCATACGTATTGAGCCTTATAGCCGCCACCTTATTCAAAGTTCTAATCCATGCTCCCTTAACCCTTTCAGACCTGAAAGAAAACTGGCAGTGTGAATTTTTGTTTGTACGTCAAAAACTGACTAAAATGCTCTTAAATACATATATTTTTAGTTTATACTACAAAATAAAAATTAACATCTGAAAAAAAGCACCCGCACAATTGTACGTGTCAGGACTTAATTCACTACTTACAAAAAAGAAAAATTACCTCAGTGCATGTGAATATACATATGTACATGGTCAAATGTTCTATTTTACAGTGTGGAACGATTTTAAACAATTAAAATCTTATACATTACATTTCTCATGTAGAGTACGAGTTTTGATTTCACAGTTCTTTTTGAGACAGCACCCAGCACTCCTGCATGCATTGCCTGTAAGGAAACCTAGCCCGCACATATGTGCGTATCAACATTCAAAACCTCATGGTATTACGTACGATGTTGTAAGTTCACAATTTACGTTTGCTACACAATTTACACAATTCATTGATTATATTCTGATATTCAGTAAAGCTTCTAGATTAATATGAATGCAATAAATAAATACTTACTTTAGGCATTACTGCTTCCTGCCATCTTGCTAATGAACTGTATTTTTAAACTCTTCTTCCTGCCCCCTGGTGGTCAAGTACTAAATAAAAGCAGCTGAAGTACAGCCTACGTGTCCCGCGCAAACACTGCAGTCTGGTCTAGCTCCAAGAAAATGTCAAATAAGCCCAGACACAAATAAAATACAAACCCACACAATTGTGCGTACACGGTCTGAAAGGGTTAAGTCGCTTTCCAATGTTACGTTCCTATGATTAAAGCGTATGTATTAAGTCTTATAGCCGCCAACTTTTTCCAAGTTCAGCTCCAAACTCCCTCAATTCGCTTTCCAATGTTACGCCCCTGTGAATAAAGCATACTTATTAAGGCCTAGAGCCGCCATCTTGTTCCAAGTTCAGCTCCAAGCTACCTTAACCTCTTCAGTCCTGGGTGGGATTGCGAGATCAGAAAATATCCATTATGTTTTTAGGTCTTTAGGCTCATTTTAAACACAAATTCATAAATAAAAATAATTCTAAGTGAGCACTGACATTGGAATGAATGGTTTGTCAGGACTGGTTTGCCATTAGTGAAAAATTGAAAAATCTTTTATTTTCCTGGCATATACAGTTAAATACGTTAAAAAGAACACAATTAAGGAATTTTTATATTATTCTGCAAATTCCAAATAATATTCCGAAAACACACAAATAAAAATTATTTCCACTGTCACGGCATGAAAATTCTGATATCCTCCAACTTGACACAGTATCATGCTGTTCAATAACAGACTTATGTTAATGATAACTGCTGGAGTACTAATATTTTCCAGGTATAACCATATAAAATAGAAAATATTTAACACCAGACAAGAGGCAACAATGTCACGAAAAACTCCAGTAATATTCCAAGGTTTTTCAATTTGTGATATCAAAATCACTTTCTGCATGGGTTCATCTTCTGATAACTCAGGATCACCATTTTTAAAAGTTCTTGGTCAGGTAAAACCATATTGCTTGAAAGAAAACACATAACTTATAAATAAAACCCAATCGGAATTGAGACTTGAGGTCTACATATGTGGACCATACATTTTTGATGTTGTACTGAACACAGTGTAACAATAATAATACTACATACATTATCACAGCTATCCTTCAACTTCTCTATTCAAATAAAAGAAATATGAATCCAAGTACTAAGCTCTAACTGAATTTATTTCCACTTCCTTGAAAGGCAGTCACATGTCGGCGCCATTTTACCATTTTCGCAGAACACGAGTTGGCAAAGAACAACACAGCTTGATGTAGATTCACAGTGGTGCCTTCTGGAGCTGAAAATAGGTACTAGAAAGTCCACAGAAGAGGGCTCTAGTCTCAATTGTTGAAGTCGTGCGCCAAGGAAGTGAAATGAAATTATAAAATGTGGTCCTCATATGTGGACCCAGGGAATGAAGAGGTTAAGTCGCTTTCCAATGTTACGGCCCTATGAATAAAGCATATGTTTTAAGCCTTATAGCCGCCATCTTGTTCTAAGTTCAGCTCCAAGTCCTGGGAGGTTAAGTTCGGTTAACGCGTGGTCAGCGTAACGTTAGGCATGCAGTTAGTCCTGGTATCGAACTTGAAGTCTGTTAGGTTAAGCTAGCACGTTTATGCTGTTAGCCCGGGTGTTGAACTTTGCGTCCTTTAGGTTAAACTAATACTCTTAGGCTTCGAACTAAGGTCTGTACTGTTAACGCCCTTACGCCTAGGGTCGAACCTGAGGTCCGTAAGGTCAAGCCTGGACACGTAGCCAGCGTAAGGTCATGTCAGGTTACGAGCGCGCTCTTAGCTAACCGCTCTAGTGACGTCATGTGAGGTTAATCGCGCTGTGACGCCACTCACCGGTCCAGGCCTCGTCCAGGGGCAACCGGATACCGCATGCGGCAGAAACCCCCCAAATTATACTACTGCCGTTTCTCCATTTCTTCAGTGGGGAACTGCTGGAAAACATTGTCTATGGAAATGTTCTGGCTGTACAAACAGTTTTCTTGGTCAAAGGTTTGATATCGCTGTCTCAGTTTTGCAACTGAGATACTCCTAAACATGCGGAACTCACTTTTGGTTGGTTTCTGTGGCTAGTATAATCTCTTGGATTAAACCTCCTGTTGATAGCCATAATATTTAAATTGTACAGTGCATTCGTAGGTGTATAAGTTAAGTTTTGTTGACGAGATAAAATTCATTTACCTTTGATCTTACAAGTGAAGGTCTCAATGCGCTCGCTAGTGAAGGCGAGATAAAAATAAAGCAACAACAACTAATTCTCTACAGACAGCGCTGTAATCCAAAATTCTTACAGGATATACTGTAAATCAGGGCATGACATATCCTGGATGCCCGACCACCTTCGCGTTTAAAATTAGTGGCTTACAGAGGCATATCGAAGACATTTTATGATAACAAGGAAGAAATCCATATTTTAACGCATTAGTTTGAAAATCTTAATTGGGATACACAGTAGATTTCTACTGGATCTACTTCTAGCTATTTATTAAAAACAATCCAATCTTTTGATTTGCCATCCCACTTGTCTCTAGAACAAACTCTTGAATTGGTGTATCTTGCAGTACTGTGGTTTTGCAGCCACGTCGTCATATATTCCTCAGGCTTAAATCGGTCAACTAGTGAGGCAATGAGTAGAACTAGGAATTTTACATGCTGCACCTTAATAATATTAAAATATTCAAATTGACTTGCCTTACAAGGAAAACATTACATAAACAATCTGAACTCCGTTTTGGTTGCACTTTTTTTGCACATTTTCTCAATGTCAGCACGGTTTATATCTCTTTCTCAACTAATGCTTTTTCTCATTTACCGCGTTTTATTCCCATAAAAGAACAATAAAGGAAACCGAACGTTTGTAGCTTAATCTAATTTTCTCCCGTTGACTGTTTTATAAGTGGTCAAATCTCTTACTTTCTGTATGCTCGTGTTAAAATGTATTTTCTGGACGGTATCATATTACTTTTGCTTCAGCGGAAACTAGTTAGGCGAATACTTTCAGATTACTTTGAGACTCAATGACTTTTCATTATGCAAAAGGTCCACATATCAGTTTGCGTTTTGTCACAGTGCAGTTAGCCGAAAAGTTTCGAACAGAAAGGAAAGGAGTAAGGTAAGGATAAATTGACCAATCAGCAATCCCACCAATCATTATCATTGACTCTGGGGAACGAATTTAAACTGTTGTAATTGTTGAGTCCCACTTCTCCTCCAGGCGAATGCCGGGATGGTACCTAACATAAGGCCACGGCCGCTTCCTTCCCTCTTCCTTGCCTATCCCTTCCAATCTTCCCATCCCTCCACAAGGCCCCCGTTCAGCAAAGCAGGTGAGGCCGCCTGGGCGAGGTACTGGTCATTCTCCCCAGTTGTATCCCCGACCAAGAGTCTGAAGCTCCAGGACACTGCCCTTGGGACGGTAGAGGTGGGATCCCTCGCTGTGTCCGAGGGAAAAGCCGAACCTGGAGGTTAAACAGATGATGATGATGATGATGCTGATGGTAATTGTTGAGTCCTATCTGTGTCTTTGCGAAAAAAGGAAATTGTAAAACAAGAAATCCACAGTTTTAGTCCTTCAGGCAACTCAATGTTGAAAACATCTTAGGGATATGAGCTACGAATTTTAGGTAAATAAAATACAATAAAGTATGAAGTAAGGTTAGGGTTATTCTGCCCGAGGGCAGGTCCGAACCTCCGCAGAGGTGTTCCTGAGCCGGAGTTTACGTGCGGTAGGGTGGCCAGTTCCTTTCCGCTCCTCCATTCCCTTACCCCCCACCAACAGCGCGTGGCAACCCATCCAACTCCTGACCACGCCCAATGTTGCTTAACTTCGGAGATCCGGTGTTTCAACACGGCTACGGCCGTTGGCTAAAGTAGAATGCATTCTTTATTTATTCATAAAAATTACAATCCTTTTTCTTAATCATCGTTATCCAGTCGATTATATTAGCAGTTTGCCTTATCCTATCACTACGAGCGCTAATGTGAGTCAATGCAGAATTTCACTTAAACTCTTATAACTACATTGGGAGTGGACATTTTTCAAGAAATCAAAGAAAAGCCTGAGAGTATTGAACCAAGGAACACTTTACAGAAATAATTATGTAACCAAGTTAATTTAGCTAGGATTTGAATCAAAAAAGAAAACAAGTAAAGGAACAAGTGATTTTAAACTGTTTTCAGAAAATGCATTTAGGCCGGAAGTGATTTTTGAAATTTTCTGTTTTTAGTTTGATAGAGCTATCCAAGACTCAAAATATGAAACCTTCCTGGGCCCTTTAGCACTTCATCTTTCGGCACGATTGAGAAATTGCTTAATTTTACGGTTTTCTTAGTATGGGACCCCCTACTTTGTCTGCTAAGAATTTGTGTCCTAATTGGTTTTTTACAGTTTGTAATGAATATTTACATTTTAAATTTGCAACTTTTTCGAACCTTTCAAAACATAATCATTGCACTTTTTCGCACCCTTATGACACAAATTTTGCACCTAAAAGTCCTAGCTCTAGGTATTTTTGTTTTATTATTTGCTTTACGTCGTACCGACACAGATAGGTCTTATGGCGACGATGGGATAGGATAGGGCTTGGAGTAAGCAACAAAAAGTAAAAATGAAATGGCGTATGTCTTTTAGTGCCGGGATGTGTTCGAGGACCTAGGCTCGCCAGGTGCAAGGCTTTTGATTTGACGCCCTTAGGCGACGTGTACGTTACGATGAGGATGAAATGTTGATGAAGACGACACATACACCCAGTCTCCGTGCCAAGGTAATAATAATAATAATAATAATAATAATAATAATAATAATAATAATAATAATAATAATAATAATGACAATCAAATCAGGAAACAAAGCTTATACACTAATCAATGCACATGCACCTACAAACAATTACAATCAAAAAGACCCACAGAAGGTAGATGACTTCTGGGAATTACTGGAAGAAACTACAGCCAAAGTTCCAAAACATCATGTCAAAATTCTGCTGGGGGACTTGCACAAATTGGCAAAGAGAAGAAATTTAGGACCACTGTAGGACTTTACCCTGCTCACAAAAGAACCAATAAAATGGAGAACGTTTAATTGGCTTCTGCGAGAATTTTGATCTAAAATTGATGTCAACCCATTTCCTGGCACTTCCACAAAAGAAAATGACATGGAGATCCCCGAACATGCATTTAGGAGAATTTCAACTAGACCATGTGGCTATTTCCAAGAAAAACCAAAAAGAAATTATGAACGTTAAAGTCAAAAAGGGAATTATTGACTCCGACCACCACCTATCTCTTGTTAAAGTAAAGTTTCAACCCAACAGGAAGAAAACCAAAACAATCAGGAACCCAAGAATCGACCCTGAATTTCTGAGACAGAACTCAGACAATTTCCTTGCGAATATCTCCAACGATGCTCCTGCAAACTGGCTAGAACTCAAGGACACACTCTTGAAAGCTTCACAAAACATCAGCAATCCCCCAAGGAAACGCAAACACAGGTGGTGGAATGACACCTGTGACAAGGCCATAGAAGTCAGAATTAGGTCCTGGCTAAACTGGAGTTCCCATAAAACTGATCAAAATCGTGATGAATTCTTCAAAACACAGAAACAAACCTCAAAAATCATCAGATCTGAAAAACGAAAATATGATCAAAACAGACTGGTAGAAATAGAAGATGATTTCAAGAAAAACAATACACGGAACTTCTACAGAACATTCAGAGAAGAATTATCCAATTACCAGGCACCTAGTCTCTGTTTCAAACGTACAGATGGGACTTTGGAAACAAGTAATAAGGGAAATTGTGAACTCCTAGCAAACCATTTCATGGATCTTTTAAACTGTGAATCTCCAAAGGAACAATTCACCTATGAAAAACCAACACCTAATCCAGATTCAGAACCCCCCACATTACAAGAAGTCAAACAAATAATCAGAGATTTAAAAGACAACAAAGCACCAGGAGAAGATGGAATAATCGCTGAAATGTTGAAAATTGGTGGTGACAAACTGGCCCAGAGTATTCAAAAAATCTTACAGGACATTTGGTTTTCTGAAGAAATTCCGGAGGATTGGAAATGCGCATTGATTCACCCACTTCACAAGAAAGGAGACAAATCAGATATTAACAACTACAGAGGAATTTCTCTCCTCTCACTCGTATATAAAATCTTCTCTAAAGCTCTACTTAATAGATTAGAGAAACAAACAGACCACCTGATTGGAGATTATAAGGCTGGATTCCGAAAAGGGAGATCCTGCGCAGAACAAATCCTAAACCTAAAAACCATACTACAGATTCGCAAAACCAAACAAACAGTAATCACCTTTGTTGACTTCAAAAAAGCGTATGATTCTATCGATCGGCAGACCCTGTTCAACATACTAGAGGAATTTCAAGTCGACAGGAAAACGAGGGAATTGATTAAACAAACTCTGACCAACACAACATCAAAAGTTAAGTTCTTGGGAGAAATTTCTGAACCGTTCGAAATCAGAACTGGCGTCCGACAGGGAGATGGACTATCCCCACTACTATTCAATTTAGTTTTGGAAAAAGTGATTCGTGAATGGAGAAAAGTAACTAAAGGTATAAACATTGGCAGACTTCTTAAAGACAAAATTCACCTTGACTGCTTAGCTTTCGCAGATGACCTTGCGATCCTTTCAAACAACATACAAGAAGCAATCCAATCCATAGAAAAGTTGAATGAAATAGCCGCAAAAACCGGACTTCAAATTTCATTTGAAAAGACGCAGTTTATGGAAGGAACTAAATCAAGATTCGACAATCAACCATTAATCACCAACTGTGGAATAATTTCCCAAGTAGACAAATTCAAATATCTAGGTGAAATTATTCAGCCAGCAGGGTTAAATCAGGAAGCTAACAAAGAAAGAACTGCTAAACTGCAAAGGGCTTACAAAATCACATGGAACAGATACAACAAAAGATGTATATCAAAAAAATGCAAAATTACGACACTACAATACAGTCATCAAACCAGAGGCACTTTATGCATCTGAAACACTGATCATTGGCGGCAGGTCACAAATGAAAAGCATTGAGAAACAAGAGAGGAAAATTCTCAGAAAAATCCTAGGACCAAAGTTTGAAAATGGAATTTGGATGAAAAAGAAACCACACGAAATTTTTCAATTCACAGAAAAAATCACAGATACCATCAGAAAGAGACGACTAAAATTCTACGGACACCTACACAGAATGGATAACAACAGGCTGACAAAGAAAATTCTAAATCTAGCTCTAACCCTGAAAATCCGCAACAATTGGTTAGCAGAAATTCATGAAGATCTACAAGAAATGGGTATTGAGGACGAAACCATTCAAGATAGAATGAAATTTAGAAGCTTAGTAAACAAACATAAATTTGCAGAGAAACCAACAAGAAAAAATACAGGCTGGACAGAAACACGCAGAAAGGAACACAGTGAAAAAATGAAGAAATATTGGGAAGAAAAGAAGAAGAAACATTGTGCAAAATAAGTTCAAACGCGCTCCACAGCTGGGCACAACGAATCAAAAAAAAAATAATAATAATCGTATGGCCTCAGCTACCGTTTGCAGACATTTCGATTTGACGCCATCTGGCTGTCTGCTCGTCAATTTCGACGTTCCGTTTTACTCTAGGCCCACTAGATGGCAGACCGAGTAAACCGGATCTCTCTTGGGCGTCTATGGCTGAGATTTAATGAATTTTGTCGGGTAAATACCAAATGTATCACCAGAGATCTTTTACACACCGGCATCGTACGACATAAAGTATCGAATGGACTTTTTTCTGTATGTTGGGTATTCATCCTGAAGGCTGGTTTGATCCTCTGCAGCTCCGCCAACAGCTGTCATAAATAGCCTAGGCGTCACTGAAGAGGCGTACTAGGGAAATGAGGAGTGAGGTAGTTTCCCGTTGCTTTCCTCACTGAGCCAGCAATTGCTATTGCATATCAGTCTGCCAAGCCCACTGAAATACATGCACCAACCGCCCTATGAGTGATATTTTCACACCATCCATAACAGGGACTGGCTGCATAAGGAATGGTATTACTAGCATCACTCATACCTCAGTCACTTTCATATTGTCAAAGCCAAGGATGAGACTGAGACCGGTCAATGAAAGTAACAAATTTGATATAGCCCATACCAGAAGACATAGTGTACTGTAAACACTACATCTCGCCAGCATTCTGCCCTTCAAAAATCCGACTACCTCTGCCGGGTTTGAACCCGCTATCTTGGGATCCGGAGGCCGACACTCTACCACGGATCCACAGAGGCAGCTAAGGTAATTAACCAATTATGGTTAAAATTCCCGACCCTGCCGGGAATCGAACCCGGGACCCCAGTGACCAAAGGCCAGGACGCTAACCATTTAGCAATGACACCGGACAAGCAACGGAAAACTGATTACCTTAAATGAATTATGCCTGCCTGACAATGTTGTCCATCAAGTTAAATGTTCGAAGTTCACGATTACGAGGGAAGCTGGAGAGTTAAGACTGACAGAATGGCTAAATTAAAAGGAAACGCAACCAAAGTAGAAGGTATACCCAAGAAATCAGAAGGCACATTCTAATGAGTGGAATTAAGCAGAGGGCATACGGTGTATACCCGCGTGCACCCTCGACTGTCTACAGAGTGTCATGCCACTATCTTATTTTCAAATACAGGTACCGGTATGTAGAGTCCTTCCTACAAGGAAATGTAACGGGAACAAAGCCCAAAAGCCTTGGCCTGCTTGGAGCTTAAGTGATGAGGCAAATAATTGTCATCTTCTCACCTTCGCTGGGAGCATCAGACGGCGTGAAACTGAATCTGGTGCACCTCTTTGTACAGCCCTGGTGGGTTATTTTTGGATGTCCCGCCTCGCGAATATTCCAACGCGTTGACTCATTATACCAGGCAGCATGTTCACGTCTTCGACATGCCAACATCCATCAATTAAAGAGATTCCCATCATAAATGTGTCTTGCTTCATTTCAGCCAGTAGATTCACCATCAGAATTCATACCTCAAACTAATGGAACTTTCCATGGTCACAGATTTCACGGAACAATCTGCGATTTCTTAGAGTAAGAACAACGTTCGGGCCAAAAAAGAAATATGTTCGCAAATATTTTAGTTATTTAGACCTTGGTTTAGACATGATGAATATCAATTCTGGTAAATTCCGAACTGCTCAGAATTTGATGGTATTATTTCTCTGTTACCGGGCATAGTGCGAATATAGAAAAGATGCTTTCCCTTCTGTCTGATCAACGTACAGAAGAAAGGAGATAGTTAGCATTAATAATGTTGGAATTCAAGAGGACAAATTGGGGCAAATAGACTATTCATATACAGTACAAGGAGTTAGGGATTGGAATAACTTACCAAGGGAAATGTTCAATAAATTTACAATTTTTTTGCAATCATTTAAGAAAGGCTAGGAAAATCTGCCACCTGGGCGACTGCCCTAAATGCAGATCAGTAATGATTGATTGATTGATTGATTGATTGATTCATTCATTCATTGATTCATTGATTGATTGATTGATTGATTGATTGATACATTGATTGATTGATTGATTGATTGATTGATTGATTGATTGATTGATACACTGATTGATTCATTCATTCATTCATTCATTCATTTATTGATCGATTGATCGATAACATCTATAAGTACAACGCATCATTAAACATCTAAGTTTTAATAAGTTTCATTAGCCTCATTCAAAATCAAATCAAGGTTGTTTATTCAATTTTTGGCGCTGAGAAGTTCAAGCGGTATTCAACTGTCTAGTCTAAGTACATTTTTGTAATAAGTTAATTCTTGTTCTATCATTAAATTATATTGATACAAAACACTAATATTATTTGCATACGATAAATGCTTCGTTATATCGCTATACTTACAGTTAATTACGTCCTGGTTTTGAACGTCATCATTATAATTCAAAATAATTCTACTTATAGAGTTGACTATTTCCTCTAAGCAGAAGAAGGGGGGGGGGTGTTACTGGGGGTTATACCCCCACACCATGGAATTTTACAAAAAGAAAAATATAGAAATGGCAATAAACAATAAACTAAATAAACATTCAGAGACATACTTGTACAACCAACAGATCTGTTGAATCTATTTTCTGAGAAGCCTCGAAAATTGGATTTTAGATTGTAAACTGAGCGTACAATTCGCTGTAAAACTATTGACCTTGATCGTATTGTTCTGTCAGCATTTTGTAACTATAACCCCGTCCCCCATCGGCCGATCCTCGCCTCTGAGCAAGCCACATTTACTGGATCATTCAACAATATATTCGACAGTAGGTGACACACAGGTATCTTCAAAGACGAGTATGAATGTGTAACATGAATTATTCTTAATGGATTGTTATCCATAAGGTAACATGTTAGTTTAGAAACAAGAAAAGTTTTTTGTAAAATCAATCAATCAATCAATCAATCAATCAATCAATCAATCAATCAATCAATCAATCAATCAATCAATCAATCAATCAATCAATCAATCAACCAATACTGATCTGCATTTAGGGCAGTCGCCCAGGTGGCAGATTCCCTATCTGTTGTTTTCCTAGCCTTTTCTTAAATGATTGCAAAGAAACTAGAAAGTTATGGAACATCTCCCTTGGTAAGTAATTCCAGTACCTAACTCCCCTTCCTATAAACGAATATTTGCCCAAATTTGTTCTCTTTAATTCGAACTCTATCTTCATATTGTGACATTTCCTACTTTTAAAGACACCACTCAAACGTATTCGTCTACTGATGTCATTCCACGCCATCTCTCCACTGACAACTCGGAACATACCACTTACTCGAGCAGCTGGTGTCCTTTCTTACAAGTCTTCCCAGCCCAAACTTTGCAACATTTTTGTAACACTACTCTTTTGTCGGAAATCAGCCAGAACGAATCGAGCTGCTTTTCTTTGGATTTTTTCCATTTCTTGAATCTAGTAATCGTGGTGACGGTCTCATACACTGGAACCATACTCTAATTGGGGTGTTACTAGAGACTTATATGCCCTCTCCTTTACATCCTTACTGCAACCCCTAACACCCTCAAAAGCATGTGGGGAGATCTGTACCCTTTATTTACAGTCCCATATATGTGATTACCTCAATGAAGATCTTTCCTTATATTAACACCTAGGTACTTACAATGATCCCCAAAATGAACTTTCACTCCATCAGCGAAGTAATTAAAACTGAGAGGACTTTTCTTATTTGTGAAACAACCTGACTTTTAACCCCGTTTATCATCATACCATTGCCTGCTGTCCATCTCACAACATTATCGAGGTCATTTTGCAATTGCTCACTATCTTGTAACTTATTTATTACTCTGTACAGAATAACATCATCTGCAAAATTCCTTATCTCTGATTCCACTTCTTTACTCATATCATTTATATATATGAAAAAACATAAAGGTCAAATAATAGCCTATTTCGCTCTAACAAGGCTTTTCTCCTCAAGGCTCTTGACCCGTACCACTAAATTAACCATCAATAAAACATTTATAAGACCTGTGCTTACATATGCCTCGGAAACCTGGCCATTAACAGCAAAAGATACTGGAATGCTGGATGCCTTCGAAAGAAAGATACTTGGAAGAATCATCGGTCCAGTCTGTGAAAGAGGAACATGGAGGAGGAGGTACAATCATGAATTGTACAACATTTATAAAGACCCACCTATTAGAAGAATAATGAAATCAGCCAGATTGAGGTGGACCGGGCATGTAGCACGGATGAGTGATACGGAAGTACCTAAAAAGATATTAAATGGAAATCTAGGGGGGGCAGAGAGGACGAGGATGGAGTTGCTGAAGATCTTCTGGAAATGGACTATAGGAATTGGAAAGTTTTAGCGTTGGATCGAGATAAATGGCGGAAGATTGTTGAAGAGGCCAAGGTTCATAATGAACTGTAGAGCCATAGAAGAAGAAGAAGACGGAGAAGAAGAAGAAGAAGAAGAAGAAGAAGACGAAGAAGAAGAATAATATAGGTCAAATAATTCTGCTATGAGAAATTCCCCTCCTAATTATTACAGGGACAGATAAAGCTTCGCCTACTCTAATTCTCTGAGTTCTATTTTCTAGAAATACAATCACCCATTCAGTCACTCTTTTGTCTGTAGTGTGCTAGTTTATGGTTTTGAGAGCTGGACTATTGGAAAAAAAGAAAAAGGCTTAATGGAGGCAACTGAAATTTGGATTTGGAGGAAAATGACGAAAACATGCTGGACTCAAACAAAGTCGAATCGAAATGTTCTAAAGGAAGTTAATGAGCAACGAAGACTGATAAATAATATGGAATGAAGTTAAAACTTGTAGGTCATATTCTGTGACATAATTACTCCCTAGTAAACATCTTTGAAGGAAAAATACTAGGAAAGAAAAGAAGGGGAAGACCAAGGGAAACATACTTGATGGGATGTAAAGACAACAAGGAAGTGAGTATAATTGAGAGCAGAATGGTTGCAGCGACAAGGCTTAGCCTTTAGGGTATGATGATGAAGGTACGACTAAATTTCCACGACACGTTTCTCACACATAGAAGAAGAAAGTATGTTATGTGGAGATGGTTCCGGAAACGCTACATTTCCGTGTTAGAACGCAGTTTCTATAACTACTATATTAAGTAACAAAAATTCCCCGTTAGTAAGAATGTGCTCTGCTTTTAATGTGGTAGTTAAGAACCACGACTTAGATTTCACAATATCACTATCAGAGTTCAAAATTTTCCTACTAAATAATCTCAGCAAATATAAATAAAATGTATTTACAAAAGCAACGTAATTCAAAAAGAAAATAGAATCATGTATATAATAATCAATGTTTATTTATTTATTTATTTATTATTTATTTATTTATTTATTTATTTATTTATTTATTTATTTATTTATTTATTTATTTATTTATTTATTTATTTATTTATTTATTTCGTTTTGGCCAACTGTGGACCACGTTAATTCGATTTCAGCTGCTTCTGGGCTTTGATCTGCGCCCAGTAATCCTTCACTCTTTCACTCTGCAACCTTCTTCTCTCTTCCGTCCATGGTGTTTGGGTCCGCAAACTAACTTTTTCTTGGAAACTCTTTGTGTTCTTTATTTTCGACTTGTAAGTTTCCCTGTTGCTTATTTCCGATCCTTATATTCCCATTTCTGTCAGGTCCTTCTTCACATCCTGATGCCAGCGTACCACAGTTTTCCTGGTCTCAAAAAACCTTACTATCTGGTTCGTCAGTCTTCCCGGGTCCATTCTGTAGATGTGTCCAAAGAACATGGCTCTCCTCTTCCGGATGGTGTCTGAGATCTTTTCTATCTTGTGGTACAGTTCTTGGTTTGCTTTCTTTCTGTATGATCCATCCTCTGTTCTTTGAGCTCCCATTATCTTCCTCAGAATTTTTCGCTCCACCAGTTCTAACTTCTTAACCAATCCTACCTTTATCAGGTTCAAACATTCAGCTGCCTATAAGGCTTCTGGACAGATCACTGTCTGGTAATGTCTGAGTTTTGCATTAATTGAGATCTTCTTGTTATAGGTGTTCATACTTAGCTTGTATGCCAAGTTCATTTTGTTGAGTCTCGATATCAGTGTCTCTTTCTCTGACAGGTTATTATCTATCCACTCTCCCAGATATTTAAATTTCTCTACTTTCCGAATCCTCCCTCCCTTCACTGTCATCCCTCTGGGTGCTGTTTCGATGTTGGTCATGTACTGTGTCTTCTCGAGGAGGATCCGTAAACCTGCCTTACTTGCTTGTTCCTGGAAATGGGCAATCTGGGTCCGTGCCTCCTCTATTGACTCTGACAGAATCACAATGTCATCCGCAAAGCCTAGGCAGTCGACTACAATCCTTCTATTCTTATATCCCATTCGTATACCACCTAGAAACACATATACTATTATATAGATAAAAATAAATATCAAATTAAAATTATATTATCTCCTATGAAAGTCCTTGTAAAATAAAGTCATAAATGAAATAAAAATACACTTCCCTTCAGTAGCATAATATTAATATTCAGTTACATAGCCTATGCACATAGTGAAACAAGGTATTTAAAATATTCCATTTGAAATGATTTGCTAACGGCTTTAAACCTGTATTAGTAATGTAATTATGCATCATGGTAATGATGTTACCGAAAATAATAATGGTGGTGAGGTAGATGGTATTACTAGAAACTAGAAACAGAACTAAAGTCATGAGCTTAACATAAGAGTCAACAAAGTGGGTTTTTAACTTAGAACAGAAAACAATTAAGTTATTTGTTTACATTGTTTTAGAATGGAAGTGTGTGTAGTTGCAAATACATCTAGTCTGTACCCACTGCTATATTTATTTAAATATTTTCATTGAGTTTAACACTGGTGAATTACCATGTTGTTGGGTTCTTGATCTAGAACAGTATAAGGTAATATGTTTTGGGCGTGTAGATGGATTAGGGACAGGTAAGTTGAACAGAGAGAGCAAGTTAAGGGTACCAATAAGATTGTTAAACAATTTATAGACAAATAGAAAAACTGTAATTACCCGTCGTTTTGCTATACACTTTATCTGTCTTTAGACCTCTGTGCCTGCACATATATACCATATTTGTATACATATATTGTATAACTTATAAAAGTAGTAGTCAATAATTGTAAATTCAAAGCACCGCCGTCTCAATCTCTATATACTGCCTGCTCTGTGCCACGAGAATTGCGTTTACAGCGACATTGCAGATGGCAGCACTTACCGCACCCGGAGCACATGCTGGTTAAATGAGAGGTGGTCCGTAACATCAATATAAAATGAAAAATAATCTTTAACATGTTACTAATTGAGAGGATAATGCACATACAGAAACTAACATTCGACATTTGAGCTTGGCTTAAAATATAGAAACGTAAAATAATACAGTCGATATTATATTGGGATCATCCCATGCTGCATGGTACATACCAATTTCAGAATTTTCTCAACACGAATAACGGAGCACCTTTTTCGTACTTGTAAGTACTTTACCAGCAGTGGGTGCAAAAAAAAAATTATATCACTATTTCGCTGACCCTTTGTTTATGACCAGTTTTCAGGACATTTTATAGCACAAAATGCAGTGCGTGCGTTCGCCATGTCATTAAATCCACCACCCAATCTCACTGAACTAAATAGATCTATTGCGTCTCCAGAAAATCATCTAGCGAGAACATAAAATAACCGATTTTGTAACAGATAAGACACACATTATACTATAGATTTCACAGTTAGCGAGACAGCATCTGCCGTCTCATTAGTCAGACACTTCAGGTTTTCACGTTTTGATTCCAACCGAATTATTTTAACGTACTTGATGAAATCATTATTCAACCATTGTAAGTATTTTATCTGCTGGTGAATGGAAATGCACAAAATCTAGATTGTTTTTCCGAAAGGCATTACAGTAATCATTTCTGAACTACAAGGGATAGATCGGAGACTTCTAAGCCTTTAACGAGGAAGTAGGCAGCAGGACTAGATACCTTCTCTGAAAGTCGGATTACAAGAAAACACAACAGTTTATTCGCGAGAGCGTGAGATTTTACAATATCTGTGCCGCATACACTTTCAACATTGACCACACAAGCAAACTTGTCACTGGTTCGGTTCTAGAGGAGCCGTACCTAATTAGCCATTTAATCAGCGATCACTGTTGCACTCCTGTCAGTTGGTCTGAGAGTTTTACATTCTGCTCTAAGTCTTTTCTTGGGAAATCCCGACAAATACAATCAAGATTTTCCATTTACGCTACCTGTCCAGAGTACTTCGTGACGGAGCTGACGCTAGACCAGGAGTTTTGCCATATTTTAACCGTTTGGGATACTATTCCCCACGCTACATAGTAGCGCGTGATTTGTTCTGACTGCCCGGATTTTGGCTTGTGAAAATTTTGGATTTGATTTTTAAAAATGGTCGTTTTTCCATTATATTTGGCTGCTTCCTTTGCTTTATTCAAACGATCAATTTCTGGGTTGTCTTCGAATTGTCTCTATAGTCTTTTAACTTCATTATGGTTAGTCATCAGCTGTTATCGCAGTCTCAGAATTCTTGATCGTAGCCTCTAATGTCTGATTTTCTGACCTCTGCTGTCATTCTTACTCGTTGGAATATTGACTTCGATTGATACATCGTTGTTCAAATGAATTTCATACTCGTCATCCAATGTATTTCCTGAGGTTGAAGAGCATGTTTCGTCACAGATTTCTTCCGAAAATATCTTGTCGCTGTTTGGTCTTTCGTGGAGATATTTTTCTGGTTTGAAGGTAATGGGGATAATTCGAAGACCGACTAGGCACGCTCTCTGGCTTCAATATATTTTTATTTTAGTTTTATCTTTTACCTCTATCTCTAAAATTCAGGCTTAAAACATGGGAATAATCGGATGGAATCCACTGATTACCCTTGGTTTATCCTTGCCTTGATATAGGGTTAAGCCAATTATCCCAGAGTTCTTTACTTGGGTGGATAACAGGAATCCTCACACCTGAAGAATTTGGATTTCATGCTTTCATATACAGAGAAGAACACAACAATTAATCATTTTACAACCAGGGACACACACATAAATGCTCGATGCAAACGCACTGGAACACAATAACGTGGGTACGGAGATAAGTTGGGTGCGTTAGCTGGCGCCCCTAGCGGAGGTTCGTGACACTAAGAGCTCACGCTGAGAAGCACGTTAACCGCATAGCATAGAGCAGGCAGTATATAGGATTGAGACGGCGGTGATTCAAAGTGAAATCACATCCTGATCTGCGTATGCCAATTTCTTTAAATATTCTTCTTCTTCTTCTACTCCTTTCGATTCGGCCATCTAAGGACCACGTCATTTCAACTGTTCCTTGCTGCATCGAGCCTTAGCCTACAAGGAATACAAAGCCTGCTCACTCGCAGTGTTCTCTTCAGAAACAGTGTCCGCCTGGCAGTGCGCGTCTTGACCGCTGCAGCGCTAGTATACCACCTCACATCAGCACTCGGTAGCATTGGTAACGGGAGTTAAAACCATCACAAATTGACCTCTATACTATACTTACTGTATATTATATACATTACTGAACAGAATGAAGTAGAAAATAATTAATGTTCACCTTTTACACCTAGGAGTTCAATTCAGCTGTGGATTTTCATTTCAGATAACACATATAACTGTCGAAATTTATGTCTGGCATTTAAAAGGATATACGGTCTGCACTAGATATTTTTACTACCGCACCATAGATTTTCAGTGAAAAGGAACGACTTTAACTATTTTCCTTGATATTTTCTTCTCATAAATTGTTTTTCTTATCGAGAAGTATTCTCAGTGATACTCATCTGTCATGCCATTAGCGTAGTTGGTGACAGAGAGGTGCAGAAACTTCTGCAGTATTATTCTGCTTTGTTTCTCAGGATGAGCACTTTTCTCACACTGTACAATAGGATTTTTAGCAACACGTGGCAACAGTATTTTGGTTAATGTTTGTGCTGTTTTTGGACTGCCCAGCGTTACCGATAACATTTCGTCCCTTACTTGCCCCAGTTTCATCAGCAGTGAAACAAAACTTGGCTTTGGATACCTGAGGCCACCTC
The DNA here is from genome assembly GCF_040414725.1 of Anabrus simplex. NCBI lineage: Eukaryota > Metazoa > Arthropoda > Insecta > Orthoptera > Tettigoniidae > Anabrus > Anabrus simplex. The sequence continues at coordinate 64,384,154 of NC_090274.1, read as the reverse complement.
TGTCTTTGATTTTTTTCAATGACGTTAGTGGAGATGGACTCTGGATACTACTCATTTTATCCACACACTCTTGACATGGCATGTGGTCTTCGACAACTCTTACCAAATACCCTCCAATATATGCCATTGCAGCACTCGACGGAGCGGTCACTAAGGTTCCATAACTTATTCTTGGTACCACCTACACAACAGAATAAGGAAATTATTATCAGCAGAATAGGAGCAATAATAATAAGTAACCTAATTTTTGCCGTCTCATGGTCTGCGTATTTACTGTACCATACCTGGTCTGTTTATTGCTTTAATCCATAATTCCCTAGTTAGCTCTTAGCAAGGGAATTCATGGAAACTAGTTCCAGGAACTTTATTTCTAGAGCCTTGTTTACAAAACGGAACGCAGCAGCACACCAGCGTAATATGATTGACGTATTTTAACCATATCCTCTTCCCAATTGGCCAGTGTATGAATTAAGCAGAAGGTGTCAGGTTCCAATTCATCCTCAATTTACAAGAGTTTCCCCGTTTCACATCGGATGGTAAAATTATATTCTGTGACGTTTGCAGCAAGAGGTGAGTGAAACTTGTTTTATATTTCCCCATAACGAATTATTATCAATTTAACAAAATCTTTTTTTTTTTTTTGCTAGGGGCTTTACGTCGCACCGACACAGATAGGTCTTATGGCGACGATGGGGTAGGAAAGGCCTAGGAGTTGGAAGGAAGCGGCCGTGGCCTTAATTAAGGTACAGCCCCAGCATTTGCCTGGTGTGAAAATGGGAAACCACGGAAAACCATTTTCAGGGCTGCCGATAGTGGGATTCGAACCTACTATCTCCCGGATGCAAGCTCACAGCCGCGCGCCTCTACACGCACGGCCAACTCGCCCGGTTTTAACAAAATCAACACGGTGTTTTAAATAATGCATATTAGAACTGCAGCTGCCTAAAAATAGTGTAGAGCCCATTTTGAGAGTCTGTTTTAAGCAGTTAAAATAACATTTTAGCACCTAAAAATCCGAGGTCTAGTAATCACTATATCAACAAACACAAACACCAGTCCCCGAGCCAGAAGAATTAATTAGACGTGATTATAATCACCCATCCGGCCGGCAATCGAATCTGGGACCTTCTGAAACGAAGGCCTCAACGCTGACCATTCAGCCAAGGATTCGGACAAAACAAAATCATTATTGAGTTTCATTAGTTCTATCGGTATTAACATTCAACTTTTCGTCACCAGTAAGCATACAGTGTGTAGAAATACCGCCAACCGACGTGTTCATGTGAGGTTGAATTGGAGCGCCTCTAGCGGCAAATACAGCATCCACAGGGCGGACAGCTATGAGTGGCTATTGGGCAGGCTTTGTATTCCTTGTAGGCTAAGATCGAGCTCAACGAGCCTGGCATCAGCGCTCCCTGCGGAAGCAAGTTCATAAAGGGCAGCCATATTAACGGTTATCAAAACAAAGCGAGTCGGCGCGAGAACATATTACGTTGACGTGGCAGGGAAATTGTGCGTGGCGATTGATCATCGTAAGTTTTAAGAAAGGAAAAGTTAGATTCTCGCTTTCAACAATGCTAGCCGTATGCTTGCATATGTATGGTGATAGATAATGTTCCCCTTTTCCGACTTACCATCAATGATTATTTCTTAGTAGCCTGTTTATCTTTTGTTATTCTAACTCGTTGATCGAGCTTTAATCTCCTCCCAGTACTTTCGCATTTGTTCTCGATGCCGTTGCTTCCTTTCTTCAGTCCTCTTCTTGCCTGTTGGAAGCTTAGGTTTTTCTTGGAAACATCGGTGTCTTGTTACTTTCTGCTTAAAGGGGGCACGTCCCCAGACATCGTTGTCTGTAATTCCCAGTTCTTGTAAATCTTTGTCAACCTCAGTGAACCAATCTCCTTTGGTTTTCTTTTCGAGAAAGTAGATGAAAATCCTATTTGTCAATCGCATTGGGTTCATTCTTGTTATATGGCAGTAAAACGTAATTCTCCATTTCCTCATGGTGTCAGTTATTTTTTCCACATGGATGTAAAATTCATGGCAGTGCCGTCTCCTATATTCCCCATTTTCCTTTACTGGGCCAAGATTTTTCTTAGAATTTTCCTTTCCTTCACTTTCAATTTCTGTATTTCTTCATATCTATTCTTTATTTTATGTTATTTTCCTAAATTGTACTATTATAATATCAACTATGTAATGCTTGTTGCAACTGGAACAACTCTGTTACAGGCATATATAATCAATTAGCAGGTGTCCGCGGCTTCGCCCACGTTTATTCATTCAACCGCGTTAGGTTTTTATAAAACGTTTAATTAAACGCGAAATAAAACTATATTCATTAGCATACACTCACAATATTGGTCGTTTTCTATTGTTTTAATATTTCACCTCCTTTCATCCTCCGCCTGTAGGGGTGTCTTACCCTGCAGTTTTCTTTCCCAAACAGTAAGTCATATATGAGTATCATGTTTGGTTGAGAGCTATGCTGGAATATGGACAAGTACATCCAAGATCTCGGTCATTTTGGACCTTCCTTTCACCCCTTCTAACCCCCATCCCGATTGGAAATGAACTTAGGCTCAAACGGCATCCGAAGTGTCGCGGTTCATCTCAACTACCCCAAAGACTATGAACTCGTCACTAACATCAGTAATTTTACACATTTTTACATTTCACCTTCCTTTGGGGGTGCTAGGAGTTTCTTGCCCCTGCAGTAATTTTTCCAGATATTAAGTTATATGTGTATCTAGTTTGGTTTAAGAACTGTGCTGATACATACACACACACACACACACACACACACACACACATTTACCCGTAATCTCTGTCATTTTCGACATTTTCTTTCTTCACTCCTTCTCACCCCGTATGCCATGGGGACTGAACTTGGATTTTTCATTTTTATATGCCGTTCAAATAAGCAGAAGAAGAAGAAAGAGAAGAAAAAGAATATAAGTTTTAAGAAACACATCATAATCTCTACATACTGTTGGTTAGGCAACCCGCTGATCAGACTTGTCATGCGGTTTACTTACCTTCCCCTATTCTTTATTTTTTTTTTTTCACCCTTCTCAACCCCCTATGCCGAACTAGCCATCAGATTTCGTTCAAACCACGTCCTAAATCCTCCCAGGGGTTGTAAGAACACATTGTGGTTTTTTGGGGGGGAAATCGGCCCATAAGTTTTTGAGTCCATTCGAGACATACATACAAACAAACATTCACTTTTATATAATAAACTAGCAGTTACCCACGGGTTCGCTCGCGAGGATTTCATAATTTGGTAAAAATTACTTGTTCCTCGGTATTGCACTAAGACATTATCTGTAAATCCCTAAAGTATAAAAAATCACCGAAAAATTGCATTTCATTTACCCCAGAACCTCTTTGTATACCATGTCTGTGGCATTGCCTTTTGGGGTTAAGATGACCAGGCTACTGGTAGACCTAAATCTGGAACATGCGACATGGTACTCTATATGTGAGAAACAGCCCTCTTTTATGTCAAAAAAAAGTTTTCTTTATTTCTAAAGGAGATTACAAATTGGGAACATGCATCATTTTCAAAAATATTTTTTTGAAAAGTACACCAATGAAATAGTACGTAAACGTATTACATTGTGGTATGTTGCCTTGTTTTCTACCATTTAAAAAATATTTAATAGTGCCTTTCCGCAAGGCGAGTGAAACGGCCTCTGACGTAAGCGGCGCGCTGTGACGTCACGATCCAGTACCGCATGGAGCTCTACCAGCCGTTGTGTATCAGCCGTTGCTAAAAGCCGATTGTTTATTATTCATGATCGCGAATAACTTCGAAATGACAGAAGAAAGGTTCAAAACAGCACAGTCAGACAATCTGCCATGTATAGATGTCATCATTCTTGAAAAATGGGACTTTTGTGGCTGCAGAAATTAGCGGATAACAAGCAAGTTTGTAAGTGGCGTCTTTTATATACGTGCAATGTACTGTAACCCATAGTATTAGGATAACAACGAACCTGGATAGATATCACATCACTTTCAACATTTCCTTCTAGACTGATTCCCCTATTAGAGAATAACATTACATTTTCGGGCTTTCAGCATTAGTAAAGTAAGAAATCGGATTTCAGCACTAACATAAACATATAGGTAGCATTATAGTACTAGTCCGCTTCTGTGGTGTAGTGGTTAATGTGTGCCACTCCCAGAGGCCCGGTTTCGATTCCCGGCTCTGCCATGAAAGTTGAAAACAAATAGTACGAGGGATGGACGGGGTCTACTCAGCCTCGGGAGGTCAACTGAGTAGAAGGGTTTCGAATCCCACCTCAGCCATCCTCGAAGTGGTTTCTCGTATTTTCCTACTTCTCCTCCAGGCACCTAAGGCCACGGCCGTTTCCTTCCCTCTTCCTTGTCTATCCCTTCCGATCCTCCCATCCTCTAACAAGGCCCCTGTTGAGCATAACAGGTGAGACCGCCTGGGCGAGGTAATGGCCCTCCTTACCAGTTTCATCACCCTACTCAAAGTCTCACGTTCCAGGACACTGCCCTTGAAGTGGTAGAGGTGAAATCCCTCGCTGAGTCCGTGAGAAAACCAACCCTGAAGGATAAACTGATTAAGAAAGAAAGAAAGAAAGAAAGAAAGAAAGAAGGAAAGAAAGAAAGATCATAGTACTGTAGGTCTATAACCTATCATTTCTGAAAAAATATATATTTATGGTTGGGGCAACTGGCCTACCCACTTCCAGGGCCCATGAAAGAGAATTAAATATCTTTGTGGAGGGAAAAAGTTAAACATGATAAAGATAAATAGGACTTCATCTAGTTTTCACAAGTTGGGCTGAGTGGTTCAGATGGTTGAGGTGCTGGCCTTCTGACCCCAACTTGGCAGGTTCGATCCTGGTTCAGTTCGGTGGTAGTTGAAGGTGCTCAAATACGTCAGCCTCGTGTCGGTAGATTTACTGGCACGTAATAGAACTCCTGCAGGACTAAATTCCTGCACATCGGCGTCTCCGAAAATCGTAGAAGTAGTTAGCGGGGCGTGAAACCAATAACATTAATTACATTTGGCTTTTAACAAGCTGAGCATATCAGGAAAGAAAAGTGTCCTGGTGACATTTTAGTCGCTCAATACAGGAATGTCTTTGGGTGCTGTGACTTTTACTTTTGTTTTTGTTTTTGCTGTTTGCTTTACGTCACACCGTCATATATAGGTCTTATGGCGACGATGGGACAGGAAAGGCCTGGGAATGGGAACAAAGCGGCCGTGGCCTTAGGTACAGCCTCAGCATTTGCCTGGTGTGAAAATGGGAAACCACGGAAAACCATCTTCAGGGCTGCCAGCAGTGGGGTTCAAAACCTTCTATCTCCCGGATGCGAGCTCACAGCTGCGCGCTCCTAACCGCACGGCCAACTCGCGCGGTATTTTTACCCTTCGGTTTATTGACTTGGCTTGTATAACCTAAAACTTAGGCTAAGTTGGATAATATTTTAAACACCTACATCACTATTTTCACCTGTGTGCAATTATGTTATTTATTTCATTAATATTATGATAATTATTATAATTGAGCATTGTTAACTTATAAGACCCCAACAGACAAGCATTGGTTTTGTGTAGAGTTATACATTTGTTAAATTCACGTTGTTTCCTTTCATGATGTACACGCCTATTCTTTGTTACATTATAGAGTATTTAGATATAGCCTAAATTTCTTTACCAATTAAGCTCTTCAATAAAGACATACATAACTGTCCCATGACAAGATATATTGGTAGAATTAGAGCTGTCAAAATGGTTCATAACACATTTGATTTATTATCTTGACATGGATCACTCAAAACATAGGTTAGGTTTGGAGAATACTTTAATAATCAGCATTATTTAATGCACTGTTTATTACTTTGATATTCCAAGATGTAATTGAAGCATTTAAATAAAGCATCATACATTAAAATTTAAAGTTTTACCACTAGAACAGCTGACATGGAAAAGTGATTTGAAAATTCAAACAAATTCATCTTACGTTAAAATCTTCAAAAAATAAACTGTAGACTTTTCCGATATATCACCAGCATTTCTCCGGCTCGCCAAAATCCATTTCTCCCTAGTTTTTTCGTCTTTGGAACATGTATAAACAATTTGTTTGATATGGTATGCGATGTGCTATTGCACATCGGAACTCTACACCATTTATAAGTTTTCTGCCTCACTGTCTGCGCAGGATTCATTTTAAGTCTAAAATATACCACTCAGATTATTATCCGATGTATAGACCTCGAATTTAACCATACTAGACACTAACGTAAAGTAGAAATACGCGAAGTGTATCCTGCTTCTCACAGCACACTATGTGTTATTTCGTCTGCTAATTCAGTCAACATGTACGATGACGTCAGACCAATGAGATCGCGTTCTTGCGTGACGTGACATTTTCGTAGATTTTTATCATGTTTGGAGTTATTATTTGTACATTCTGATCACATTTTTGACTTCTTCATGAAATTTTGAATCAGATTAGCATATTTTTAATTAAAACCCCGGATCATGCATGTTCCCTATTCCAATTTTCACGTCTGTAACATCTTAGTTTTTCTGATATAAGTATCCTCATAAAGAGAATGCAACTCCTTCTTCACTTATTTTCGATCTCCAATTGATTTTCCGAAAACAAAAGGTACGTGTTTCTTTATTTTTAAAAGAGACTACAAATACCAATTTTCACGTCTGTAACATATTAAGTTTATTAGATATACTGTACATATACTCATTTTAAAAAGTGCCCCACTCCTTGGCTGAGTGGTCAGCGTTGAGGTCCTCGGTTCACAGGGTTCCGGCTTCGATTTCGAGCTGGGTGGTTAGTTGTAGTCCCGGACTTATCATATATGACACAACCAAAAATAACCCTAGAACCCCTCTCCTAAATATTCCAAAAATACTGTTTTTGCAGACATCAAACTGAACAGAAGAGAAATGAAGTTTATGCTAAAATCTCCCCAACAGAACCGCTAAAGACCCTCATGGCCAAACGTTTGCCCTCCACCTATTTTTTTTTTTCAGATTTGTCATATCTGTTATCTAAAAGCCCATTAAACACAGAAGTATTTATTTAATGTCTAAATTTGGCCTTGAGTCTTTAGCGTTTAAGAGGTCTTTGTAGGACTTAGCAAGACTAACGGGTAAGAGATCTTCAAACAAACGATCAGAAAGTCTGGAACGATGAGATTTTGAGCTGAGACTGTGTTCTTTGTAATCAGAATCACCAAGAAGGGTACACAGGAAAAACGAACAATGTCCAAAAATTCAAAAAATGAGTTATTAGTCCCATTCGTTAGCTTAGTAGTGAAGCTATCAACACGAGAAATATCAAAGAGAAACAATGAACGATGTCCGAGATATGCAGTAAAATAGAAATGGTACACAGAGGAAGAACGAACAATGTATGCGTGGAACTACATTAAAACGAACAGAGTCCACCAACAGCTTGAATGCGCATGCGCGTGTCACCACCATTGCAGTTTAAGGTGATTGATGGCTATGTCAGTTGATTTGTTCTGTCTCTGTATTGTGTAGGTTTGTTACACTAATATTGTATGTAGTACGATGGATGCTGTGATGGACACTCATGTCTACAATTCAAGTGATGAAGAGACTCAAGTAGCGAGCATGGGGAATTCTACAAAGAAGAAACGTAAATTCGGTAGTGTGAAAAGTGTTATGAAGAGGTTACGAGATACTACGTATGAATCCGGTGAAGACTGTGACTGCAAACGATTACAATGTATTAAGCGGGTCACTGCAAGTGAACGGAATAAGCTAATACATGATTGTAATAAGTTAGGTGACAGAAATGCCCAGAAATCGTATTTGGCGGGATTAATTACCGTAATTCCTGTTAACCGAAGGCGACCACGGCAGCCAGCACAAGAGGCCCGTCTGCATGAGTTTTCTTACGTGTATAAAGTTCGTGTCGTGCGTGAAGGGACACTCGCTGAAATTAATGTTTGTTTTAAAGCAATCTTATCTTTTTTTGGTGTAACTGCCCGCCGTTTACACACAATTAAATCATCCCTGGCTACAACAGGACACTCCCCAATTGACAAAAGGGGAAAACATGAGAATAGAGGCAAAAGTAAACTTCCTGAAAAACATATGAAGCAATGACTACATTTCTCAGTCCTCGTAAGGGACGCAAAGCTCATTATAGTTTACAAGATACAGGAAAAGTTTACCTACCTGAAGAACTGAATGTGAAAAAGCTACTTTTCATGTTTCTGGAACGCTATCCGCATGTTCAAATTTCTTATGAGACATTCAGAGTAACATTTGTCACAAAACTTAACATCTCTTTTGGGTATCTCCGAAGTGACACGTGTATTACATGCGATGAACAGAAAGCATCAGCTAGTAACTTAGAAAAGGCTAAAGAAACGTCATCTAATCTGGAGGAAATAAAGAAAATTGAAGAAGGTTTGAAGAAACTGCATAATGAAATGAAACTGCACAAAGTTAGAGCTGACTGGTTCTACAAAAGGAAGAGAACCGCAAGAAGAGAAGCTAGAAAAGATGCAACATACTAGGCGATAGCTATAGATTTTGGTAGAAATCTTCCGTTACCAAGGCCTATTATCGTAGACAACTTTCATTTTTTTATGTGTTCAATATACATGTTTTAGCAACTGGTATGTCGGTGTTTTACACTTACGATCAGACAGTGGGAAAAAAGGGAGCAGACGACGTAGTTTCAATGCTACATCATTTCATAACAACCTACCTAGATCATTCTGTCCGTAAACTCCACATTTTCTGTGATTCATGCAGTGGACAAAACAAAAACTTCACCATGATTAGATTTCTCCACTATGTAGCAATAACTTTGACTCGCTTTGACCAAGTAGTTGTCACATTCCCAATAAGAGGACATTCGTACATGGAGTGTGACAAAAAACATGGGCCTAATCCAAAAAAAATCTCCAGCAGAATCTCCAGATGACTGGCGGGAAGTAATCAGAAATGCTCGAGTGAAACCTTCTCCTTTTGAGGTAGTCGATTGTAAAACAGATATGTTCAAGTCCTGGGGTAACTTCCTAACACCGATGTATAAGAAAACTTTCCCTGCTGCAACCCGGCCCATCTTGGAACTTCGAATTACACCCAGATATCCACAGACTGTTGAACACCGTGAAACATACAATGGTCTCTTCAATTCCACCGTTATTACAGCAACAGGGTGTAAGAACGTGTTACACGGCCAACATGAAGTTGCGCAAGCATATTCAAGACCAATTCCTTTGCCTGAAGAGAAGTACAAGGACCTTCAAATACTGAAGAAGTTTTGCCGAGATGATGCACAGGAGTTCTTTAGTCGTCTACCTGTCGTAAAAGAGTCGACTAAGAACCAACCGAACGATGACGATGGTGATGTTTGATAAAGTACTGTGGTAAGGTGATTAAATTAAATCAATCATTACATAAGAGGACAGAGAAGTATTAAAATGTGTATTGCGTTTCATATGTGTACGGTCATATTTAGTTATAAAAATGTTCAAATTATTTTAATTTTTGAAGTCGAAAGCCAAACTTTTACAAATTGAACCATTTTTAGAAACACATTGATACAGACATTTTAATGGGAACTATTATGTGGATATTTAACGTAACATGACACCTTAAATTCATAATTGACCGTAATGCTTTTATTTCAAATGTGTGTTAATTTGAGTTTATTATTATTATTATTATTATTATTATTATTATTATTATTATTATTATTATTATTATTATTATTATTATTATTATTATTATAAAACATTGTAAAATTCCCTCAAAACTATTTTTAACATATTGAGGTATTGTGAATGCTATATTGGAGGAATAATCAGTGTAATATCGTGCAAGTTCCCATTCTTTCAGGAGAATCCAGAGGAAAAACGCACATAGTCCTTGCACTAATGAACTAAAAAATGTATTACTAGAGTACTTATTAATAAATATCATATTGATGGATGAGATACACATATATGTGACAATAATTTAGACACCTACATACACAAAATTATCTCCTTAGTATTTTGTGTAGAAGTGTTCAAACTTTAAAATGTCTCTCCTGTAAAATTTGATTTTTGTGACAATGTTCGTTTTTCCTGTGTACCCTTCCAATGTGGTCAGATGTTCTTCACTGTAAGTCAGATGACACTGAATAAAGCGTGGATAGTCTCGTCCCTCTGACAAAAAGTTTTATTGGTCTTGTTGGGGAGGAACTATTCTTACATGCTCCGCCGTTAGAAATTTGATACGATACCATCCAGCACCGAGTGAACGCTAGCTGGAATGAAGTGGAGACAACTGGCTGGTGTACAGTACTCTGTGATCAACACGTGTCTGTCTGCAGCTGTTAGAGCAGCACTGATCTATGATCTTCGGAATGTTGGCCCATAAGAAACAACAGGATGTCACAGAGATGGAAATACTAACATGGTGTTGTGGAGTAGCGAGGACCTATAATGCTTCTTTACAAAATGAGTACGTTTGTCAGCGCTTTAAAGTAAAATCCGTTTCTGACAAAGTGATCGAGTTTTGCTTAGGCTAGTTTGATCATGTTGTAAGACGATCTAGGGTCCTAGCTATCCCCAAATTAAAAACAAAACAGGAAACGTGGTAGATACTTGAATTCGTGGGAGTCCTTAATCAACCAAGACCTACAAAACCACACCTTAGTGTACAAATGGCACAAAAGCATAAGCTCTGAAAGCCGATTCCAAATAAAAACAATACAGAAGATAAAGGAGTAGTGGTCCTGCACAAAAACAGGCCTAACTTTCACAAGAAATAGCATTAAATATGTATGTTTTTAATTTCTTCAAACCCCTCTGCATATTTTTCTTTACTTGTGATGTAATTCCATGACAATAGTTTTAAAACACAGTTGCATCTCTAAAGGTAAGGAATGGTAAAGTTCCCTCTATATTAAAACAGAGAAATAAAGAGACCAAGAAGGAGTGGAGATTAGAAAGGATGTTAGTAATGGTTATGGAAGTAAGGATAAATTGAAGGAATTTACTAGCATACAAGTCATCTAAGGAAAACATGATGGCAAACGTAATTGACAATCATATGAAATGTGGTGAAAAATGGGAGAATATGCACAGGTACTTTAAGGCAGAAACAGATTCTAAGAAGGACATTGAGGGATTGTTAATGAACAAGGGGAGTATATATGTGAAGATTTACAGAAGGCATAAGTGTGTAAAAATGGTAGGATATACAAGGATAATGTCCAGGCTGAGGAGGAAACTAATACTAACGAAGTATTGAAATGTACCTGTGATAGCAAAGATATTTACATTCCGTTCAAAAAGATGGAAACTAGAAAAGCGTCTGGAATTGATAACATTTCTAGGGATATACTATAGGCAATGAGTTGGGATATAGTACCACATCTGAAGTACTTATAGGCCTATGATTACAGTTTACATGAAGGAGCCATGCCAAATGAATGGAGAGTTGCTGTGTACAAAGGAAATGGTGCTGAGCATAAAGCTGATAATTACAGGCCAGTCAGATCGACATGTGTTGCTTACAAGCAACATCAGAAAACATCATTTAGGATTATATCAGACATTTTTGCGAAATTACTAACTGGTCTGACAGAAGACAGTTCGGGTTTAGGAAAAGTTATTTCACTGAAACTCAACTTGTAGGATTCCAGCAAGATAGAGCAGTTTCCGGAGGTCAAATCGACCATATTGCGATTTACCTATCTAAGCTTTTGATAGGGTAGATCATGGGAGACGACTGACAAAACTGAGGGCAAATGGAGTAGACAAACGAGTGACTGAATGGGTGGCTACTTTTGTAGAAAGTATATCTCAGGGAATTAGAGTAGGTGATCCTGTAACGATTAAGAGGGAATCTTGCAAGGCAGTGTTATTGTATCTTTATCTGATATGAGTAACGAGCTGAAAATCAGAGATAAGGATTTTAGTGAATAAATACTTTACAGAGGATTGTAACTGCAAAAAAAAAAAAAAATGACCTCGATAATGTTTTGAGATGGACAGCAGGCAACGGTGTGGTGTTAAACGAGGTTAAAAGTCAGGTGTGAGTTTCACAAATAGGAGAAGTCCTCTCAGTTTAATTACTGCGTTGCTGGAGTGAAACTACCTCGTAGGGATCACTGTAAGTACCTAGGTGTGAATACTGTATATTATCATTAGGATAATCACATAAACGGGACTGTAAATAAACGTTAAAGATCTCTTCATGTAGTTATGATGGTATTTAAGGGTTGTAGTAAGGATATAAACTAGACGGCATATTATATAAGTCTGTGGTAAGACCACAATCACAGTATGATTCCAGTGTACGGAACCCTCATCAGGATTACTTGATTCGACAACTCGAAAAATCCAAAGGAAAGCAGCACGATTTGTTCTGGATGAATTCCAACAAAACAGTAGTGTTACGAAAATGTTGCAAACTTCGGGTTGGGAAGACTTGGGAGCAAGGAGACGAGATGCTTGACTAAGCCGTATATTCCGAGCTGCCAGTGGAGAGACTGCGTGGAATGGCATTAGTAGACTAATAAGGTTTATAAATGTAGGAAAGATCACAACATGAAAATAAAGCTGGAATTCAAGAGGAAAAATTGGGGCAAATATTCGTTTATAGGAAGAGGATTTAAGGACTGGAATAATTTACCAATGGAGATCTTCGATAAATTTTCAACTTATTTGAAATCATTTAAGACAAAAAGTGGTAAGTAATTGATAGAGAATCTACTACCAGGGTTACAGCCGAAAATTCAGATCAGCGGAGATTAATTGGGTTTGGCTGCTGGCTTCCCATGGGGAAGAGGATGTTTGAATCCCAGTCGGTCCTGGATTCAGATTTTCATCTTAACATTCACGTGGCGACAGGAAGGGATCCGGTTTTAAACCTCTGGCCAAAACCAAAATGTAATATGTAACCGCGATTTCGGGACAATTTACGGTTACCATAATAATAATCATAGAAATAATAAAACAATACCAGTAATAAATAATAATGAGATAGGAAAATGACGCAGTAGTAAATAAGATAATACTTAATAATATGAATAAGGAAGTAGAAATATGACGCAGTGGCGGAGAATTCATATAAACCAAATACAGGGAACACTTACAGGCCTAAAAATGACAACTAAGACAGGATGTGGAAGCTGCGGGAAGCCCTTATAGAGGTCCATGGGAACGTATGACGTTATGGGGGAGAAAAGACTTGCACGAAACACCCTCTAGCTCAACTATATTAAAAATGACAAAATTTTACAAATACAGTTCCATGACACGGAAACAAGACATACTTAAGTAACTTTAAATAAAACTTGATTTAACAATGAAGGTGATGCTACATTAAAGGTATAGTTTAAAACGAAAGTATTTAATGGATGAAAGACTTGAAACTACGGCAATTGGAACCTAGGGTAAACTCGGACACATCAGATTAAACTTTAAAATGACATTAAGGGAAGAAATAATGAAACACAAAAGGAATTAAACTAAATGAAACGAAACCAGAAAACATTGCAAAAACACTGAAATAACACATACCTCGGAAAGGCAGGAGCTCTCGAGGGTAGCCCTCGAGCGCGAACGCTCGCTAGGGCGGTCGGATGGAAAAGACGCCGAGCTCACGCATCATTTTTCCCAAGCCGGCAAGAAGACCGGAAATGGCCCGATTACAATCAACCAATAAGATCAAACTTACCCTAGATTCCTGGACCTTTTTGCCAATAGGAAATCTCGTTACCATATATGGTAATTTTAACATCGTTAGCAATTGCACAAGTTCTGGAACATTACGATTACAACACCCAAAATTTCATCATAGGAAACCACACGTGTGGTACAGGTACAGGATGCTCCAAAATAAATCACCTTACAAATTTTACATCAGATTACATAAAAACTACATTAAAAAAAACACTTCAAAACACTTTTGCATGTTGAAATGTTCATACAGTTCAATGTTTCTTGATGTTTCCATAAAATTCCAGTAGAGTCCAGAGTTGCAAAAAAAATTAAATCCTTCAGACAAATAAAAAAATTAAAATTTACATTTCCAAACACACAGTAGTTTCAGTTCTCCGTCCCACCAACCGGTGACATTCTCCTCCTCCCAAAGTCGAGCTCCGCTCGACAAAAAAAAATTTACCCAAAATAACAAAATTTAAATGAACTCAAAATGGGAGGCTTAATGGAGATTTGAAGATTCTTTCACAACGCCACAAATTGTACCACACCACAATTTCTTATCATCGTTCTCTTCAGGAACGTCCACACAGGCAAAAACAAGTAGAGCGTTGGTATCGCTGTCAAACGAAGTCGCTGACCGCGGCCGTTGCCAGCGTCTCCATCCGTATTGCAGTCCAACCATTGCTCACATACAGCCTCAGCACAGCCCACCCAACTTGGTGAACAGGTCCATAACTGGCGAAGGCAGATGGCACAGCACAGACTACTGTCACCATTAAACACCTTTCCATTCCACCATCAGACATTAGTGGCCAATAGGTGCGTTGCAGACTCCAAATAGATATCCCAGGTTGAAATGTCAGTGGCATAGCAGTAACTGGAACACAAACATACGCAGCAGAAATTTTGAACTGAAGAACTTAGGCCACTGGCCTGAACTATTGAGTCTTGAGTTTCGAGGGTGGGTTTTTTTGTGTTTTTTTTAACAATAACAAGCCTCCTTAGGGAGATTCCCTCTCATGTTTCTGGGAAACCCCAGCCCTCCTGGCAAGTGCTATTTCAGAAATTCAAAATTTAGGAAAATTAAAAAAACTAAAAGAAAATTTGCCAGAGTTTACCCTAGTGCCAAAAACATTATAAAATCCCTAACTAATCATGAATAAACTTCTAAACTTACCAACAGACATTACATAAAATTATATCTAATATGATTATACATAACCCTTCCCATTACAACTAAAGTAACTTAACTAAATTATTAACTACAAAACCCGAAAAATGGTGTGCGCCAATTAATTAAAATTTGCTTACAACTAATTCCTTATAACTACCAAATTAAGTTACCGTGTGCATTCTTAATCACCCAACATTAAGGAACAGAACAAAACAAATAAACGGAAGATTTAGAATGTTACAAGGGAACTCAAAACCGAAAAATAATTAATTACGTTAGCTTGCAACTACTTTCAATGAATTGAGGATAGTAAGTCACTATTTATTTACCATGTCATGTACTCATGAAATTTTTACATAGATAAACTCACATTACGTATTACGTGTCACACCAGTCAAATTAAGGCGCAATAAAGCCAGGAATACCAAATGAAAATCATATTACCGACAGGAACTCAAAAATGAAAAATCAAAGCGATGCAAGAGTGCACAAGCAGACATCCAACTCACTGATATAAGAAATAAAAAGGTACAAGTACAACCTTCATACCAGAGATTACCAGATAACCGCACGACACACAAGACTACCCAGCTTATCTGTCCTTCGACATACACACAAATAATATCAAACTACCAAAACAAGTGCGACGATCCCTGAATCAGCATAACCAACGAATGGTAAAAGGCACGGACGACCTCAATACTGACTCTCATCACATGACATACAAACACAGTACACACACACACACCCGTGCGATGACACATCAAGAAGTACCCACAAAATAAAAGGACAGAACATCAGAACATGACCTCAAGTACCCTTGAACTTATCACACGACAATGAGACTCTTAGGGCCAATATTGTACTCCTAGAAGAGGAACTGCCTCTCAGCACCTTAACCCTAACTCTCAGTACACACACACATATGCCTACCAAAGGCACAATTATATTCAAAAATCGTAGGACAGATACAGCACAGCTACAAATTTAGAACCGTACTCAGTCTACAGAATCCCATACTTCTACAAATTGAGTACATACATTTGGAAGACACAAACCTGTAATGCAAGAAATTTTAACATTGATAAAATCGAACAAGACAAAACAATCAGGAAAATTAACTAAAAGGCTTAGCTAAATCACGATACCTTCAAAATTTGCTAGTGACAAATTTAAAATAACAGAAATAAAATCTCGACAACCTGCAGACCTACTAAGAATTAACTAATTTATAGCTCAGCGTAAGGACACCAAAATGAACATTTGCAGAAAATCTTCCTAGTAATCATTCTACAATAACAAGGGACATCATTTTCCATCTAGGCACCCAATACCAAGAAAAAGATTACGAGGAATCTCATACCAGATACACTAGATTTCCAACATGTCACGAGCACAAGTGCAGATCCGTAACCCGTCAAATTTGCCCAAAATGAGCCTCAGCACTACCTGGTCTAAAAATATGGTGAACACGTGTCACCCTATGAGCCTATCCAAGTCCTCATAGAACCCTCCCTAGCAAATATAGGAATACACGGGTAAATAAATATACGTGACAAGGAAACCGACACTTACACGATGGAAAAGCACAAGACAAACTAGGAAGCTTTCGTAATTTAGCAGCTAGTTGGGAAACAGTCACCAAAATAGTCCCATACCTACTTGGAAACGAACCCAGATCCAGCAAAAGACCAAAAACAACACAACATAACCAGAAATTTAAGTACATACAGAGTTACAACATGACGTAAAAATTACCTTCAAAAGATCACACACATGGAATAGTACCAATATAACATACCAGGCGACAAGAAACAAAATTTAGAAAATAATTTGCCGAAACATGAGATTTACGAACAGGAAAACACTCGAAGTAGTAGACGAAAATTCACAACATAACCTTAAAATAGTTGCCGAAAATTTACCAAAAGAGAAATTGCAGAAAAACTAAGGAAACTCCGTGCTAAAATTCAACCAGAACACAATGATCACTGTGACAATTCACACTACAATTTACGTGGTCTAGAAGGAAAACAAACAGAACGGACACTCGATAACTTAGGATGTAGGGTGTGTACACTTCGCAGTTGGTCAAACGCTCAGCTGTTTTCAAGACACTTCAGCTGTTCAAGAGATAAAAATGAATTCAAACACGGGAGTACAGTACCAAATACACTATCGAGACAATACTTAGCATAATATCACGACGTAGTTTAAAACAACCGGAAATTACACAAATGTTACAATCGGAACACAAATGGAAGAAAACTAGACATAATCAAACCTATTGAAATTTATCAAAGAAGACTTTAGGAAAGCGAACACAGCACACGAAATGTGAAGATATCACTTTACTACAAAACACGTGGTCAAGCGAAATCTTGCCACACAGGAAAATTTATTGAAATTAACGAAACCAAAAACTTGTTACAAATAGTGACGCACCATTTCCTCCAACCGTTAAGTACAAGTAAACACAGTCACAAGACTGCACATCGCGGAACGAAAAACACGTGGTGAGATGAACTCGCGCAAGAATCATGAAAACAAAAGCGGGAATTAAGAACACACGCGGAACACTTACAACCTATATTCAAACTTAAAAGATTTAAAATTAATTTTAGAAAAGTTAGCCGAGGATGATCTTTGTAAGCCTTCGCTCCTTTCCATAACACACGCTCTGATATCAAATGTCACCGCGGATTCGAGACAAATGTAACCGCGATTTCGGGACAATTTACGGTTACCATAATAATAATCATAGAAATAATAAAACAATACCAGTAATAAATAATAATGAGATAGGAAAATGACGCAGTAGTAAATAAGATAATACTTAATAATATGAATAAGGAAGTAGAAATATGACGCAGTGGCGGAGAATTCATATAAACCAAATACAGGGAACACTTACAGGCCTAAAAATGACAACTAAGACAGGATGTGGAAGCTGCGGGAAGCCCTTATAGAGGTCCATGGGAACGTATGACGTTATGGGGGAGAAAAGACTTGCACGAAACACCCTCTAGCTCAACTATATTAAAAATGACAAAATTTTACAAATACAGTTCCATGACACGGAAACAAGACATACTTAAGTAACTTTAAATAAAACTTGATTTAACAATGAAGGTGATGCTACATTAAAGGTATAGTTTAAAACGAAAGTATTTAATGGATGAAAGACTTGAAACTACGGCAATTGGAACCTAGGGTAAACTCGGACACATCAGATTAAACTTTAAAATGACATTAAGGGAAGAAATAATGAAACACAAAAGGAATTAAACTAAATGAAACGAAACCAGAAAACATTGCAAAAACACTGAAATAACACATACCTCGGAAAGGCAGGAGCTCTCGAGGGTAGCCCTCGAGCGCGAACGCTCGCTAGGGCGGTCGGATGGAAAAGACGCCGAGCTCACGCATCATTTTTCCCAAGCCGGCAAGAAGACCGGAAATGGCCCGATTACAATCAACCAATAAGATCAAACTTACCCTAGATTCCTGGACCTTTTTGCCAATAGGAAATCTCGTTACCATATATGGTAATTTTAACATCGTTAGCAATTGCACAAGTTCTGGAACATTACGATTACAACACCCAAAATTTCATCATAGGAAACCACACGTGTGGTACAGGTACAGGATGCTCCAAAATAAATCACCTTACAAATTTTACATCAGATTACATAAAAACTACATTTAAAAAAACACTTCAAAACACTTTTGCATGTTGAAATGTTCATACAGTTCAATGTTTCTTGATGTTTCCATAAAATTCCAGTAGAGTCCAGAGTTGCAAAAAAAAATTAAATCCTTCAGACAAATAAAAAAATTAAAATTTACATTTCCAAACACACAGTAGTTTCAGTTCTCCGTCCCACCAACCGGTGACATAATAGGTGTGAGCATTTTGGACATATTCTGAGTCATGGCCTTCCTTGTGCTCGGACGCCTAGGACTATAAATCTACCGGAGGTCCCTGACTCGTTAGAGAATAGAACTCTTATGGAACTACCCATGTATGTGTTCGCCCGAAATCTTTAGTATATCGTGGCCAGAAATATTCATTTCAGGCAAGACATCAGTACAGTCCCCAGAACCACCCAGTACCTGCTTACACACTCTCTCTCATTGGTCACATCCATTAGACGCGTTAACACATGCACACATCTGAAGAGTGAGGGGAGGTGGAGAAAACGGAAGTACGAGGATATCTAGCATGAACGAAACACACGCGGAGGGGAAGGTACTTGCTTCCCCGCCTGCCCACACGTCCCAAAGGCTCGACAATGAAGGGAGAGGGGAATGAAGGGAGGAGTCACACGGCTCCTTCAAGGCAACGGACGTAATGTGTATGTCAGCTCATTGAGGGTCAAATTCTCCAATTTCTATGTAATTCTTGTCTGCCGGAAATGTTAGCGGTCTCGAGTATGACTTCATTATCAAATGGCATCGCGCTCAACCACTGTAAAAAAGAATGACCCTTATTTTCGTCAATACAGACCCTGTTAAATACTACTACTACTACTACCAATAATAATAATAATTGTTATCCTCAAAAACAAAAGTAAATATTACCTAGCACTAAATAATTATGATTATCAGAGACGCAAGGGCATTTGGAAAACCGTTCCTGTAAAGTTATTGTCAGCGCTGATCAAACAATTAAAATCCATATATTGGGGTGGGATTACATCGTGCATCGCAATTAAATTACAGTTAATTAATTGTTTTCCTTGATTAGGAAAAGCTAGTATAGGCAGAATGTTTAACCATAGAAACATCTTAATCAGTTTCGGAAAAAGTGGAGTTGGGAGTGACCTGTGAGTGCGCAATGTCGCAAGTCACACCTCCTGGAAGACGAACACATGGGACGTTGTCTTGGTTACTGTCTTCTCCTGCATCCTGAGGGTTGGCCAAAATATGCGCCCAAACGCTACTTGTTTCCTTTGCCACCCGGAATTCTTGTGATCGAGATTATACTATGTGCAATGTGTTCTGGAACTATATGTAAATAGGATAGCATCCCGCTTCACAGAATTTACTGAGCTCAGAATATTTTAAGCAAGCATCGGATCTAGGGTGTAATGGAGTCCCTCTTCCATTTGACAGGGAAGGGACTGCTTGGAAATAACTTGGTTAACGAAATGGAATTGGATGAGGCACTATCAATATTAATGGGGCTTATAGAAGAAAGTTGAACTGACTGACGATGAGTCTGCAAAGACGTAGCGTCTAGTTTCGTTAGAAGTTAGTGCGATTCGCATAAGGGAAGAGGCCTAGGAAACGATAGGAGATTATAAGGTGTTCTTAACAGGCATGAAAAGGGAAAAGGCAGAGTGCGGGGTAGGAATTTTAATCAGGAACACCATAGCACGCAACATAGTTTCGGTTAAGCACGTAAATTAGCGAATAATATGTATGGGCAAATTTAGCAGTCGGAGGACTTAGGACGAGATTTATCTCAGTGTATTCACCATGTGAGGGTGCAGATGATGATGATGATGATGATGTAGACAAGTTGTTTGAAGCATTGAGTGACATTATAGTCAGCGTCAACAGCAAGGACAGGATAGAAATGAAGGATATGAGAAAGTGATGGGTAAATGTAGGAAAGATATGGAAGCTAGTAAGAATGGAAAGCATTTTCTGGACTTCTGTATTAGTATGCGATCAGCAATTGCAAATTCACTCTTCAGCCATAAGGCTATTCACTGTTACATATGGGAGTGTAGGGACACCAGATCCATAACAGACTATAACATAACCGACTTTGAATTCAAGAAATCCGTTAGGAATGTGCGGGTATTCCGGGGATTTTTCAGCGATACAGACCACTACCGGTCTATAGTCAACTACTGTAAGTATCTTTAAACTTAAGATAGAGAAAAATTAAACTTTTCTGAAGACGAATAAGCGTAGTGAATTTCCAGCACGAGAAAATCAGACAGAACATGGATATGATTATTAATGAAAAGTTCTAAACAATAAACAGTCTACGGGTCCAGGATATACTGTAGAAAGACAACGGGTAGCATATAGAGACGTTGTAGTAGAAACATCAAGGGAACGACTCTAAACAAGAACTGATGCAGATAAGGAATAGACGTGGAATCGAAGAAAAAGGCTTCATCAATCGACAGGGAAAAGGGAAAGAATAGTGTTTTGGATTATTCAGATGAAATCATAGTAGATCCCAGGGAATCACTAGACAGACGGAAGGATTGTTTCGAAAATGTCCTCAACGTAAAAGAAAATCTTTATGTTGAAGTCGCGAACAACAAGTTCATGGGGAGGAGAACAACGATTTTCAGTATGCGCCAATTAATCGAAAAATGTTGCAAGAGACAGTTATGTTCATGTTTCGTAGATCTAGAGGCATATAGCAGTGTACTAAGGGAAAAGATGTTGGCCATTGTGAGGATTAGGGGCAAGTTATTACAGGCAATTAAAGGTATTTATTTTGAGAGTTAGGTTGCGGTGAGAATTGATAGTAGAATGAGTTCTTGGTTCAGGGTCATTTTAAGAGTTATTGTAGATATAGATGTAATTTTTTACCTTTGTTGTTCATAGTTCACATGGATTATTTGCTGAAAGGTGTAACATGGCTGGTGGGGATTCATTTAGGTTATAATGTAAACAGTTTGGCCTATACCGACGACTTTATATTAATGTCAGACGAGCTGTAAGCCTAAAATCCAAGAGGTGCTATGCGTTTGATATAAAAATTAGCAATTCAAAGACTGAAGTGATGTCAGCCAGGAAGATATCTAAGAAGACAGAATGTCAGATCGGGAAAAACAAAACGGAAACAGGTGGATCATTTCAAGTATTTAGGGCGTATATCCACCCAGGATGGTTAGTAGGGTAAAATAAGTGAAAGTTAATCAAGGTGCAGCAAAGTAATGGAGAGAATTCACAGTTGCGATCAACAGTATTCTGTAAGAAGGAAATGCGCTCCCGCACGAAACTATCTTTATCATCGGTCTGTTTTCAAACCAACTTTGCTGTATGGGAGTGAAAGCTGGGTGGATTCAGGAAATCTTATTCATAGGTTAGGAGTAACAGACATGAAAGTAGCGAGAATGATTGCTGGTACAAACAGGTGGGAACAATGGCAGGAGGGTACTTGGAATGAGGAGATGAAGGCTAAGTTAGGAATGGATGAAGCTGTACACATAAATCGGCTGCGGTGACAAGGTCATGTGTGAGTCGACTGACGGAGGATAGGATACCTAGGAGAATAAAGGAACTCCCTCTTTGTCTCCCCTATGGGTGGAGTGAAATGTTGCGTTGTATGCGTCCCCTGCATGTCGTAAGAGGCTACTAAGAGGGGAACAACCAAAGAATCTGTACTCATAGACATAGGCTTTCAGGCTTATAACGTGTCAAGAAAGTAAGGTGAATTTTTTTACATTTCGCAGAGAACTGTGCTCTGCGTCATCAGAAGAAAATCTCGACTGTCCACGAGAAAGGCTTCTTAAACAATGACTTTTTGAAATTTAGACGAAATGAAATGTCGTATGGCTTTTTTAGTGCCGGGATATCCCAGGACGGGTTCGGCTCGCCAGGTGCAGGTCTTTCTATTTGACACCCGTAGGCGACCTGCGCGTCGTGATGAGGATGAAATGATGATGAAGACAACACATACACCCAGCCACCGTGCCATTGGAATTAACCAATGATGGTTAAAATCCCCGACCCGGCCCGGAATCGAACCCGGGACCCTCTGAACCGAAGGCCAGTACGTTGACCGTTCAGCCAACGAGTCGGACTGAAATTTAGACCTTATAATAGAAGTGGAAATGGTACGTTCATTCGTCACCAGATGGCTCCCCGGACGTGGCACAGCGCTAGCGTCCGAAGCGGAAGCTGACAGAACCATCAGAATCAGCCTAAGAGGGTCATACGTTACGTAGACATGTTATGTGACTCTCTTAGGCTGATCCTGATGGTTCTGTCAGCTTCCGCTTCGGACTCTAGCGCTGTGCCACGTCCGGGGAGCCATCTGGTGACGAATGAACGTACCTTTTCCACTTCTATTATAAAGTCTAAATTTCAAAGTGTCATTGTTTACGAAGCCTTTCTCGTGGACAGATGAGATTTTTTTCTGATGACGCAGAGCACATTTGTCTGTGAAACGTAAAGAAATTCACATTACTTTCTTGACACGGCATAAGCCCGAAAGCCTATACAGCATCATGTCTATGAGTACGGCCCGTGAAAGAATCTATAGTCGCTCTCTCGTCTTCTAAACCCAAAATCATATCAATGATTCTATGCTTTTTTCGTGTAGAGAAGGAAACGTAAGAGTGCGAAGTTTTTCCCTCAGCTTAGTAATAACTTAGTGGTGGTGCTGATTATTGTACAACCGAGCAACCATCCTCAGGAGCGTACGCAGAGAAGGGTGGGATTGGAGGGGGGGGGGAATCTCCCCCTCCCCACGAAATTTGAAGTTTAAAACTTGTGGCAACCATGTAAATGAAGATTTTTTTTTTACAAGCTGCTTTACGTAATACCGACACAGATCAGTCTTATAGCGATGATGAAATAGGAAAGGTCTAGGAGTGGAAAAGAAGCAGCCGTGGCCTTAATTAAGGTACAGCCTCAGCATTTGCTTGCTGTGAAAATGGGGAAACCACGGAAAACCATCTTCAGGGCTGCCGACAGTGGGAATGAAGATTTTAGGTAGTTCGTTGTTTTGCTTTTAATTTGAACTACGTATTTGCCAACAACGTGCTGATGCTTCTATTAATGAATATATATACGCTTTTCTTCTAAAAGCAATCATTTTAAACCAATAGACTTCATTTCTGCATTTAACACTTTGCGACAGAGATATTTTCCCAACAATGCATCGAGTTTGCTTGTTTTGCGTCATGCCGACACAAATAAATCTTATGGCGACGATGGGATAGGAAAGGCCTAGGACTGAGAAAGATGCGGCAGTGGCCTTAATTAAGATATAACCCCATCTTTTGCCTGGTGTGAAAATGAAAAAACACGGAAAACCACCTTCAGGGCTGTCCACAGTGGGGCACAAACCCACTATCTCCCGGATGCAAGCGCAAGCTGCGCGCCCCTAATTGCACGGCCAACTCGCCCAGTCGGGTTTGCTTCGGAATCAAAACTGTTTGCTGTCTTACTAGTGACCACTGTCACACCAGATCGCTCTTTTTCATCCCTGAAATATTAAAATGTTATTTACAGAATATGACCACGAACCTACTATGATGGCGTAGCAGGGGGAGAGGTGATACTCCCACGTGGCGCGTCCCAGGTGGCGGATAGGGGGGGCCTAACCGGCTTGCCGGCGGACTTGAGGGAAATAAAATACCTCCCGCGAACCAAACACACTACCCCCTGCGGGTGGGGGACGCACATGTAGAATACACCCGCGGTATCCCCTGCCTGTCGTAAGAGGCGACAAAAAGGGGCGACCTTGGCGCGGATATGGATTGCGGTTTGGTATAATGTGTTGGACCTCCTGTGGATGGGAGAGGCTGATACATCCATAGGTAATCCCTGCCTGTCGTAGAAGGCGACTTAAAGGGTCATGCGGCCATGGTCCCCTCTTTATTTTATTATTGTTTTTTGAGGGTTGGATGTAGACCATTCTAAATTATTGATGTGCGTGCTGCTCGGCGATGGAGCTCCTATGTGTGCGACTACGCTCGAAAGCCCGTGCCAGCAACCACCCAGGACGCGGCGGGTGGGAGTGTCATGTACCCGGGCAGTAGTATCCGCCTGACAACGCAGGTCCCCGCACAGCCGAATGCCAGAAGGACATATTATTATTATTAATTATTTTTTATTTTTTCTCTATATTTAGTGCTTTCTGCCTGCTGTCATTTCTTGATGGATACAGTACTTTTGCATCCATCTCTTGGCACAGGCTAGAGTAAAGTGTAGCTTTCACTGAAGTCCCAGTAACATCCATGGCTGTGACAATATGGAAGTTGCTGGGGTTTGGGTAGTGCCGAGTAATGACATTCGGAGCACGGCTAGTGCATCCGAGTGTTATGAAAGGTGCTGCTCATAGGGTCAGTCGTGCTGCAATAGTACTTTCTGACCCAGTGAGGAAAGCAATGGCAAACTACCTCACTCCTCATCTTGCCTAGTACGCCTCATTTTGGTGCTGCCCTTGGTTTTTGGGGTTTCCATATAACTGCATAACCTTTGGTGGTGCTATTTGAGGATCCAACCAGCCCCTGGGCTGATGACCTAACAGACAGACACAGAATATGACTGCATAAGAAAGACTGAATGTGTTAGCTCTTTTGTATATACATAAAGAAAAACATGCGGCCATAGAAAATATAATCCATCAGCTGGTCAAAAAACCCAGGAGACGTCTGCTCTTGTAATCATCACCATGAATACAAATGTGTCTTAATTAAATATGTGTGTTATTTTGAAAGTTTTAATTTCGCGTTTGATTTCACAATATGCTCCCAACATTCTTTTATAGAAGTCCTCGAATTTGAATATTTAATATCTCCCCGCCACCACCCCGAAAATAATCTCTGCGTACGCCTCTGACCATTCTCCCTTTAAACTAATCAGAGGGAGGAAAAAATGGAAGAGGTCGTCTCTTCGAGCAATGAAGGTGCCGATGAAGTTAGCTGCAGGGTAAGCTGTTCGAACCTCACTGTCGGCAGCCCTGAACATGAATACATTTACGTACCGGTTGTATCTTATTTAAGACCCGCTTCCTTCCCAGTCCTAGCCTTTTCCCATTCAATTGACACTGAAAAACTTGAAGTGTTATTGGAACATTAAACCGTGAAGGTATCGTCTGAAGAAAAGGAAAGGCCTCGAAAGGTGTGAAAACCAAATAATCTCCAAGCTTTGCAAAGCTTATGACATCGGGGTCTGAAAAGAACAAAAGTTAACAAAGAGAGGTTAGACAAGAAAGCCGAAAGTGAGAAAGCATTGCAGGTAAATAGAGACAATGCCAGACTCAGCTAAGGGCTCAGTACTCAGGTTACCGAGCTCGATAGCTGCAGTCGCTTAAGTGCGGCCAGTATCCAGTAATCGGGAGATAGTGGGTTCGAGCCCCACTGTCGGCAGCCCTTAAGATGGTTTTCCGTGGTTTCCCATTTTCACACCAGGCAAATGCCGGGGCTGTACTTTAATTGAGGCAACGGCCGCTTCCTTCCAATTCCCAGGCCTTTCCTCTCCCATCGTCGCCATAAGACCTATCTGTGTCAGTGCGACGTAAAGCAAATAGAAAAAAAAAAGTACTCCGGTTCGATTCCTGGCTCTGCCATGAAATCTGAAAAGTGGTACGAGGGCTGGAACGGGGTCCACTCAGCCTCGGGAGATCAACTAAGTAGACGGGGTGTTCGATTCCTACGTCAGCTATTTTCGATGTGGTTTTCCATGTTTTTCCCAACACTTCTCCAAGCAAATGCTGGCATGGTACCTAACTTAAGGCCACGGCCGCTTCCTTGTCTATCCCTTCCGATCTTCCCATCCCCCTACAAGGGTCCTGTTCAGCGTATAAGGTGAGGCCGCCTGGGCGAGGTACTGGTCCTCCTTCCCAGTTCTATCCCCGACCAAACGTCTCACGCTCCAGGACACTGCCCTTCAGGCGGTAGAGGTGGGATCCTTCGCTGAGTCCGAGGGAAAACCAACCCTGGAGGTCAAACGGAGAATGAAATGAAATGAAGGTAAGTTTGAAAATTGTTTTAGGCACTCACACCTAAAATAGGCAGTTATAGGCAAAATGATACTAGTGACAAATCCAAATGGCATGAAAAATAATCCCATGGTGTTACAGCCTAGTAAACAACCGCTGCTCATCCCAGATACCAGCAGACATGTGGTCAGGACGACGAATCTTCTCGGCCGTCATTCTTGGCTTTCTAGACCGGGATCACGATTTCACCGTTAGATAGCTCCTCAATTGTAATCACGTAGTCTGAGTAGACACTGAATCAGCCCTCAGATGCAGGTAAAAATCCCTGACTTGGCTGTGAATTAAACCCGGGGCCTTCGGGTAAGAACAAGCACGCTACTCCTAGACCGCAGCGATGGGCGCAAATGGCATGAAGCGTGCAGAAAAAATAAAATATTTTAGGCCAGAAGACTAGAATTACCGAGCATGCCGTCGCGCGATTTGGGTCACGTAGCTATCAGCTTACATTCGAGGGATCCTTTTCCAAAATCTGTACAGATATTCAAGAAGAGAATAAACAACAGAGATAATAAATTAAATGTTAGAGGGCATTCGATCAGTGCAGGATATTGTAAATAATAAATGTGTGTGATTAAATTAATTCCATCCCCTGGTCTAAGGAGTTTGGACAGCCCAAGTAGGGGACTGCCTGTAGGGGTGAAGTACAGTGGGGACTTCGAGGGCCCTGGGACCGCTACGGTAGCTGTGAAGGCCCTTCAGGAACTCTGAAAAGTGGTGGCAAAAGGGGCTCTGGTTAAGACGCAGCAGGTCGTTATGCTACTTAGGTTCCAGAATGGGTAAAATATAAATATGTAAATAAATTCAGTGTTAACTTAAATCTTATACCAGTTGTATAGTATTATTAGAAGTAATTTCACATACTGTACTGTATATGAGTTGACTATGTTTGTAAGATATTATAAGTAGAATTTTGTAAACAATATAAATTTATTAAGGATGATGTGTGTGTTTAATAGAAAAAATTATTAACGTAAATTGTATAATATTGTATTCTAGGAAAATTTTCTGCGTCTCCTGTTAATTTAAAATTTAGTGCTTGACAATAATGTATTTTAGTGTACCATTTGCCACCGAGGTAGACACCTCATTTGCAAATAAAGAGATTTTGATTTGATTTGATAGTGGGTTCGAACCACGCTGTCGGCAGCCCTGAAGATAGTTTCCCGTGGTTTCCCATTTTCACACTAGGAAAATGCTGGGTCTGTACCTTAAGGCCTCGGTAGCTTCCTTTCCATGTCCAATCTCATCGGCGCCATGCCTCCGGATCCCAAGATAGCGAGTTCAAACCCGGCAGAGGTAGTCGGATTTTTGAAGGGCGGAAAAAAGTCCATTCGACACTCCATGTCGTACGATGTCGGCATGTAAAAGGTCTCTGGTGACACATTTGGTGTTTACCCGACAAAATTAATTAAATCTCAGCCATAGACGCCCAAGAGAGTTTCGGTTTACTCGGTCTGCCATCTAGTGGGCCTAGAATAAAACGGAACGTCAAAATTGACGAGCAGACAGCCAGATGGCGTCAACTTGAAATGTCTGCACACGGTAGCTAAGGCCATTCGATTATTATTATTATTATTATTATTATTATTATTATTATTATTATTATTATTATTATTATTATTATTATTATTATTATTATTATCGGCGCCATAAGACCTAGGCCTATCTGTGTCGGTGCGACGTAAAGTAAATTGTAAATAGAAACCCCTATCCCCTTTTAAAAATACCCCCTGTGGATGGGGCCGGTAGAATAACACCCACGGTATCCCCTACCTGTCGTATGAGGCGACTAAAAGGGGCCCCAGGGGCTCTGAACTTTGGGTTTGAGGCCACGGGGCCCTTAGCTGATTCCTGGCATTGTTTCCATTTACTTGTGCCTGATCCTCACTTTCATCTGTCCTATCCGACCTCCCTTGGTCAACTCTTGTTCTTTTCCGACCCCGACGCTATTAAGTTTCGAAGGGCTAGGGAGTCTTTCATTTTCACGCCCTTCGTGGCCCTTGTCTTTCTTTGACCGATACCTTCATTTTTCGAAGTGTCGGATCCCTTTCATTTTTCTCTCTGATTAGTGTTATATAGAGGAGGGTTGGCTAGTTGTACTTCCTCAAACAGTAATAACCACCACCACCACCACCACCACCACCACCACCACCACCACCACCACCACCACCACCACCACCACCTTTTAAGAAATCAAATAACAATAAATATGACTCCGGTCATGGTCACCATCCATCAACGGCTGCTAATTTCTGATGGCAACTAGCCATAAGACATGGTTGCTAGGTAACACTGTCTGACCATCCACCCATACTTTACATCACTGCCTGCCTACCCATTTTTTCACGTCACATTATATAAATTTTCGGATGGTCCCCAGCCATAAGACATATTTATATCATAAATAAATAAAATCAGGCAGAAATCTCAACCTAATAGTAACCTACAGTAGGCCTGGTTTCTGCGAAGATCAAGGTTTCTGCCATACTGTGTTACTGAAAGCAGATGTCCTTCCTTTAACCTGTTACGAGATTTATTATACGTCCACCAGCATGAATTGAAGATGACAGGTGGGATGACTTGAATTTATCATTTCGCTCCAGTCAGAAGCTTGTAAAAAACTAAACTACCGGTATTTATCATGCACTACGCTTCTCTGAACATGCGTAACACACCGTCCTAAGTGAATGATTAAAAAGGATCACCGCAAGCATTTTTTTTAAATAAATCTTAAATTTAGCAGGTAGGTGCCATCTAAAAAGAGAAATAAAAACAGAGATCTAACCTCGTTCAAAGTGAGTGACCGCTGTTTTTACTGGGATAGACAAGAAGTGAGTCAAGTTTTCTTTTCCACCAGGTGTGTCCAAAAAGGCAAAACGTGGCTCAACAACACCTCGCACAAAAGCCTCCTACAACCACATTGGTGTTCGCGTTCGATTCGATTATTTTCTTTGAGTGCCTTCTATTTTAATCGTGAGCTCTAAATAAGGCATGGCACGCCCTCTCTGTTTGTCGCAAAGCCTGCTGGGTGCGAAGCGGGCAGGGCAGTAGGAGGGGGAGGGAGTAGGAATCGCTGAAAAGACTTGTGTGCTATCAGTGGGCTGAGCCTTCTCCCAGAGACAACACCCGTAGGAGTTCTTTCTTCTTCAGCAATACACAATGGTAAGTTTCTACTTCTGTTGTTTCAACTGGAGGATCGACCAAACACTGCAACGACTACGAGCCCTCAACATAATTCAGCAATAATACAACTATTCAACCAATCAATTAAGAACAACACTCACGAATTCTGAAAATCGCTACACATTTCATCCAATTGTTATCGGTATCGTGAAACACTTCGCAAACGGAATGGATTTCTATTGCTCAAATGTTTGTGCTTTGATTTCCTTTTCATTCACGGCCTTCTTGATACATCACAGTTTCACCAGACAACTACTGAAAAATATTTTGCCGCGATTAACGTTTCATTTGTTTCATCGGTAACGCCATCTTACAAATACTGTTCGCTAAGTTTACATGTTTCAACAATGTCTGAATTAGACAATCGAATTTCTATGTAGTTGCATACCAGTACTGAAAACAATTAACTAGTATCAGAAGACATGAGCATTAAAATTAGCTCGGAATGGCGCTACTGATTCTCAGCATTAGTTTAATAAGTAAGTAGTCTCGAGAACAATATCCTTTCCAATTCTGGAGATCCGTAAAATTTAGCTAAGAATTAACTTACCAGTAATTTGCTAATACTAGGAAGAGCACATTATTTAAGTTAATAATAATAATAATTTCGTGTGGCTATTTCTAGCCGGCTGCAGCCCTTGTAAAGCTCCGATGAGAGTGGGCGGCATCTGCCATGTGTAGGTAACTGCGTGTTATTGTGGTGGAGGATAGTGATATGTGTGGTGTATGAGTTGTAGGGATGTTGGGGACAGCACGAACACCCAGTCCCCGAGACAAGGGAATTAACCATTTAAGGTTAAAATCTCCGACCCGGCCGGGACCCTCTGGACCAAAGGCCAGCGCGCTAACCATTTAGCCATGTAGCAGGACATTTAAGTTAATTATACAACATTTTGATTCAGAATCTTTAACAATAAGAGAATGTGCATGAGCATTCGTCCTGTATTGGATCTATTATCTTTTTAGGCAAATTGTTCTTGTGGTCACTGCCAAACAAAAATTATTGTTTCAAGGAATTCCGTACCAGATACAATAACATGGCATATTTCATTTTTTATTTGTTTGTGGCTTGTGATCCTTACGTCTTGGAAATGTTAAACATTCTCAACTACTGTAGTATATTGTAAACTTTCGAAGACTTGAATCATACTGTCACATACTTATTTTTTACCATCAAACTACTGGGAATGAGATTCGGAATTTGTTAGGTAATACATTGTTAAATAATTGACGTAGCAGCTGGTAACTTCTAGTAAGAGTGGAGGGAGGGAAAGTATTCAGCGAACTAGCCTACTTGAATATGAAAACTGAAAATCCACAGCCTGTTTCTAGTCATTTGACCGGGTCACGAATGGAATGAATGAAGCCCCCATCTAGCGGCGAGGATAGGAAATGTGCCGGCTGTCGAAGCCTGTCGCACTCTTCAGGGGCAATGATAAGTGACTGGCAGATGAAAAGAAATGTTAATGAAGAGTGTTGCTGGAATGAAAGATGACAGGGAAAACCGGAGTACCGGAGAAAAATCTGTCCTTCCTCCGCTTTGTCCAGCACAAATATCACATGGAGTGACCGGGAATGGAACCACGGTATCCAGCGGTGAGAGGCCGGCGCGCTGCCGCTTGAGCCAAGGAGGCCTCCGTACTTGTATATAACATTTTTAGTCTGAGGCTAAAAGAATTAGTGCTCGTGTACAGTGTGGAATCAAAGTTCTGTTTGTTATCTTAGGAGAATTCTCGAGGAATAAAGGCTACATATTTTGATAAAGAATAGTTCGAATTTCGAAGAAAGGCAGACACCAAAGACATTTTCTCTTTTTCTTCGTATAAAGTCTATTAATGTTATTCTAACAGTCTGATGGAAAATATCATACAGTTGACATTAAATCGGAGGTGAAATATCAATAGTCATCGAAAAGAGGACGGTATCTACTTCAGACTGAGAAGATAAGTCAGTAAGTTATTACGATTTCGAAAATATCTCAGTACTCCGAAAGCTGAAGTATGCTGGGCTCTTGATTGTCTAGGCTGCATTTCGAAGCCAAAAGTTAAATAATTCATATCGTATAATAGTGTTGACTTACCCGCTAATATATTGTAGTTAATGAGTTTCGCATTGTAAGAGCTATACGTCTACACTAAACAGCCTAATCCAGTAAATGGGAACAAAATCACAATCGTTCCACAGAAATGTTGATAACTTAGCAAAACAGTTTCGCTTCAGGGAAACTTAATTACGGCAACATATGACGAGAACTTCGCAGCAATGAATGATCTTATATAGCATCCAGAACCACATTTTCCTTAAAGACTGAATTCATATATTGCACATAAAAATTGGCAGCTGTCGTTTTTCCAAAGCGTGTATTGAATGTGTGAGATCGATATTTCATAATCTGTGTTCTTATGGTGTGTTAGTGCGAATTTAATGTTATCCTTAGTATTGAGGAAGATGTTCCGAGAGTTAAGCTTAGTCCCAGTGAGTGTGAGAAAAGTTCCATGAAGTTCGACCCAATCAGCTGTGGATTTGCGATACCTGCCACGATACGTGAGTTATCATGTACACCTGTAGTGGCCGTCATTCCCATATTCAACACGAACGTCTGGAAATGGTGCAAGCATGTTCCACAAAATCTGCAACGGCAGAGCCATTGCTGAATAATTAGTCTGAAGTGAAGTGATAAATCCTACGTGGAGAATTTTGTGATATTGTGTTAATCAACGTAGGCTATAAGAAGAACGTTTCGTATAACTATGAGAACTGATAATTTTACCTACCCTTTTACATCACGTAGGTAGGACCAACAATAAGTTGTTCCACAAAATACCGCATTTTAAACATAAAAAATAATATAAACCTAAGCTAAGTATAAAACTAAACATATTTTTGAAATGTGAGACACTGTGCGAATCAAGTCAAAGGTGTGCTGTAAATTTTATCTTCGTATCTAAATCGCTTAAAAGTATTTCATTAATCAGTGTCTGTGATTTCTGTTGCAACATGGATTTACAGTTGTAATAGTAGTGTAAATACCACACAGAAACTGCCGCATTTTCCAATGTTAAAGTCATCCGCTGTACTGTTCTATAATTTTAATTCATAAGAAGTTATCTTTCATTACATCAATATGATACCATTGAGATCTTGGCACCAAACTTGAACTTACTTTTTTTGTACTCTTTGATAACTGCATATTTGACATCAAAAAAATAGAAAATTCGGTCGTTCAAGAAGTGAGGAAAACGTAGGGCCTAGGTTCTGTCCACTTTGCTTCACGTCTCGTAGTGATGATATTCCTTCAAGTTGCAGCCCATGATGAAATCATTATAGCTGATCAGTCAGGTGTAGGCTATTTAGTATACAGGAAAATCAACTTTCATCTCAACATGCTTTATAAAATTGCTCACTCACAAAACATTGTTTGTTCGTTAATATTTAGTACGTTTACTTAACTAGGATAGGATCACACATAATAGGACTGTATTAATGTAACGTAAATGCACAGAATAGGAGTGTATTAATATCATTTAATTATGTTTACTGTGTTCATACCTCATTTCACAGTTTTTCTCCCTCTGAAAAGAATTTCACAAATTTCATGTTATTTAAATACAGTAATAGGTTAAACACTAGACCTATATATTGTATATACCATGCACTTTATCATTAATCTTCTGTATTTTTCTAATGGAACAGTTCTAATAATGAATGCTAAATAATTAAAGATTGAATCAGTTCACCTTGAAAAGATAATTTGTAGTGCTCTTGATTTTCTTACGAGAAATTACATTTAAAGTTGGTAAATCTCACCCTGTTTCCGGCATTCAGACATGCCGCTGAAGTGTTAACCTTGCAATTTCGATAGTTACATAGAATTAACTTTGCAAAACAATCGTAAAGTGATGAACATTGTAAACTTTTATTGATATAAATCAGAGTGGAATAATGAAGTTTAACTTGTTGTCTCGTATATGAATTAAAAACTCGTGAATCAATCAACATTAGACAATAATCTTAAATCATACAAACCAGTTTCATGTCCATGTACGAATAAAACTGAAATATGGATATTCATCTTGACTAAAATCATAGCCTGATTTCTACCAGACACTAAGTCAGGGTGACACCTGGTTAAATATTTAGTTTTGGCTAGTTCGATCTCATGTAGCTCCTACTTGGATGTAAAATTGACGATTTATGAGAGGTTTAGAAAATATGGAACCTTCGTCTCCATTTTATCTTCGCTTGTTCTACTAGGTCAGAATGGGCACCTTACCTATTCAGAGAAATTGATGCAGCATGCTTTACTCCAGTAACTCGGTTCCTGTATCCATATCTCTAATATTTCACAAATTTCTTCAGATTCTGAAATATTCAATGAGCATGAAATAATTAGCCTTCATAAATATGTTTTACAAACATAAGTTTATTTAAATTCAAATACTTTTATACTGTAAAACTTGCAGAGTGAAGTTTCAACATTAGATATATAACACTTTGAATGGAATTATAATTTCTTCGTAGAGTTTGTCTAGGGAAGTCTTCACAGATATCAGTCGAACTACTTCGAAAATTAATACTTACCTAAGTTATCAGTAACTTAAAGATGTTTACGCTGCTGTTTTTAAGAACTAGTACGTGCAGTTCTATGTAAGTTATTTGGCAAGTTATATTCAACTGCATTGAGTTAAAAACTGTAGAGGAAGTCTTAAAAGATAGTATTAAAATATGTGTATATGTTACAATATTAAATAATGTCCTCTTTAAACTCATACTAAGAATACTACTTTAATACACAGAACAGAACTTTAAATTGAATTCGCTCAATTCATCTGTGAACTATTTTCAATATAATGCAGTGTAGCAATATTCTCAATGTAGAAAAGACGTAGGATGCCAAGTTTTTCCCGGCGGGAGCTGGCTACCAAGTGGCTAATTCTGCTACAGGGCCCAGTGTTTGCCTGCCCACTGAGCTATTCTCAGACCAGCTCCTTGCATGGAGACCATCTCGGCTTACCACCATACGAGTTTGAACTACGTCATACATAACTTGGCATCTCAACATAGCGAAATACTCCGCTTCTCCTTGGATTCTTGCCCACAAGGCGATATAAAAAATTCACACATGTGTTTATAGCTATAAATAAACAACCTCAGTCACTTCACTTAACACTAATATTTCACTCCACTTGTACTTTATCAATCAAGAGACGGCCATCATCTACTCTGTATTCCGTAACAACTGATGCGGTGAAATTGTTTGATCTTCTCCTGAATGACATATGATACAAATATTTGGGCCATATCCCTTGCGTTTACTGATAAAACTTCTGCGTCTTAATATGAATTGATATTTTGCATTTTCTATTGACAATACTTACAAATACATCAAATTATGTGTGGGTATTCTAATTATTTCCCGCTATCACTCAATGCAATACGTACAAGCTCAAATGACAAGAGTTGGTACACATTTCCAAATACACTACTTCAAACATTTCATTTTAGATTACAACAGAAAGAAATCTGAAAACAAAATAAAACGCATTCGCAAACGAAGTAACTTTTGCTTCTAGCTAGACAAAATATAATTGTAAATTGAATATATTAAACCTAAGAACTTCCTTCGAATATATATATATATATTTTCACAAGAACATCAGCACACATACTGTGTGTGACAAGGATCCTGAATTGTACAAAAAACGTTAGTAGATGTAATGTTACAACTTGTAAAAAAATAAACTATTCGTATGCGGGGAAAAAAAACTGCTTGGACTTTGCGGAATGCAACATATTCATAGGGGATTTTCACACAAGTTGCCTAGATTAACAATTATGAAACATAAAGTGTGTGGTGCAAAATGCTTATCGAGTCTTCTCAAACATGCATAACTTAAAAGTTTTTCTGTACTGCGATAACATTCTTTCATGCATAATCAGCCTCTTAAGGGAATATACACAAGATTGACTGTTTTGGTGTCTACCTCAAATGTCAGAACATGTTATTCCGAAATTCCGTAACTAAGTTTTGAAAATGCATATTGTGATACATATATTTTTTTAGAACCCAAGTATTCAATTGGAGGCTCTTTTCTATCAATGTAAAATATGATAATGCATTTTTAGATCCTGGCTGATAGCTTGACAAAGAGATGGTACGGTTTGTTTTAAAGAGAAAGAACATTCAGATAACGCATACATATAAGAAAGAAATTGAAGCCACATGCGTACAGTCCAGAGGGACTTCTGTAAGGTATTACTTGGTATTCATTTCTATTGTAAATCCTAGTGCCATTTATTTATTTATTTATTTATTTATTTATTTATTTATTTATTTATTTATTTATTTATTTATTTATTTATTTATTTATTTATTTATTTATTTATTTATTTGTTTGTTTGTTTGTTTGTTTATTTGTTTGTTTGTTTGTTCGTTTGTCTTCTTTCAAGTGTTGAAGTTAGGGCTTATGGCCCTCTCTTACACTTAACCATACTTGCAATACTTTTCTGCAGATACGATTAAGTTATAATTTAGTAGAATTACATTATGCTAACACACACGCTATCACTCTCAATCACATTCATAAAGGAATTAAAATATTATACTGTACATTAACCAATATGAAATAATATTGCTCAAACACACACACACACACACACACAGAATAAATGCACATATTACACAACTATCGACTATACCTGAAAAACACAGTCTATAAAAGATTCTTGAGTCAGCTTCGTGGCGCAAATGATTCTGCATCTTACTCGCAGGTCTTGGGTTTAATTCTCACGAAATTAAATCCTGATTTTAGGGTCACTAAGCTTCGTGAATCCCACTGAGGTGCTATCCGAATGAGAAGCCAAGAAATATGGCTGAGGAAGTCGCCAGACTGACTACCATACATCATAACACCTCAGATCAATTGGGTAGACAGCAATCGTTTTGGCAAGATCAAGGTCCACAATGGGCTGTATGGGGACGAATTCTTAATATATAGATATTTCTTTAACTAGGCCCCTATGCATAACTCAAGTATGGTACTGGCAATGCTTTCATTATTATATATTATTAGATCATCGGTGTCTCAAGATCACATGCTCACATCCCATATTTGTTATTGAAAATTGTTTGCCTACAGAGTCATTTTTAAAGGATGCAGAGTTGTCCATAGGTGTCATATTTGCCTGGTGGTGGAAATATTCTTATTATGGATTAGCAGTCCTGTCGATATAATATAACATCGCACAGAACTTTTAAAAATTAGTGTGTGAGGAAGAATGTTTTAGGTAGGCTATATTATCATAGTCATTGTGTTATCATTTATGGAAAAAGTATCACCCTTTACATTTTTAACGTGGCTTTGAGATTTATAGTTCCTAAGCCAATAATAAGTATTGATTAGCGAGGGAACCCATCTCTACCGCCTCAAGGGTAATGTCCTGGAGCGCGAGGCTTTGGGTCGAGGGATACAACTGGGAAGTAGGACCAGTGCCTCGTCCAGGTGTCCTCACCTGCTATTCTGAACAGGGGCCTTGTGGAGGGATGGGAAGATTGGAAGGGACAGACAAGGAATAGGGAAGGAAGCGGCCGTGGCCTTGAATTAGGTAAACTTAGCATCTCGGCATTTGCCTGGAGGAGAAGTGGAAAACTACGGAAAACCACTTCGAGGATGGTTGAACTGGGAATCGAACCCACCGCTACTCAGTTGACCTCCCGAGGCTGAGTGGACGCCATTCCAGCCCTCGTACCACTTTTCAAATTTCGTGGCAGAGCCGAGAATCCTCCGATCCTCCGGGAGTGGCAGCTAATCACGCTAACCACTAAACCACAGAGGCGGACATTGATTATGTCATAAGAATTTAAATCAGTAAAATTCTTTGTCTTATTTTTCGGAAGGGCCAAATCTTCACTTTCAGATGTTACCAAGCGTGATGAATTAAAATGAAGTAAAGAGCAAAATTATTATGGGAAGATGCAAATGAAGCTTGTTCTAAAGATAAGGAACTAATCAAAACTTAATGTAGATTAAGTCCAGCTTATTATTGAATGGTTTTCGATTTAGAGAACCCGAGTTCGATTCCTGGCCAGGCCAGGGATTTTAACTGAGAATGTTTAACTGCTCTAGCTCGGAGATTGGCGAGCGTGCTACCTGATGTTATATAGGGCCTACAGGCTTAGGCTTAATGCTTGGAAAGCAAACTCCCTGAGTTTGATTCGAAGCCGGCGAAGCATTAGCACATAAAATGACCGACGACGGATGATTTTAACATATTTTAGAATACGTGTTTGGTTTATTAAACTAAACAATTGGAAGAAAAACTGCAAATGAAGTGTAACATTATTGAGAGTTGTGCAACGCTGCAATAATACCACGCACCGCCCCTGCTGATTATCACTTATTTTCATCTCTTAAAGCAGCAGTCACCGCCGTCACTGAACAGTTTCTAAATTTTGTGAATTGATCCAAACATATTTCTCATAATCTTAAAGCTAACTTATATTTTACTTGAAAATTGGGTAGTTTAAGTATAAATGCCATTTAACCGGAGAATTTAGCCCTTTAGACCTAAATTATATTCCACAGGCAAAGAAGGTTATATTATTTTTAAACTTAGCATTGTGAAAAGACAATAAATAAGCATTATTCTTAAAGAAAATATTTTCATGTTTCTATTGTTATTTATCGTATGTCTACGTTCACGTAAAATGTTTACGGAAGACATCACTGGCTAACTTCAACTAGTACAAACCATTGCACGAAAGATAAATAATATCCAGTGATAATATAAATAAATGGTGGATTTATTCGCT
Source organism: Anabrus simplex (assembly GCF_040414725.1). Taxonomy (NCBI): domain Eukaryota; kingdom Metazoa; phylum Arthropoda; class Insecta; order Orthoptera; family Tettigoniidae; genus Anabrus; species Anabrus simplex. The sequence goes on along the minus strand of NC_090274.1, from coordinate 64,345,559 downwards.
AAAGGAGAGGTAATATTAATAGACCTATAACTGTTCTTAATCAGTTTAGAGAAAGATTAATAATTCTAGAAGAAGAATCGAAAAAAGGAAATACTGTAGCTTGTTTATTGTTTCCAATTGATAGACTTTTTATCTTTAGGTGAGAGAATATTGTAATCAAAGATTAAATCATTAAATGGCGAAAAAATGGGAATTGTTGAAAATAATATTAAATATAATTCATACTAATAAAATCGAAAGGAATGTTATTGAATTACCTGCCACATTTTCAGGCAATTATTTTATATTTCACTAGCTTATGTATCTGTTCTTCGCACGGAATTGGTAATCGATTTTGCGCTTCCTTCATTAATTTATGCGAAGTTACATGCCTGTATTGAAACCTTTAATATGGCATGTTTAACTGATATTTTTCTATGAAAGCAGGTGGCAGTAACGTGAGGTACGATAAAGCTGAACAAACTCGAGACAGAATGAGGACGATCACAGAGTTAATTGAACGGTACAGTTTCTGGTCCGAAGTTGTGCGTAATACTTTCTACTTCTTGGTTACATACTGTTGTTAATCTGAAACGGTCAGTGGCACTGTAGCTCAAGACTCATGAAACCAATCGTTCACGATAACCTCTCTTATTATTCGTTCTATCGAAAAGAGTAAAATGGCTTCATAGGTAAACCTTTTAATCCACCTTGAAATGGCATGATAGCATGTAAAACAGTCCGTTAATGATATCTCCCCTATTAATCGTCGTATCGAAATTATGCACATGAGAAAAAATGTTTTAGAAATTGATTTCCACTAAGACAGGTAAATTTCCATTAAGTTTGGTTGTGTATATTTTGTGGGAGTGCAAAATCACGGTTTCGCTTCCGTATAAAACCCCCAGTCATTTCAGGGATTTTGAAATAATATTGGGCCTTAAACCTACTCAAGGATAGGTGGATTCTAAATATGAAGATTGTAGAAATGTATCCAGTAGTTTTCAAGTTATAAGAACTCAGAAAAACAGACACGAAAGCTAAAAATATACGCAGATAGTCATTACTACACCTGAAACGTATAACTGATCGAAAATTTCGTCAAAATAGTCAATGTACAGACACATGGTCGTTACGATTTTCTTTATATAGATTCGTCTACTTTCAATCAAGATCTGACCGATAACACTAGGTTACCGTACGAAAGTTATTAACGGAGTTCATGAACACATAGGCCTACATGGAATTTCCAAATTTTTAAACTCAGGTGAAATGCTACAAAAATAAGCAATACATTGTTGTGTACTTAGATCTAAGTGGGATAATATGGGAGTGTATTGCCTGTATTTTTCTGTTAACCACAATAATTTTACCCAGTCTGTACTTCTAATATGTTTTAAATATATTTCTTTATCGGTGATATTTAACACTGTGTTTGTTTTCTTGGCGCAGGCGGACAAGGAAAAGAAGAAGAAGAAGAAGTCCGTAAAGGAGGAGGCACCCGCCGAGGCTCCCGCCCCTGCAGCAGCTGACAAGGGCAGTTCTAGGGGCTCCCGCAAGGCTAAGAGATCTGGAAGCAATGTGTTTTCCATGTTCTCTCAGAAGCAGGTCGCTGAGTTCAAGGAGGTAACGTTTCTAGAACTTTATCAGAATCACCAGAATCCTTTATCTACCAGCAGTAAATTTGATCCCTCTCCATTTCACTTTATCATTCCTCACTCATTCAGGTGGGTCTTAATCAGACTTTCTTTCTTTCCATTCGTCTATCCGTGATATTTTTGGCATTTTTTCCTTTTTACAGGGAACAGTTTTCTAGTACTTCCCCTTAACACTTTTCACTCCACGGCTTCTTTTATTACTAATGTTCCAGTCGGTCCAATTGGAGGAAAAATTGCATTTATAAGGGGTAGTCAAATGAAAACGGGTTACCTGCCACAAAATTATAACAGAACACTTCGTACCCCAAAAGTAATTGCAAGTAATCGCCAGAACTCTAATTCTACTGAATGATGAGCCGGCCAGTCCCTTTCTTGAAAAAAACTGGTGGGATGTTGACGGAACCACATCTGTACCCATTCACACACGTCTTCGTCCGATAAAACCAATATATAGGAATGTCTGTCTTCAGCTCCCCAAATATATGAAAATCGTATGGGGAGATGTCCGGGATGTGTGGAGGTTGTTAAAAATTTCCCACTCAAATCTTGGAAGCGTATTTCTTACAGAGTTGGCAGTGTGGGGGTGGGTGTTATCATGTAGAAGGATAATGCCATTTAATAGCATTTAGTCTTTATGACGCGTCTCGGTTTCTGCAACGTGTCTTCAAAGCACAGTGTATTGATTTTGGCCCCTTTCTCGAGCTGTCCTAACAGTTCTGGTTATTACTTTTGAGGTTCGAAATATTCTGCTATAGACTACTATTTTGGCAGGTGACCCGTTTCCATTTAGCTTCCCCATATTCTATATTTAAAGTAAATTTGCAAAAAGATATTTATGTTGGAAGAGTGGAGTGCTTACAAAATGCATGATAACTTAAAAACAGAACGTCATTATTATGAAAGCACGTAATATTTCAAATAAAACCATAGCTTTCTTAACTTGAACAGAAAGAAATGAAAGTGGTAAACAAAATCTCAATACAGATAATAACTACACGTTGTCTTCTGATCTAATGTCTCTTTGTGACTTACAGTTTTAATATCTTGATCATAAAACGAAGTTTCCCCATTTTTATTTTGCAGGCATTCCAGCTGATGGACCAAGACAAGGATGGTATCATCAGCAAGAACGACCTCCGCGCCACCTTTGACAACTTGGGCAAACTGGCATCAGACGCCGAGTTGAACGAGATGGTGAACGAAGCCCCTGGCCCCATCAACTTCACACAGCTGCTGACCCTCTTCGCAGCCAGGATGTCCGGAGGTAAAAATTCAATCAAATTAACATAATAGAGAAACGGTCTGTAAAGGATAACATCGTAAATACAGAAGGCTACATTTGTCTATATCAATTGGAGATAAAGTTAAAAATACACGTATTGAAATTGAAAAGAAAAGTGAAACTAACCATGAATAAGTGAATAATATCTCTGAATTCACACATACCCATTAGTGTCTACGCTCTATGCTCGGTTCATATTCATATTTGTCGAGTATCACCATGACCGAAGTTGCTTCTAAAAGGCGAAACGAGCTATGTTCGTTCGACCTTGCCCCTTGATACTCGCTCCTTCACGCACCATCTCAGTCACAGGTACAAGTATATACACACCTCCCTCCGTCCTGGCTTCTACTAAAGGTGGAAGGATGTGGTGAAACATCAACAATATCTACTTTGCTAAAATTAGCACAGACATCAATCAGTTCTAGCCCTAATTCTTAAAGCCTTCTCCGGCAACAGTGTTCAATGGTCGGAAATCTTTGGAACACATGAAAACACATACGTTAATTATGGTTTGTTTTGTGGTGCCGGGTATACTTAGCGAGAAGCGCTAGAATTAAAGTTGCAAACGCGTTGTTCTTTAATGGGTTGTACCGGATTTATGTGTTAACAGTGCATTGCACGTATCACAGGAGACAAATCCGCTCTGCTCGCTGTCTGCGGTTACCACAAGCAGGAACTTCTTCCACACATCATAACTGAGCCCATTTCTCTCGATTAGTTTATATCCACTGCTGTGAATTCTATCCATAACGCTTTCCTACGATGCACATGGCATGGTGAACTCAAAACTAATGGTTAATTCAACCATTCCGTTATCTTTTTATACCTCCAAATTCCCGGCCTTGGCTCTTTGTAAACAAGGACCTACTCATTTCTGGATGAACCACATTGCTTGTAACGTCACCGAAGCAAGCAAGGTCATCATCCCTAGTCAGCAAACTTCGCTTCGAACATTCCCTGTCGAGCGAACTTGAACAAACTTGGGCATTTTAGATTACTCGCTCCACCCATGCGTGATGGTGGTTGCATATCATGCACGGCACCTCTTGCTCCGTCTTGGTTACCCGTCTCAAGTTCGAACAACGCACGCCACTAATAAAAATACAAGTTTTTATAGTTAATTTCTAGTAGAACGAGTAAGAGTTCAGAAAAGAGAATGTATCCCAAATGTGTTAGTATGAATGCCTCTTAGAGAGAATCATGTCTCATTGAGATGTAAGTCACAAATCTATAAGGGTTAGCAATTTCTTCCCACTTACGTGATAAATGTTGTTTGGGGTAGGTCTTGTTTGTGTCCATAGGAACTTAATGACTTTTATATGAAAATATTGTTACACTCTGATATGGAAAGTCTAGGTTACCGATGAGGGAATTCGATTTTTCACACCAATAGATCGTATTAAAAACTACTATTAATGAGCTCCTGATAAATTCACCTGCATAAACTCCAGCGTCAATAGGCAGGACCTGACTCTGTTGAGTCTAGTGTCAGGCCTAAGACAAAACTGGTTTTACAGAGCAAACGTCAGAAAATTCTTACATCTACGTACGCTAGAATATGTGTGTCACAGAATTTATTGTGCATATTATCTTCTTTCGGAATCCTATCCTTACAAAAAGTTACCAACCATCGTGGAATAATACTTCCTATGCCGTTATCAGAGATTCCGCGTTCAGCATAGTTATATAGCCTGCGACTAATTTCATGTTTATAATATCATTCTAGTAAGTAAAAATAAGTATATGATTTAATCATTCATGGAGATGGAGATAAACTTGGTATTAATACGAAATATTTAAAGTTTAATTATCCGTTCACATTCCCTTATAGATAGTTACTAGTAATCGAGATTACATTACCCTGTACTCAGCAATATTCTAGAACCTAGTTCAGAAGTTAATAAGGGAACATATTTCCAAAAAGAAAGAAACGAGATTAACCCGACAGCAGGACGAAAACTGCAGTTGGTTATTACTAAGTATTTGGGGAATTGTATTTTGTTCCATGTTATCATTTAATTGTACTGAAGTTCCGTTCTTTTGACTTCAGGTTCTGATGATGATGAAGTCGTCATCGCCGCTTTCAAGACATTCGATAAGGACGGCAAGATCGACAGTGAACAGTAAGTATTGACATATTTATAAAAATAGAACGAATTGGGTTTTAAAATGTCGCAGTTGTGGAACAGTAAAGGGTAAATGTTGAAGATCTGCACAACGAGGAATAATTGTCTTAAAGAAATAATTTGGCATTCCTTGTCTGCTAATATCTCGGATTAGATTGCTTAATTTCCTCATTTACTTCTTTAGAGTGAACTTTTTTTTATTGTAAGGGTAAGCAAAAGCTGATTTTCGTCCTGATAATACCTGCCGGAAAAATGAAATATTGGTAATGCTCAACAATATGCATACCGAATAAATAAAACTTAGAAAGCACTGATTGTCATCATAAGTTTAGAGGAAACCCATATTTTTCCCAAAATCTTCAGAACGGACCTGAAAAGAGGAATCAGGTAGCCAAGGCTAATACATGAGTTATTATGGCAGAATATGTTTATTCCCAAATTTTTGATTGTATTTTTGAAGTCCTTGGAGAGATATAGCTGTCAAAATTAAGTGATATTTTGTCAGCATAGCTGACTTGGTATTTTGTTTCAGACGGCCAAAATTTTCAGAGATTTGTTGTTCTGTTCCATAACTGTAAAGCATAAAAACCTAGTTCAACACTTGCTAAGCAAAGACAACCCAGAGAAGCGGGTATGATGAAGAAAACTGTACGATCTAAGTCTGAATGTGCTGTGTAGCCTTAGAACCATAACCTGACCGCTTTAATGACTAATTACTTCAATTAAAACAATTAGCCTTCTTCTTCTGCTTCCTCCTCTGGTCTTCGAATTAGAGCCTGCTTTTTCCAACATCATATGATATTATCTTTCCGGGAGTGATGCCCACCTATCTATCCATTGGTGAACTTCCCAGACTCCATCCAGGAGTTGTGGTCGTCCCAACTTTATCTTCTCTGTTTCATCCATGTAACGATGTCCTGAATTCCACTCCTCTAAGTTACTGCAAAAAATTCGGCAGAGATGATACTGGTTTTATGCCTCACTAACTTCTTTTACGATATTTATGAGACGCCGATACGCCGGAATTTGGTCACAGAGGAGTTCTTTAATGTGTCAGTATATCTACCGACACAAGGCTGACATATATGAGCATCTTCAACCCGTCAACTTGAGCTCAGAAGGCTAGCGATCTATCTCCTGAGTTACCCAGCCGGGCCGAAAAAAGCCCATTCGGCGCTCCATAACACACGATGACGCCATTCAAAATACGGTACCTTTAGTGAAACATCTGGCGTTTACCCGATTAAATTAATTAAAACCCAGTTACTTTTCCTTTTTTTTGCAAGTGGCTTTACGTCGCACCGACACGAATAGGTCTTACGGTGACGATGGGACAGGAAGGGTCTAGGAGTGGAAAGGAAGTGGTCGTGGCCTTAATTAAGCTACAGCCCCAGCATTTGCCTGGTGTGAAAATGGGAAACCACGGAAAACCATCCTCAGGGCTGCCAACAGTGGTGTTCGAATCCACTATCTCCCGAATACTGGATACTGGCTTCACAAACCCAGTTACTGATTGCCCAGCAGAGATCCATTTCTCTCATCTGGTAGAATAAAATAGAATATCGAAATAGACAAGCAGGCAGCCTATAGCTCATTCCATGTTAATAAAACAGTATTGCTCTTATGACAACAGGGTTGCCATATCGAACGGCTCTGCTCAACACCATCACGGGATTACGGCGGCACATAAATTTGTGAAATTCAGCATATTTAAGTTCAAGACAAAAAGCGGAAGAAACTAGGCTACAAATTATTTTTATGTACTAAAGGGTACGGGGTTGATAAGAGCTATTTTTGGTTTGCAAAGAACCAGAAGTAAACTACAGCATATAAAATATCTCAGCATTGAAGTGTAAGGCAAATTGGGGGAGAAAATAGACAAAAAATTGTTATGGGCTCGAGGGATGAGGGATGCATTTAATTGCATTTAATAAATTTCTCCAGGCAATAAAGGCCAGAAAACCGACGCAACAGATAAACACTGCAGTTGACTCTACAAAAGATCACAGGCCTATCGCATAACTCTTACTCAACACAAGACAACTACGCGCTGATTAAAAGTCTAAAACCACACACGGAGTAAATAAATACTGTAGATGACTTCACAGAGTGAGGGACTACACGATGCTTGTACTAGAGCAACACAGAAGAAGGAAAATGAAGGAAGGCAACGAAGCAGTGGCTGTTCCCGCCATTGTGCTTCCTCCCTACGAATATATTTATGAAAAAGAAAATATAATGTAGTTATTTTAATAACTCACAGGCAAAAATGCCTCATCCTTTTCATCTATCTTTCATAATACATTACAAAGTACAGTATAATATTCGTTAATCACAAGGAATTATGGTTGTCTAAGAGGGGGTGTGTTCACTCCTTGTAAGTCCATAAAAGCAATACTGTTTTCTTAACGTGGAATGAGCTATAGGTGGCATTAAATCAAAATTTCTGCTGATGCCATAGCGATTAATAATTTCCTACAGTTCATGTTTTCCTTTACAGTATTTCAAAAACGTATTTAATGAGATAATTGTATCTCACCCGGTGGCCATGATCGATAAGTCCATATGTAGCATGGATCCAATTCCTGGCCTGAACGCAGTGTTCGTATGGACTGATACGACGCTGTTGAGGGTGATACGTCTGTCGGATGGAGATTTTAAGACTTGAGCAGTCCCCTTGATGCTTTTTCGATAGGAGAAGGCTATGTGCCAGAACCGGGTTTCACCCTCTCCCTTCCTGCTATCATATATCACGTCATTCGTTTCATCTCTTTAACTCCTCTGATGAGGTTGGCGTCACAAATGCCATCGGATCACAAAATATCGCAACGAAAATTAATCTGACTTCATACCCGACAAGAGTTCGACATACATTTAATGGGATAATTTTCTACGCTAGCAGCATACATTACTTACATATGTTCAGTGTCTAACGATCTCATGCTGAGTAATTAATATACATTACCTTTTTTACCATTACTAACTGCATTTTCTATACCTGGTCAATTCAAGATGACGATGATAATGGACGACTACTTACAATATGTTTTTTGTTCTATTTCATCCCGGAGCTGTAACCCGTTAACTTCTCATTTTCACTGAGCCAGGATTCTTTATGTCATGATGGCTGAAAATTCCGTACTTTTACACCTTAGAACAATAATCACTTCTACCAAAACCCTTCGTCAGCATACGGAACGACAATACATTTTTGGAAATAACTTCTGCGAAGGGTCTAGTCCACTTTCAGCGAAGTTATTTTCCCAATTTTGTTATTTGGTTCATCATTCCATAGACTGCTCTGCTTGTTAGACGATTTCATAGCCACGCGATTCTGCTTCTCTAATCTATTCTAATTTATTTATAACTTTCTTGACTTGGTCTCCACCTACCAATTTTATCCTTCTTATTCTTCCTCTTTCCTGGCCGTTTCTTCGCTTTTCAATTAGGCACCCGAAAATTTATTTGAGACCGGCACGTCGTCCTTCTTTCGTCTCATTACATTATCATAAACCAGCGTAACTAGTTTTCTTGAAGCTTCTTGTTAATAGGAGATACCTTAAATGTTCCTCGCAGTTGTTCATTTTGGAGCCGATCCTACAAAGTGGTGTCAGAAGATCACTATAGCATTCACATCTCTACCGTGTGTAGTTGTTGATCATACTTCCTTTTCCTGGTCCAACATCTAGAGCTATGCAGAAGAGCTGAACGGTTGACAGATTAACACGTCTAGCCCTCAGTTTGACCAGCATCTGCATGTCGTATATGACTTCACTTCGCGCATGCTACTTCATCCACCCAACGTTATCTTTTCACCTTCAACATTCCAAATGTTACTCTTGGATGTCCAGTCAGACCACATCTTCCTCGAGCCGAATTCATATCACATACCAATCTATTTATTCCATTATCAACTATCTTGACCACTTCAGCTGTATTTCTTATACTTTATACTCAATTCCTTGTGTAATTCCTAACATACGAATTCGTGTTCTATAATGATTTTTCTTTTTTCACAGGCTGAGGCATACGCTGATGACTTGGGGAGACAAGTTCTCCGCCGATGAAGTCGACGATGCCTACGATCAGATGGTGATCGACGATAAGGGTTTTATTGACACACAGAAACTTATCACCATGCTCACTGCCAGCGCAGAGGAAGAGGAAGAGGGTGAAGCTGCATAGACCAAGGAAAACGCAGCTTTCCTCAGCCCATTAAAACAACATCTTTAATTTCAGCGCTTTCCATACCATCACGTAGTAAGTGGTGGTTGATCGTTGACAAAACACCATCGAAGATCTTCAAGTGTATATAAAAACTAAAACCAGCCAAGAACTGATGCTGAAGAAGAAGGACGGAGAATTATTGGAATAATCCCGTTAGTTTCGTCCAAAAAAAAAGACCTTGTCCGATGAAGATCTTGTAAAAAAACACATATGCGGTTAACTTTTTAAAAAAGTTATTTATAACAAAGAGATTAAATAAAAAGGAAATTCTGTACAAAATTGTATTATTCTCGTATGTTAAATGTTTCCATTATTTCTCCCATTAGTCACGTTCTATGTTCTCGTCGTTCCATTTCTGTTCACACTGGCATTTTTAGTCATTCCTTTCATCTATCACATCATCCTTAGTATATGTGTTCTACTATTCCTCATGTACAGGCAATAAATAAGGATGCAGAACGAAAAACTCTCTGTCTTCATTGTAGTAGAATTCCTTAATTATTTTACTAGAAACCTGCAGTTTACTTTGAATTGAACCCTAATTGTTAAAATTTTCCCTTTCCTGCACCTTGGCAAAGAAAAAAATTACTATAGAAAAAAGGCACCCCCTTCATGCATTACAATAGCTTAATTTATAATTGTATTTCTACCTCTTAATGCCTTATTCCTAATAAGGGGTCGAGGATGAGGTGAGATTATATGTGGCACGTTTTCACGGCCGGATGCTCTTCTTGACTCCAGCTTCAGTTGAGGAATGGATTAATTTGTCACAGATCGATGTAAATGCAAAGCCAGGAAATTCGCTTTTTTTCTCTGCACCGGCCACTCGCAAATCATTCTACGAGGGTTGGGCAGATATCATGGCAACTATTTTTTTTTCTCCTTACGAATGCGGGATCTACCAGAAAAATAGAACGTGCTGTGGAATGTATAAACACTGCCGAATAGGTTTACCAGGTGTAAGATATAAAGCGGATAAACTGTCAACCATGGAATCTTTGTGCTACATAACGTGTATTTTCAAAGACGGAGACATTTCTTGCGCAAGAACTGTCGCAATAACAAAATGTTCTCGTGTGAACATTGATATTGATTACCATCTGGTGGCAAGCAATGCACTTGTTTGTAGATTGCATGCTAACAAATGACGCCAGATATTGTGCCATCTTCCTAGCCACTGAAGTTTCCTACAGGTTATTGAAATCTATTCCGTATATTACGTTCTTTGTTTAAGCACATATAGTTCACGAGCAGGCAGTGGCGGTTGGCTCTCAGGAGCACGTGAACACCCAGTTCTAACGCATATTCACGCATTCATTGATACCGGTAATTCAAAATTGATTCCTTGTACGACCTGATTTCGTCAATCGATCGAAAGCATTCGACTTATATCGAAGCTCCGTTACACTGACAGCTGTTCGTTTCGAGTGACAATGCAGGGAGCACACTGGAGATTTTGCTACGAGCCGTAAGACTATACGCATGCGCATGGAGATGACGTCATGGTTTATGCACAAATATATCCATAAGTGAGGAGCACGGTGAGGAATGTGCCTTTCCGTCTACAACTACCCTCAAACCAGAGATTAGTATTACTGTTGACCACAAGGGTCCGCCACCTTCCCTGTTACTGTTGGCCACAGGTGCCAAAGTTACTATTGCATTACACAGCCGGAAGATTGCGCTAGTAGCTAATTCTGAACTGGTGTTCGTAATCGCGGGATCAGAAAGCCAGAGCCTTAGCGATCGCCTGAGCAGCCCGGCAGTCGTAATTTTAGTTTTCTTGTACACTCACAGATTAGTCTCGGGAAAATGCATCCTCGATTATAAGGATTCCACGGTATTGTTAGAGAAGCAACCGTACAAGGAATTGTTAGTGAAATGATTTAAATAAGTGATTTTGTACTTGTTTGCATTCTACTTTGGTATATTTGAGACGTGAATACAAATTTTGTTGTAAACCCCCTGAAAATTTGGTCACGAGCCGCCACTGCGAGCAGGCTGGCAGCATAATATTTGCCTCCATTCATTTTCTGTTGATGGGATCTAGAGAAAAGAAACATAATATTGCCATGAAAATATAAGGTGAACACATGAGATGTAACTTGAAAAATATTACATTTTTAATTTAAAAGTACGGGCATACTTTCATGCATGTTTCTTTCAAGTTGTGGTAAATTGCTGCACATGTCTCGGGAATAATTGTAGAGATTGTACTTGGAGGAATTCGACATGAGAACATTAAATTACTGTAGCTCTCTCCTGTTCCTAAAAATCGAAGAGTAATTACCAACTTATAAAGATAATATCATACAATTAATGGCGATGTTATGTTACGAGAAAAAAAGTTTCAATCACTCAGAATTTTCAGGCAGTTACCTCCGTGAAGCAGAAACACTTTCTCACATGACTGTATTTTGGTTCGTGAGTTGGAGCCCAATTGATTGTAACATTTTGTTGAAATCCTGTTCATTCATTCTCAAACAGTTCTTGTAGGGATGAATTCAGTGTCCACTGTCCTCAGTTCATCATTCAAGAAAGTATGTAATTCATGTCCAATTTCGCTCGCTGTAATATCCACGGTGTAGTCCACCATCTTGTATTCAACCACCATAATTTTCTTCCTCGGCAGCGTCGCAAAATTATCACAGAAATAATCGCTTTTACGACAGCTACCACCAATTAATTCGATTTCACTATCAGCCATTTTCCTGAAAGAATTTGAACCATGCCTAAAGTATCGTGTGTTCATGCGCTTTCGACAGAAGGCATACCAGTACATTGTGGAATAAATGGTATTAATATATTGTGCCAGTTCTGGCGCAAGAAATGTCTCCGTCTGTACAGTAACCTTTACGGTAAACCATCATAGTCCCCTAGATTGCCCGTAACACGTTGCCAACGATGCGGGAGATGTCGGATACCGGTAGCCTCATCATGTGTCAATTTTGCAGTCTTGTGCTTCACATCGTTGGCAATACACTCTCATAGGAACTAGATGGTTATCAATGGCGTATACTGAGGGCTACCAAGGCTATCGGTGAAGTCCAAGCGTCAAAGAAGAACGATGGAAATCTAAAGCACATTATAATGTAAGCATCTGACACTTTGTTCCATTTACAAAACTTGAACGCAATGAGATAAAACGTCGCACGTATTTCTGAGAGTAAGCATCGGACACTGATCTTGTAGCGTCCCTCTCACCTCGCGCGGCATGCTGCTGTATGTCTGCTAGGCGCGGGGACCAAGGACCAGGGGAAAGTTTTCATTCCCCTTCCCGAAGGGATGGGGCGGGCCACCTAGAAGGTTACACCTTCTCTCTGGCCAGGAGATTTAGCGGGTTTGGAGGATTTGAAGGAGTTGGAAGAGGGGGATGGAGATTTGCTTTGTTGAAGGAGTTGGGAGGGGGTCCCGACCTCTTGGCTAAGCGTTTATTGAGCTTTTCTGTTTGTACAATCTGATTACAATTTACATATTAGGCCTATGTGTTTATACATTGTGGTTGTTCAGTGTTACAGACATAATTGTTTCATTTTGCGTCGTCTTCTTGATTATTTGTGGTCTCATATGATATTCTGAAGTATATCCTTTACCCCGTTTTTTTTATATTTTTTATTGGGGGGTTATTAAAATATTTACAATATGGTAGTTACAAGTTATTTGCAATATTTACAATGCGGTAGTTACAAGTTATTTCCAATATTTACTGTTCTTGGTTAAAGAATTATTTACAATGTTGCAGTAAGTTACAGTATTATTTACATTATTTATAGTTGATTTTAGGATCTTACAATGCGATAGTTCCAAGTTATTTGCAAGATTTACATTATTTGCGGTTTTACAGAATTATTTACATTATTTGCAGATGGTTGTAGTATTATTTACATTATTTACAGTTGATTTCTGAATGCTATTCACTGCTTCTGAAACATAAATCAAATACATTAGTACATAGGCTTTGATTTTAACATTAAGTTCTGATGGAGGGGAGGAGTTCGCCAAAGGCTCACTGGGTATTTTGGGTTTTTTTCTGGGGGGTGGGTTGGGGGTGGGATTTTCAAGGGATTGTAGAATTATTTAGAGTGATGGGGTTTTGCGTCACAGCTTCCTATTTCCTTAAGTGGCACCCCCATCGGGTGGGGTGAGGGACCGCAAAAGATGGAACGGTGTTTGGGTGACGCGGGGACCGGGGAGATAGTTGTGCTAGGCTTCGCTCCGTCAGATCGCCACTGCTAACGAACAACCAAGCGTTCCGCATCGTATATACTTCCTCACCTCAATTATATAGATAACAAAGTGCTGGTATTTCACTCCCGTTTACTTCTACATCCTTTTAGGAAGGCATTACAGGGCTCTGTTGTAGGAATAATATAGTTTTCTTTTTATAGGTAGATCTGCTCAAATGAAATGCAATTTTTCAGGTTTAGTATTCTCTTTTGTTGGTTGGAATCGAACCCATGAACCATGGGTACGACCGCTGGTAATGCTGTATTATTCAAAATTGTAATAATAATAATAATAATAATAATAATAATAATAATAATAATAATAATAATAATAATAATAATAATAATAATAATAATGGTGCATGGCATTGTATAGGTCTGGTGGTGACCTAATGAGGACAAAATGAATGGCGAAGACGTCGTAAACATCCAGTCCCCATACCAAGGGAATTAAGAGTATGAGGGGGTTGATTCTGAGAACTGAACTGGGGCCATCGGACCAAAGGCAAATATTCTATCCATTTAGCCACAAAGCCGGACTTTAATTTGCTATACAACTTAGGCTACCATCTCCACAGACGAGTATTGGTAATAGCAGAAGCCAGGGCAGTAACTTGTGAAGCAGCCTCGACAACACAGCAGTCTACTCCGTTGGCTATTGGCTGCAGCTCAAAACGCTTAAGACTTGACGTTCACTAAACCAACCATCGAAAAGCCTAGTGATAGCCCACGTCTTGATCCCAGCATACGCCACTGTTGGCTATCATATCTTTTTTGACATACCAGGTGGCTCACGGACGCCGTACTTTCTACTTATAAATGTCCCGCATGCATAAGTGATGTGTGGGGTGTCTACCAACTGATTTTAACAGGGGAACTACTGCCAGGGGGCAGGTTACGTCAGAATATGAAGAGATAAGAAACAGAGTCACCCTCGCAGCATGTTACTCAGCGCTGGCGGTCGAATGCACCCCTTGCATTAGTAAACATTGTTTTCGACCGCATAGTTCTAGGCTGGTGTGTGGTACAGCCGCACTATATTTGCTGTCTGCTTATCGCCAATGGCTAGTGTGTTCAGCAGCGACGAATGCATAGACATTATTTTAATCTGGACAACCCGGTCGGAATGCAGCCTAAGCTCCAAACAGATGTATGCCTTCTACACAAGTATTTCACCGAACAGTATCGTTTTTGTTTCATACAAGCAACTCTTTTATCGAGTGGAATGTCTACACATGTATAAATTAACAAGTGATTAAATTTCCTTTTCTGCATCTTTGGCGTGTTAACAAACAGTAGCGGCGATTAGGGGGTGGGGCGAGAAGGGAACGTCGCTCCCGCCCCTCGCGACTTTGTGGAGTAAACATTACATATTCACTTTAGCCACCTGGAACTAGGAATTATTATTATTTGTTTTGCTAATTGCTTTACGTCGCACCGACACAGATAGGTCTTATGACGACGATGGGATAGGAAAGGCCTAGGAGTTGGAAGGAAGCGGCCGTGGCCTTAATTAAGTACAGCAACAGCATTTGCGTGGCGTGAAAATGGGAAACCACGGAAAACCATCTTCAGGGCTGCCCACAGTGGGGTTCGAACCCACGATCTCCCGGATGCAAGCTCACAGCGAATTATTTGGAAAAGAAACGTTATCTGTACAAGCCTTTGTGTTTTATCTGCTAATTCTTTTCTTTATTTTCCTTAATTATTAACATAAGTTTTGGCGGAAATAAGCACCAAATGCCGTTCGTCGCGGCTAACCGATTTGTATAGCGCTACGGCAAGTAGTGGAGACTTTGCATGTGCTGTGGGGAAGGGTAGTAGGGGTATAATGTTTTTGCCAAGGTCGTGGACACTGAATTATAATTCACCGGTATGCCGCACGCATTCGTCAGTCTGGCAGCCTCTTCAGTGTCTGTTAGTGTGTATTAAAATACTAAATAAATGTTATTGCATGATCATGCCGTACTTCTAATTATTTGTACTGCCTGAGCTAGCCGTGGAGTTAGGGCCGCGCAGCTGCGAGCTCGCACCCGGGAGATAGTGGTTTCGAATCCCACTGTCGGTAGCCCTGAAGATAGTTATCCGTGGTTTCCCATTTTCACACCAGGCAAGTGCTGGGACTGTACCGTATTTAAGGCCATGGCCGCTTCCTTTGCACTCGTAGCCCTTCCCTGTCTCATCGTAGCCATAATTCCTATCTGTGTCGGTGCGACGTAAAACCAATTGTAAAAAAATTATTCTACTATTTTGCTTTACGTCGCACCGACACAGATCGGTCTTATGGCGACGATGGGACGGGAAAGTCCCGGTCACTCCATGTGAGATTTGTGCTGGACAAAGCGGAGGCGTGCCAGGTTTTTCTCTGGTTTTCCCCGTCATCTTTCCTTCCAGCAACACTCTCCATTATCATTTCATAGCATCTATCAGGCATTAATAAATCACTTAGGGAGTGGCGACCCCATCGTACTAATAGCCTATATATGATTCATTCATTACATCCCTGACTCGGTCAAAAGACTGGAAAATAGGTTGTAGGTTTTCATTTTCATTTTTCAAAACAGTTCAATCTTAATACAAATTCCGGCAATTAAGTTAAAGAAGTTGAATCTCTAGTGTTGAACCCAGCGGTTGCAGGCCTCCTACTTCTTCCCGAGAACCATTTTAAGAGGATAGTTCTGGAGTCTTATCAACCGTACTCCCTAAGAGCTATTCCAGTTCTATTTAAGTCCTGTGTGATGAAGGATATGCTTGTCCTGTGTTAGCCTTGAACACGGGCCAAATGTAGTACTAAAAATAGCCAAGTTTGTCTTCCACTTCGTCTAGACCAGATCGAGGTGTAGTTAATACACCCTGAGAGGTATCCATCAAGCTGTGAAGGTAATAACATTCTCCTATTTGAGTATACAGTAGAAGTTGCTAACATCGAGCTTAAGACGAGTATACAAGTTGGTTATGTTAATATCTTATATAAACCGTTTACCCTCCAGGGTTGGTTTTTCTCCCGGGCTCACCTCAACCACCTCAAGGGCTGAGTCCTGAAGCGTGAGACTTTGGGTAGAGGGATACCACAGGGGAGAAGGACCAGTACCTCGCCCAGGCGGCATCACCTTCTATGCTAAACTGGGGCCTTGTGGGGGGATGGGAAGATTAGAAGGGATAGGCAAGAAAGAGGGAAGGAAGCGGCCGTGGCCTTGAGTTGGATACCATCCGGGCATTGGCCTGAAGGAGAAGTGGGACACCACGGAAAACCACGTCGAAGATGGCTGATGTGGAAATAGAACCCGCCCCTCCCCCTTACTGAGGTCAGCACCCGAGGCTGAATGGACCCCTTCGAACCACTTTTCAAATTTCGTGACAGAGCGGGGAATACAAACCCGGGTCTCCGGGGATCTCAGCTAATCACACTAACCACTACACCATAGAGGCGCACCAAGAGTTATTTACTGAATTTTATGCCGAACAAGGATTATATAATTATCACTTATCCTATCTGTTATAATTAGGGAAACGAATTTCACTCAGTAATAGATTAGAATAGATTGGCTGAATCGTCAGCGTCATTGCCTTAGTTTTATACGACCCTGGGTTCGATTACTGGCAAGGTCAGGGATCTTAACTGTATTTTGTTAACTGCTATGGCTCGGGGACTGACAAGGGACCCTACCCAATTGACCCTCTACCCTCGAACTTTGAGATGAGAGTTAGTGGACAAGAAGGAGATTAAATTACTAAGTTACACGTAAATGTCCGCCTCTGTAGTGCAGTGGTTAGTATGATTAGCTGGCACCTCCCGGAGGCCCGGGGTCGATTTCCGGCTCTGCCACGAAATTTGAAAAGAGGTACGAGGGCTGTAACGGAGTCCATTCAGACTCGGGAGGTTAACTGAGTAGAGGGGGTTCGATTCCCACCTCAGCCATCCTCGAAGTGGTTTACCGTGGTTTCCTATTTCTCCTCCAGGCAAATTCTGGGATGGTACCTAACTTAAGGCTACGGACGCTTCCTTTCCTCTTCCTTGTCTATCCATTCTGATCTCCCCCCCCCCCCCCGCCACAAGGCCCCTGTTGAGCATAGCAGGTGAGGCCGCCAGGACGAGGTACTGGTCCTCCTCCCCAGTTTTATCCCCTCAACCCCAAAGTCTCACGCTCCAGGACGCTTCCCTTGAGGCGGTAGAGGTGGGATCCCTCGCTGGAGGGTAAACGGATTAAGAAAGAAAGAACATGTAAATTCTCAGCTCCTAATGGTTGAATAGATTCAGGGAGAAAGGGAGGAGCGGAAGAACGTCTTGACTTGGATTAGTCAAATATGGGAATAATCGCCGGCCCCGTGGCGCAGGGGTAGCGTGCCTGCCTCTTAACCGGAGGCCCCGCGTTTAATTCCCGGCCAGGTCAGGGATTTTCACCTGGACCTGGGGGCTGGTTCGAGGTCCACCCAGCCTACATGATTAGAATTGAGGAGCTATCTGACGGTTATATAGCGACCCCGGTCTAGAAAGCCAATTTTTTTTTTTTTTTTTTTTTTTTTTTTTTTTGCTACTTGCTTTACGTCGCACCGACACAGATAGGTCTTGTGGCGACGATGGGACAGGACGGGGCTAGGAGTGGGAAGGAAGCGGCCGTGGCCTTAATTAAGGTACAGCCCCAGCATTTGCCTGGTGTGAAAATGGAAAACCACGGAAAACCATCTTCAGGGCTGCCGACAGTGGGGTTCGAACCTACTGTCTCCCGAATACTGGATACTGGCCGCACTTAAGCGACTGCAGCTATCGAGCTCGGTAAAGCCAAAAATAACGACCGAGAGGATTCGTCGTTCTGACCACACGACACCTCGTAATCTGCAGACCTTCGGGCTGAGCAGCTGTCGCTTGGTAGGCCAAGGCCCTTCAAGGGCTGTAGTGCCATGGGGTTTGGTTTGGTATAACATAATCACGTTATCTATGCAGAGTTTTGTGTAAAAACTATAATAGAGCCATTAGTAAGTTTCGGATGTAAGGAAAAGTCATATTTCTTTCCTGTCATATATCTTTCCTGACGTTATTATCCGAAATTTGAAAAATAACTGTGAATGATGGGTCCCTGGTCCCTTTTAAAGCAATTTTATGTTGCATATAAAAGGATATTTCGGTCATTTTTATTATTTGGTCTTTTTTGTCATTTTAGTGATATGAGGACATATGTGATTGAATTTTGAGCATTTTTGTTTAAATTGAGATGTTATGTTTCCTGCGTCGCGTTTCAAACACAGGATTTTCAAATACTGTAGTAAATGTATTTTTCTTTCTTTACCCGAAACAGCTAGGCGGCAGGCTTACAAGAATTGATTCCGAGAAAGAGATGGTGTACGAACTTACGCCGACACATACCAACATGCACAGTTCGCCTCTGTAACGTAACGGGTTTGTGCTGTTAGCTGGAGTCCTCGGAGGCCTGGGAACTATTCCCGGTAGTGCCAGAGATTTAAGAATGGCAGGAGGTCTGGTGTATTGTTAAAATAGTATGTACAGTTCACCTCCTCCGGAGGTGTGCCTAAAAAGAGGTACATCGCCTCGGGATAAGAACACGAGTTTACTTACCAAAATGCATGCTAATACTTCGTTTCATTGTTGTTTTAAGTTTAGTTTCTTTTAATAAGGAAAAAAGAGTGAGAACTGCGCCTCAGGGTTATGATTATGAATGTATAAAGTTTTAACGTACCCACTGTAGGTCTGTCCGTTCGCATGATTAAATGTATCTATTTCATTATCGCTACAATCCGTTTACCATCCAGGGTTGGTTGTTTCCTTCGGACTCAGCGAGGGATCCCACCTCTACCGCCTCAAGGGCAGTGTCCTGAAACGTGAGACTTTGGGTCGGGGATGAAACTGGGGAGGAGGACCAGTATCTCGCCCAGGCGGTCTCACCTGCTATGCTCAACAGGGGCCTTGTAGCGTGGGGGAGGGAGATCTGAAGGGATAGACAAGGAAGAGGGAAGCAAGCGTGTTGCTTGTTGTTTTAAGGGGCCTAACGTCGAAGGTCATCGGCCCAGGGAAGGAAGCGGCCGTGGCCTTAAGTTAGGTACCATCTCGGCATTTGCCTGGAGGAGAAGTGAGAAACCACGGAAAACCACTTCGAGGATGGCTGAGGTGGGAATAATTCCCCCCCACTCCTCTTCTCAGTTGACCTGGGTAATCTCTTTTTGACACGTTTAATGTTCATAATACCACAGTCTAATATATACAGTCGCGAAGCTCTGATATTTTTCATCCGAGGTGATTACAGCGCTCCAAGCGGTGAGGTAGAGGCAACTTGTTAACAGACAACAGGGAACGAATTACCACTACAGTCTAAAATGGTCATAACTTCTGAACCATTCATGCAAATAATGCCCTGACAAGGTTATTGTAATCCTTATGAAATAGTGGAAGAGGTCAAACAATTTATTTCGATGAGGAGTTCGAGGATTAATATCGAAATATTTATTTAATCTTAAGGAGTTATTTTTTACCGCGGACTATAACATAAAATCGCTTCTAGAGCGCAACCGGTTGGAAATAGGTATATACCATCGCGGACGTTTTTTGTAGAGGTTTCTACGCTCTACAATCCCTACGCTTACACTTGGGGTCTATCGTTGACGGTTCACGCGCCGTAAGCCAAGAAAGCAAGTGACCGACATCGAACCTGCCAAGTTGGGCTAAGAAGGCCAGCGCTCTACCATGGTCACGCCCACGACGAGGAAAGGGCGTCTTTCAAAGCTGACCAATGAAAACGATTGTTCGTCCATTTCTAGGATCGTAGTATGTAAGTGCAAATGGTTTCTAGAGGACCCGCCGCAATCGCTGTTGACGATTAAGATGCCAGATACCATACCACCTGAACTACATTTACGAAATAAAAAATATACGCCACAACCCAGGATCGACTGCTCGACCTCTTGCATGCTAACCCAAAGCTCTATCCACTGCACCAACTGTACAGTACGACCTATATGTGCTGGCAGAGGTAGTTGCCCTACATGTGGTTACAGTGTTGCCAGATTGCCACTCTTCAACGTCCTTTTACTGCCGGACATACTCGCAGGCCGAACTTTTGTGACAGACCTTTTTTTTTTTTTTTTGCTGGCATGTGAGGAGTCGCGCTGCGACGCCCGAGTGCGCGAATTTCGGTTCACCCTGTATACTTGTACGATGCGGAAAATATTCGGAACTGATGTAGTCCTAAGTACACTCAAAATCTTTAGTATTTCGTGGCCAGAAATATTCATTTCAGAGAAGAAATCAATACAGCCCTCAGAACCACCAAGTACCTGCTTACACACTCTCTCTCACTGGTCACATTCTTTAGGCGCATTAACGCATGCACATATCTGAAGAGTGAGGGGAAGTGGAGAAAACGAAGTACGCGGAGGGGAAGGTGCTTGATTATCCGCCTGCCCACACGTCCCACTGGCTCGACAATGAAGGCAGAGGAGAATGAGGGGAGGATCCAAACAGCTCCTTTAAGGCAACAGACGTAACGTGTATGTCAACTCACTGAGGGTCAAATTCTCCAGTTTCTTTGTAATTCTCACCGAGCTCGATAGCTGCAGTCGCTTAAGTGCGGCCAGTATCCAGTATTCGGGAGATAGTAGGTTCGAACCCCACTGTCGGCAGCCCTGAAGATGGTTTTCCGTGGTTTCCCATTTTCACACCAGGCAAATGCTGGGGCTGTACCTGAAGTAGGGCCACGGCCGCCTCCTTCCCACTCCTAGCCATTCCCTGTCCCATCGTCGCCATAAGACCTATCTGTGTCGGTGCGACGTAAAGCAACTAGCACTATACACTTTGTAATTCTTGTGTGCGAAATCTGGCTGAAATGTTAGCGGTCTCGACTATTACTTAATTTTCAAATGGCATCGCGCTCAACCACTGTAAGAAAGAATCACCCTTATTTTCGTCAATATAGACCCTGTTAAATACTACTACTACTACTACTACTACTACTACTACTACTACTAATAATAATAATAATAATAATAATAATAAGAATAATAATGTCCGCCTCTGTGGTGTAGCCCCCTGTAGGTGGGGGCGGTAGAATAACACCCACGGTATCCCCTGCCTGTCGTAAGAGGCGACTAAAAGGGGCCCCAGGGGCTCTGAACTTTAGAGCGTGGGTTGGCGACCACGGAGCCCTCAGCTGAGTCCTGACATTGCTTCCACTTACTTGTGCCAGGCTCCTCACTTTTATCTATCCTATCCGACCTCCCTTGGTCAACTCTTGTTCTTTTCCGACCCCGACGCTATTAGGTTTGCGAGGGCTAGGGAGTCTTTCATTTTTACGCCCTTCGTGGCCCTTGCCTTTCTTTGGCCGATAACTTCATTGTTCGAAGTGTTGGACCCCTTCCGTTTTTCCCTCTGATTAGTGTTAAATAGAGGATGGTTGCCTAGTTGTACTTCCTCTTAAAACAATAATCACCACCACCTCTGTGGTGTAGTGGTTAGCGTGATTAGCTACCACCCCCGGAGGTCCGGGTTCGATTCCCGGCTCTGCCACGAAATTTGAAAAGTGGTACGAGGGCTGAAACGGGGTCCACTCAGCCTCGGGAGGTCAACTGAGTAGAGGTGGGTTCGATTCCCAGTTCAACCATCCTCGAAGTGGTTTTCCGTAGTTTTCCACTTCTCCTCCAGGCAAATGCCGAGATGCTAAGTTTACCTAATTCAAGGCCACGGCCGCTTCCTTCCCTCATCCTTGCCTATCCCTTCCAATCTTCCCATCCCCCTACAAGGCCCCTGTTCACCATAGCAGGTGAGGCCGCCTGGGCGAGGTACTGGTCATACTCCCCAGTTGTATCCCCCGACCAAGAGTCTGAAGCTCCAGGACACTGCCCTTGAGGCGGTAGAGGTGGGATCCCTCGCGAAGTCCGAGGAAAAAACCGAACCTGGAGGGTAAACAGATGATGATAATGATAATAATAATAATAATAATAATAATAATAATAATAATAATTTTTATCGTCAAATACCAAAGTAAAAATAACCTGGCATTAAGTAATTATGATTATCACAGATGCAAGGGCGTTTGGAAAACCGTTCCTATGAAGTTATTATCAGCGCTCATCAAACAATTAAATGCCGTATATTGGGCTGGGACTATATCGTGCACACTTTA
Source organism: Anabrus simplex (assembly GCF_040414725.1). Taxonomy (NCBI): domain Eukaryota; kingdom Metazoa; phylum Arthropoda; class Insecta; order Orthoptera; family Tettigoniidae; genus Anabrus; species Anabrus simplex. Next base: position 64,322,930 of record NC_090274.1, on the reverse strand, counting down.
TCGCAATTAAATTACGGTTAATTAATTGTTTTCCTTGATTAGGAAAAGCTAGTATGACCAGAATGTTTAACCATACAAACATCATAATCAGTTCCCGAAAAATGGAGTTGGGAGTGACCTCTGAGTGCGCTGATTTGTCTGGCTGGTTGAGACGAATATTACGTTCATGTTCCTTGATACGGGTACCAATGGACCGGCATGTTTGGCCGATGTGTACCTTACCGCAAGTACAGGAAATTTTGTACACTCCAGAAAAGAAGTTTGAAACCTTCCCCCTCAAGTTATCTGCCTGGAGCTATCACATATTAAGAAATTTCTGCCATTACCTTGAGTAGTTGGGCCTTCCGAACGACGGCAGGTAGCCCTGCCTCCTAATCACGCCTGGGTATACAAAATTCCCTGAACTTGCGGCAAGGTATACATCGGCCAAACATGCCGGTCCATTGGTACCCGTATCAAGGAACATGAACGTAATATTCGTCTCAACCAGCCAGACAAATCGGCAATAGCTGAGCACGCTCTATTGTCGGGTCATGATGTCATGTTCCAAGATGCTCGAGCTCTTACCCGCACTAGACACTACAGGTCCAGGATTATACGGGAAGCTGTGGAAATACGTAGAAATCCTAATAATTTCAACAGGGACACTGGCTATCAATTAAGTAATACCTGGTTGCCAGCCATTAAGAATTTATGTAGGTAGTTCCCTTACCTGTCCCTTCACTATTGTTATTTCGTCTCGGTGTTTTCCAAATTCGTACGTTTCTCATCGCCAGATGTTTCATTCCAGGTTTGTGTCAATGTCATACACCTGTCAGTGTCATATGTTACGTACACATGTTATGTGAACCTCTTAGACTGATTCTGATGGTTCGGTCAATTTCCGCTTCGAACGCTAGCGCTGTGCCACGACCCGGGAGCCATCTGGTGGCGAATGAACGTACCATTTCCACTTCTATTATAACGTCTAAATTTAAAAAGTCATTGTTTAAGAAGCCTTTCTCGTGGACAGTCGAGATTTCCTTCTGATGACGCAGAGCACAGTTCTCTGCGAAACGTAAGGAATTTCACCTCATTTTCTTGACACGGCATAAGCCCAAAAGCCTATACAGTATCATGTTTATAAGTACGGGCCGTGAAAGCATCAATGGCGACTATTTATTTTGTAACTCTGTCTGGATGAAATCTTATAGTATGTCTGTAGATTCTTAACCAGCGTTTTCTAATGTCACTGTGAATATTTGTGTATTGTTTGATTTCCTGCCTGCATTGTTCGTCGGCGAGTTTCGGGCCTAGAATTTTTCTTATGATTTTGTGTTCCTTTTTAATATTGAAAACATTTCTTAGCAGACAAAGGAGGGGTCCCCATACTATGAAAAACGTAAAATTAAGCAATATTCTCAACTGTGCTGAAAGTTGAATGGCGAAAGAGCCATCTAAAGCTAGAGCGCTTTAGATAGAACCTTGTATACAGAGTGAAGCGAAATTCGCGCACTCAGGCGTCGCAGCGCGACTCCTCACATGCCAGCAATAAAAAAATGTCTCTCACAAAAGTTCGTCCTGCGAGTATATCTGGGAGAGAAAGGTCGTTTAAGAGTGGCAATCTGGCAACACTGTAACCACATGTAGGGTAACTACCTCTGTCAGCATGCAATAGTCATGCTGTGCAGTTGGTGCAGTGGATAGAGTTTTGGGTTAGCATGCAGGAGGTCGAGGGTTCGATCCTAGGTTGAGGTGGTTTTTTATTTGCTAATTTCCATCGGACATTACATACTGTAACACAGTAAGACACCGTTTTCTTAGGTCACATGTATCCTACATTTACAAAATTTAGTAACGCAGAACACGTTGTAACGCATCTAGTAGATAATATGGTGCGAATAAATTCACTCCCATGTCGTGGAAAGGGCCTGTTTCAAAGCTGACAAATGAAAACGAATGTTCGTCCATTTCTAGAGAACCCGCTGCAATCGCTGTTGACGATTAAGATGCCAGATACCATACCACCTGGACTGCATTTACGATCTAAAAAACATACGCCTCAACCCAGAATCGACCCCTCGACCTCCTGCATGTTAACCCAAAACTCTATCCATTGCTCCAACTGTACATCACGGCTATTCAGTGCTGACAGAGGTAGTTATCCTACATGTGGTTACAGTGTTGCCAGATTGCAACTCTTCAACGACCTTTTTCTCCCGGATATACTCGCAGGACGAACTTATGTTTCAGACATTTTTTTATTGCTGGCATGTGAGGAGTCGCGCTGCGACGCCCGAGTGCGCGAATTTCGCTTCACCCTGTATAACTGGTAAAAGATATATGCCTATGTAGTTGTTGGGGTCCGCTCGATCGCCTTTCTTATGTAACGGATGGATAATGACATCCTTCCAGTCCTTCGGAATCATCACGGTCTCCCATATTTCTGTTAAATAAATAATAATAATTTCGTGTGGCTATTTATAGCCGAGTGCAGCCCTTGTAAGGCAGACCCTCCGATGAGGGCGGGCGGCATCTGCCATGTATAGGTAACTGCGTGTCATTGTGGTGGAGGATAGTGTTATGTGTGGAGTGTGCGTTGCTGGGATGTTGGGGACAGCAAAAACACCCAGCCCCAGGAATCAACCAATGGAGGTTAAAATTCCCGACCCGGACGGGAATCGAACCCGGGACCCTTTGAACTGAAGGCCAGTACGCTGACCATTCAGCCAACGAGTCGGACATATTTCTGTTAACAGTGTATGAATTCTTCTGATGAGGTCATCTCCTCCTATTTTCAACATCTCTACAGTTATGCCATCGTTCCCAAGGATATTATTTTTGAGCGATTGGATTGTCCGCCTCTGTGGTGTAGTGGTTAGCGTGATTAGCTGCCACCCCCGGAGGCCCGGGTTCGATTCCCGGCTCTGCCACGAAATTTGAAAAGTGGTACGAGGGCTGGAACGGGGTCCACTCAGCCTCGGGAGGTCAACTGAGTAGAGGTGGGTTCGATTCCCACCTCAGCCATCCTGGAAGTGGTTTTCCGTGGTTTCCCACTTCTCCTCCAGGCGAATGCCGGGATGGTACCTAACTTAAGGCCACGGCCGCTTCCTTCCCTCTTCCTTGCCTATCCCTTCCAATCTTCCCATCCCTCCACAAGACCCCTGTTCAGCATAGCATGTGAGGCCGCCTGGGCGAGGTACTGGTCATACTCCCCAGTTGTATCCCCCGACCAAGAGTCTGGACACTGCCCTTGAGGCGGTAGAGGTGGGATCCCTCGCTCAGTCCGAGGGAAAAACCGAACCTGGAGGGTAAACAGATGATGATGATGATTATTATTATTATTATCCCTCAGCGAGGGATCCCACCTCTCCCGTCCCAAGGGCAGTGTCCTGGAGCTTCAGACTCTTGGTCGGGGGATACAACTGGGGAGAACGACCAGTACCTCGCCCAGGTGGCCTCACCTGCTATGCTGAACAGGGGCCTTGCGGGGGATGGGGAAGATTGGAAGGGATAGACAAGGAAGCGGCCGTGGCCTTAAGTTAGGTACCATCCCGGCATTTGCCTGAAGGAGAAGTGGAAAACCACGGAAAACCACTTCCAGGATGGCTGAGGTGGGAATCGAACCCACCTCTACTCAGTTGACCTCCCGAGGCTGAGTGGACCCCGTTCTAGCCCTCGTGCCACATTTCAAATTTCGTGGCAGAGCCGGGAATCGAACCCGGACCTCCGGGGGTGGCAGCTAATCACGCTAACCACTACACCACAGAGGCGGACATTATTATTATTATTATTATTATTATTATTATTATTATTATTATTATTATTATTATTATTATTATTATCGTCATCATCATCCATTGATTTAAATGTAGCATATAGGCTACTTCGACTCACACAGACGTATTTTCGTGTCACTGTTCTCTCTCCAACGAAGGCAATGGGGCGGAACCTCAGAGGAAGTGGACTCTGGGCATCTTTCCAGAACTAATGCTAAGAGTTTTCGTTCTAGAAAAAAAATGTTCATATAAATATGCACGTTGGTTTCGCAAGTTAATCCGTCAACGAATCCTTGATGTCACGTTAAAAATATTCTGACGACATTTTATTTATCGACTCTGAAAAAAATTGGGAACTCTCTTAATGAAGAAAAAGCTAGCATGTCAGTGAAATAAAGTACTGTAGTTCTAATGAAGATTAACGTCTTCTCTAATAGCGTGCATTACCTGGTACATCGTTCGGTAGGATAGTATGGAGGAAGGGATAATTTCACAAGAATCTTGCCACTTCACACCTTGTACGTGTATTTCTTTTGCTTTTGAAAGAGTAAAATAAGTAATGTGACGGCATAAGGTGATATTGTCAACAACTTGAGTACGGTGAAACTTATCAATAGCGGATATTTTTGGGGATTGAGAAAAAGTTCATTATTAAAGTGAAATAGACTTGGGGACAGCTGTAGTCCAAGAATAAAATATAATGGTGTTCCACCAATAAAATTAAGTTTAACGATTAAGTTTAGCGATTAAAAAGCACACTTGATGAAGCATTTGCTTTCTCAGCAGAGGAAAGACAGACTAAAATTAAATTTGAGAAAAAATATACAATTCTTTCCCAACATTACCATATATGTAAATCTACTACAAGAAATAAATTTCATAATTAATCCGTATTGCCAGCCTCAACAAAATAGAAGGTCTTAATGATTGAATGACTCCACCTTTACAATACACTACAACATCATTTCTTTTTTAACTTTATTTTTTTAAAGGACATGTTTCGTCTCTTCCTTGTGTGACATCTTCATCATAAATATTATGATACACACATGATATTCTTAACAGCAAGAAACAATGACACATCCTTAAAACGTTAAAGAGTCAAGATGACTCAATCTGTCGCATGTAAACACAGTTTTAAAACAGTTCGTGTTGTTAAAAATTGTCTTAAGACCAATTACTAAATGATGAAAATCTCATTGAGTTTTGATACTCAAACTAAAATGAATATGATCACAGCGTTCTAAAATCGGAATTAAATCCTGAAATTAGGTCGATGTCATCTCAAGTTCGAAGCTTGAATACGTATATGCCTCGTTCAACAGGGCTTGTTTTTTTTTTAGGTGGAATTACTCAATATGCTGGATTATGTAGTCGGACAATTCGTGCAGTTCATATATTATTTCTCCGCCCTGTTTATCTCTCTCTCTCTTTTGTCCGGCCGGTGCTGTGTGGGACTGTTGTTTGCTATTGATTCATGTAAATGCCATGTGGTACTCAAATATTCAGATATTGAAAATGGCAGCTGTATAATGTAGACACATTTGCCATTTTCCTTATGACATATTCGGCGACGAGGGGACAGGAAAGGCCTATGAATGGGAAGGAAGCGACCGTGGCCTTAATTAAGGTACAGCCCCAGCATTTGCTTGGTGTGAAAATGGGAAACCACGGAAAACCATCTTCAGGGCTGCCGACAGTGGGGTTCGAACCCACTATCTCCCGGATGCGAGCTCACAGCCGCGCTCCTAACCCCACTATCAACTCGCCCGGTGGTTTTGTAGAAGTAGGAGAGATCATAATATGAAGATAAAGTCGGCATTCAAAAGGACAAATTGAGGCAAATATACACTGAGTGGCCAATAGGCATGGGAAGACACTGCATGTGATGTTAATAACGAGTTGCTCCTCCACGAGCCCTCAAAACGGCAGCAGTACGGCGAGGCATCGACTCTACAAGGTGTTGGAATCGTTGTTGAGGGATCTGGACCCACGCATCTTGCACTGCTACCCGCAATTGGACTTACGTAATTGGTGCGGGGTTCATGGAGCGTACATCAGCATCGATAACATCCCATAAATGCTCCAGTGGATAAAGATCGGGGGATCTGGAGGGCCAATCCGTGGTCGTAACTTCACTGGAGTGCTCCTCCAACCACCTGCGTGCTACCACACAGCGGTGACATGGCGCATTTTCCTATGGAAACATGGCATCTCCATCAGGCTATTCTAGGGTCAGAAAGGGGTGCAGATGGTCTGAAAGTATGTCCACATAAAGTGCACCTGTCAGCGCTCCCTGCAGCCGGACAAAGGGGTCCAACTGCGACCATGAGAACGCCGCCCAGACCAGAACTGAGCCACCTCCCGCCTGGACACAACTTCGTTGACACGCAGGATCCAAAGCTTCATGGGGCATGCACCACACTCTCACGCACTCATAAGCTCGATACAAGTGGAACCGGGATTCATCGGACCACACCACACGCACCCAATGTTCCATGGTCCATTGCCGATGTTCGCGGGCCCATGCACGTTGTAAGCTCTGTGTCGAGGTGTCAGCAAAGGGGCACGAGTTGGTTGTCGGCTGGTGAAGCCTGTGTGGTGCAGTTGCCTCCTTACAGTCCTTTTAGAAACGTGTTCCTGATTCCCAACATTCAACTGAGTGGTGTTCTGACTCACAGTAGCCCGTCGAGCGATCAGTACGGTTCTGCGGAGGCGACGTGATGTCCTTCCGTTAAACACTTGTGGTCCTCCCGTGTGGCGGTTTACGCGGGTGATAACATTCTCTCTGCGATACTGAAGATCCATCATCGACTCTGTTGACCTCTGAAACCCGAATATGCGTGTAATCTCCGCAATGCTATGACCCACGCGCCGTGCGCCGATGATCATCCCACGTTTTAAGAGGAAGTACAACTAGGCAACCATCCTCTATATAACACTAATCCGAGAGAAAAAATGGAAGGGGTCCAGTACTTCGAAAAATGAAGGTATCGGGCAAAGGAAGACAAGAACCGCGAAGGGCATGAAAGTAAAATACTCCCTGGGCCTCCATGCGGAATACCATCAAGCTCGGAAAAGAACAAGTGTTGACCAAAGGAGGTCAGATAGGATAGATGAAAGTAAGGAGCCTGGCACAAGTAAGTGGAAGCAATCCCAGGACTCAGCTGAGGGCCCCGTGATTGCCAACCCACGCTTCAAAGTTCAGAGCCCTTGGGGCCCATTTTAGTCGCCTCTTACGACAGGCAGGGGTGTCTGTGCCAGACTGCTCAGATACGCCGCAGCTAGCCGCAACCCTCAGCGGTCATACACGGCACATTTTCTAATGGGACAGCCCCTCCCGTGATTTTTGTCCACTCAGTGTACAACAAACATACTTCTGAAAGAACGGAAACAAATTCCACCTTCAGGGTATCGGAACTCAGAAGTAACGCTGTAATAGAAGCAGAAGAGAGGTCCTACACGCTTCTTTGGAACAAACAGCAAGGGGTATGCGGAGACTGTTGGCCATATAGTGTTGCTCGAACCCCACTGCCGGCGTCGCTGAAGACAGTTTGCCGTGGTTTCTCATTTCCATATCAGGCAAATGCTGGGGCTGTACCTTAATTTAGGCCACGGTCACTTCCTTCCAACCGGGCAAGTTGGCCGTGCGGTTAGGGGCGCGCAGCTGTGAGCTTGCATCCGGGAGATGCACTATACTGTCGGCTGCCTTGAAGATGTTTTTCCGTGGTTTCTCATTTTCACACCAGGCAAATGCTAGGGCTGTACCTTAACAACGATCACGGCCGCTTCCTTCCCACTCCTAGAACTGCCCTATCCCATCGTCGCCATAAGACCTATCTGAGTCTGTGCAGCGTAAACACGTAGCAAAAAAGAAAAAGTATGAATTAAACTAAATAATTACTATGAGGTTTTATTAACACACACCTAATACAGAACAGTTAATCACAGAGTTAGAACATCGACAGCCATGGTATCACAGCCCACAGTGTCTATGGAAGCTGCTACTGTAACTATTAGGAACAAATATTAATGCAAACATTCCTATATAACAGGGCCTCTCAAACGCCCAAAATCTCACGCGTGCAAAGCGAGACGCAGAGATTCTGTGCACCGTGCATCGGTCCGACTCGGCTCTGTTCGGACCAGCCTTTTGCCTCGGAGCGACTCGACTAAGCTCGGCTAAGCTCGGTTTCAACTTTGCTTGGGTGGTGGAGCGTTGCAGAGCAACAGGCGGAGGGAGCGAGACAGGTATAGGGAAAGAGAGAGACAGCTCTATTGCTGAAAATCGATGAGTGGGAGGATCCGCACTCTGGTCAACCTAGCGAGATCGTCTTATGCACCTTGCACCGCGCAATACACCGGTATATACACTCTACTATATTGTTGTATGTCCGGCGCTCCCTTCTCGCTCCGCCAGCCAGCTACACGCGCGCCAAGTGTCATTCTTCTAGCCTCGACGCGCAGCCCTCAGTGCGCGTGCCTGAACCATCGTGTGTGTACTATAAAGAGGAACTCCCAGCCTGTCCAGATGCCCACTTGCCCCGGTGTCCAGCTCCAGAATACACCCTACGTCGAGCACGGAGGCTACTCCTCTTGAAAATGTGCTTCGACCAGGTGGACTGAATTTCTGGCAGTACGAGGTCTCACCTCTGGTCACCGCTCCTCTTCCGCTGCCCATATCCAGTCATACTATTACATATTTCCCTAATTAATGCAAGCTCCCTTGGTTTCGCCAAGTAAGAATTCTTCCAACATTAAACTTGCTTTTATGAACTCAGCAAGAAAGGACTTTCCAAAACATTTATGTCAGTACTTCTGATAGTTTTCGACTATCGACTTTGCTATCACAAGGACTATCTTTTCAAGATAGAAGTGGATGTAAATACTGCAAACTTGTATATAGTGTACAACAGCTAGACTCTTTCTCAAGATTCCTAATTCATTTTGCTTCAAGTTAAATTTCATTTTTATTTGTGTAAATAGTGTATTTTGCATTTGAAGTGAATAATAAAGTTGTGTTTTGTAAATCTCAACCTTGGTTACAACATATGTAATAACAATATTCACAAACAAACAGAGAAAAACAGAACAATAACAGAGCTTGTTTCTCAAATACATTTTGAACGAGTCTTATGTACGAAGTTTGCAATAATATTCACAAGAAAACAGGAAAAACAGAACTTGATTCATTAATACAGTTAATGGTTTAATGTACGAAGCTATCAAACATAATTAGAAGTAGAAAATTAGAACTTGCTTCATAAATCGATTTCTTAATAAATATCCTATTACTGTACTGTATATTATGCATTTCATGATTCGAAATATGAACAGCTCTATCACCAGATGTACCACCTGAACAGTCTCCATTGGGAAATGTAGTACTCTGAAGGAATGCCCGCTTTCTAATTTCATTCTTGATTTTTTTTAATAAACATACCAGGCTCTCCAGGTTTAACGCCTTAGCAGCCTCCGAAGACTTCCAAACTCCACCTTCTAAGGAGACTTGACATCAAAGGGGAGAATTTTTTGGAGAGGGCAAAATGTCACTGTGCCCCCTAAGATCATTGGGGGGGGGGGGCAGAAAACGCTTTGCCCTCCCCCTCCAAAGTCGGCGCCACTGCGCGTCACAGCAGTCCTCAAAACTATTGTACGCAGTGCGGTGTTATCGTGCAGAGAATTTGGATATGCATTTCTTCTTCTTCTTAATCTGTTTACCCTCCAGGATTGGTATTTCCCTCGGACACAGCGAGGGATCCCACCTCTACCGCCTCAAGGGCAGTGTCCTGGAGCGTGAGACTTTGGGTCGGGGATACAACTTGGGAGGACGACCAGTACCTCGCCCAGGCGGCCTCACCTGCTATGCTGAACAGGGAAGGAAGCAGCTGTGGCCTTAAATTAGGTACCATCGCGGCATTTGCCTGAAGGAGAATTGGGAAACCACGGAAAACCACTTCGAGGATAGCTGAGGTGGGAATCGAACCCACCTCTACTCAGTTGACCTCCCGAGGCTGAGTGGACCCCATTCCAGCCGTCGTACCACTTTTCAAATTTTGTGTCAGCGTCGGGAATCGAACCCGGACCTCCAGGAAGGGGGTGGCAGCTAATCACGCTATCCACAACAGCACAGAGACGGACTATTTATTTATTTATTTATTTATTTATTTATTTATTTATTTATTTATTTATAACAGTGACTAGCTCCAATTACAATAGACCAGAAATCCTCAGCTGGGCGCCCGTTGAGGCTACCCCAGTGCGGCTGGGCTGGCGTGACGTAATTGTCGGCAGCTTACGTAGCAAGCATACGTCATAGTAAAGCGAGAGAGCGAACGCACTTTGCAGGAAGGGAACGGTGACGTTAGGTTGTCATTACGAAGCCCTCCTCCACTACTTAACTAAACGCTGAATGGGGTACAGTATTTAAGAAAAAGAGCCATAATCGCAAGAAAATCGACCTTTTCAAGATATTCCTGTTTCGTTTATACTGCGCTCGTGTTAACTACCGGGTTTAAACGTACAAGCTACGATTTACAATTCCTTGGATGTAAACGACGGTATTTCCATTTCTTAAAAAGTAAAATTCCTCTTATTCATTCAGCAAAAAGTAATATATTTACAGAATTCAACAAGTTTACTGCTAGATTTTGCACAGTGTTGTTGTGTTGTTTGAATTTCCCTATTCACTGAATTTGAAAATAGTATTTTAAAACTTACCAGGCGTCCTATGATAACAGCTAACCTCTAAACGGCGACGGAGTTTCATATCGAATGGGGGCATAGATATTTACTATCCAAGATTAAAGTACAACAACAATGTAAATGTACGTACCGGTATCTAAGAAATAGATGTAGGCTGCAGTATTTCTTCAGATAAATAACCTAACTGGTGTTCTTCCCGGTAAGCATGATTGGATTGTTGGTGAGTTTATCAAATAATTTAAGTTTGCTATTTTGCTTTACGTCGCACCGACACAGATAGGTCTTATGGCGACGATGGGATAGGAAAGGCCTAGGAGTTGGAAGGAAGCGCCCGTGTCCTTAATTAAGGTACAGCCTGGTGTGAAAATGGGAAACCACGGAAAACCATCTTCAGGGCTGCTGACAGTGGGGTTCGAACCCACTATCTCCCGGATGCAAGCTCACAGCTGCGCGCTCCTAACCGCACGGCCAACTCGCCCGGTGATATAATTCAAACCCAAGCAACCACAAGTCACAGCTTATCCACCTAAACTCTGTATTATATTAGAAATCCTTCTAAAGCACCTTTTAAAATTTAATAGTGAAAATTGTATACGTGCGCCTCTGTGGTGTAGTGATTAATGTGATTAGCTGCACCCCCGGAGGCCCAGGTTCGATTCCCGGCTCTGCCACGAAATTTGAAAAGTGGTACGAGGGCTGGAACGGGGTCCACTCAGCCTCGGGAGGTCAACTGAGTAGAGGTGGGTTCGATTCCCACCTCAGTCATCCTGGAAGTGGTTTTCCGTGGTTTCCCACTTCTCCTCCAGGAAAATGCCGGGATGGTATCTAACTTAAGGCCACGGCCGCTTCCTTACCTTTACCTTGTCTATCCCTTCCAATTTTCCCATCCCCGCCCCCGCAAGACTCCTGTTCAGCATAGCAGGTGAGGCCGCCTGGGCGAGGTACTGGTCATCCTCCCCAGTTGTATCCCCGACCCAGGGTGTGAAGCTCCAGGACACTGCCCTTGAGGCGGTAGAGGTCCGAGGGAAAAACCGACCCTGGAGGGTAAACATATAAAGAAGAAGAAGTAATTCATTACGTACATTACAAAAATATTTATATAAAATATATTTATTGTATCGGTCAAAATACTTAAACTGCAATGGACAAAATTAGTCTACTTATTTCTTACAACGTAAATTGAAAATGACGTGGATCGCCGCAGTGATAGAGAGATATTGGGAGAACTTCGCCCAACCTTCACGGCTTGTGACGTAACCACAACGTCACTGAGCATACTGTACGCTCATCGCCTGCCAGCCCGCCCACTTACATTGCTGGGTGCCCGCGGGACGGAATGCCCAGCTTGAGCACCTCTGCAATAGACGAACCATTGTAATACAACGCACAGGTGCAAAGGCAATGCCGTATTAGTTTACACTAGGGGGTTTTACGTCGCACCGACACAGATAGGTCTTATAGCGACGATGGGATAGGAAAGACCCAGAAATTGGAAGGAAGCAGCCGTGGCTTTAATTAAGGTACAGCCCCAGCATTTGCCTGGTGTAAAAATGGGAAACCACGGAAAACCATCTTCAGGGCTGTCGACAGTGGGATTCGAACCCACTATCTCCCGGATAAAAGCTCACGGCCGCGCACCTCTACGCGCACGGCCAACTCGCCCGGTACTAATTTACGAAATGGCTCTTACGTTACTTTGCCTGTTATGTGATGATATTAAGTATGACAGTCCAGTGACGGCGATTAGGGAGGACGAGGGTTTTGCCCTACCCCCACTTTTTGAAGATAACATTACATTTTTATTCCATTTCCTGATACTAGGAATTATAGGAAGTATTTAAAAAAGGAAGCAATTTGTAATAGCCCTGTTGTCTTATCAGCTAATTCTTTCCTTTGATTTCTTTAATTATTAACAAAATCTTAGCGATAATACGCACAAATTATCGTTCGTCGCGATAAGCGATTCGTACGGCGCCACAAACAAGTAGTGCAGACTCGCGCAATATGCTGTGAAGAAGGGTAGCAAGGGTACATTTTTGCCAAGGTCTTGGACACTGAGGTATGATTCACCCGCTTGCCGCGCGCATTTATCAGCCTGGTGTCCGGCTGCATGGCTAAATGGTTAGCGTGCTGGCCTTTGGTCACCGGGGTCCTGGGTTCGATTCCCGGCAGGGTCGGGAATTTAAACCAAAATTGCTTAATTCCCTTGGCACGGGGACTGGGTGTACGTGTCGTCTTCATCATCATTCATCCTCATCACGACGCGCAGGTCGCCTACAGGTGTCAAATCAAGAGACCTGACCTGACGAGCCGAAGTCCTCGGACACATCCCGGCACTAAAAGCCATACGCCATTTCATTTTCATCAGTCTGGCAGTCTCTTTAGTGTGTGTTAGTTTGTAGGTGTGTAGTCGAATACTAAATTATTTTTAATTGTATAATATATTATTTCGTGTGGCTATTTCTAGCCGAGTGCTGCCCTTGTAAGGCAGACCCTCCGATGAGGGTGGGCGACATCTTCCATGTGTAGGTAACTGCGTGTTATTATGGTGGAGGATAGTGTTATGTGTGGTGTGTGATTTGCAGGGATGTTGGGGACAGCACAATCACCCAGCCCCCGGGCCATTGGAATTAAACAATGAAGGTTAAAATCCCCGACCCGGCCGGGAATCGAACCCGAGACCCTCAGAACCGAAAGCCAGTACGCTGACCGTTCAGCCAACGAGTCGGACAATCGTATAATTCATGTGTAATATTGTTCCTTTGGTGAAAGTTTTATTGTATACTATTGAATCAAAATCTCAAAAAACTATTATTACCTCACTTAAGTTGGTAGACTGACAACTTTTACCTCTCTGTCGAAATTCGCTCAGAGAGCATTTTTTTTTTTCTTTCTATTTTGTAGCTACATCCTTAAACCCGGGTACTTTTTGTTGTCCATACATTTATGTTCCCCCCACCTCTAATTCCCAGTCGCCGCTACTGTGGCAGTCGATGTCTTAAAAGACTGATAGTAACCCAAAACTAACTTTTGTGGTGCTTTTATTGGACCACTCGCTATTTCGTAAACCAATGAACATGTTGTGTTCTCTCATCATCTACTTTTAAGAGTCGATACAAAACAAAGTTTGTCGTCGATATACCTAATGTTGTTATGCATAGTTTTCTGCTTCGGGATGAAAGTTTAACTCAACGTCAAACTTTGTTAACAGATTTTTAAAAGCTGTTAAAGTATACAATTTTAACTCGTTATATTTAGTGCCAACAAGCACGCAAGTTCGTGGGCAGAAACGGATGCTTATGACGGCGCTCCAGCCGCTTACGATTGCTGGAGATGACCTGGCCAAGAGTTAAAAAAAAAAAGTCTTCCAGTCAGTGCGAAAGAGCGACAGCCAAGAAAACGTTAAATATAAGTTAAAATAACCTCCCATACTTCAATTAATAACAAGTAGACATCTAACTGGTCTCGTTGGGATATCAGTCCTTCGTTTTATAGGTTATGTTGCTTCTGCAGTCTCAAATCTGACGACATGCAGGCCTACGATGTTTACCTTTACACACCCACCAAGATCCTGTTTGATGCTCTACTTATTTTAGCTTATGATCTAATACTGCTATAAAACATTTAAATACAGTGTGATGAAGAATATACACATTCCATCCCACTTAACATGGGTTATAGGCTAAGGAATGCGATTTACAACAGATGATAGGCAAATGCTGGAATATTATCATTAATCAGAACAAATACATTGCAACTGGGAGATGAAATGCTTACCTACAGTAGTCTGTCTGTTATATCTTCAGTCCAGAGGCCGATTGCATCCTCAAAATGCTGTCGACTCATTGTAATTCGAACGTAGATAATTTGAATTATCGGGTCATTCGAACAGAAGTGCATTCCCCTTGAAATTCCTATATAAGAGGAACATATGTTGCACGTGCATTCGAATTTTCGATATGGTTATTAAATTATTTGAAGGTAGATTTCAGCAATACAGCAAATTTTCCTGGATTATTTATTTATTTATTTATTTATTTATTTATTTATTTATTTATTTATTTATTTATTTATTTATTTATTTATTGGTTATAGAATGTCCCAGTGAGCTAGAGACTCAAGGAGGGACTGCCCTTTACAATCACAGCTTGGCAGCTTTTAGTTTCAGTTAACAGATAAAGCATAGGCCAAAATATATAACAAGGAATGTTTTACAAATATTGATTTATATCATAATATCATTATTTACATGGAAAAAAGAATATATTCCAAATAAACTAAACATAAGTGGAAAAATAGGTACACAGTGGTTATCGATTTATTCTCCAACATATTGTTCAAGGAAGTACCTGCGTGCTTTTTTTTAAACATGTAGAACTTATTGATTTGTTTCAATTTTGGAGGAAGATTGTTAAAGGCTGTGCTTGCAGAATAAGAAATGCTTTTAACACCATATTTAGTAGTGTTTGTGGAATTTTTGTAAAACTGGTTTGCTGATCTTGTGTTATGGGTTTGAATATCTTTCTTGTATCGTAGTTCTGTATTAACAGAAATCATATTATTTTTATACCTGAACATAAATAAAGCTTTAGAATATTATATCTGGCATTGTACTGGTAATACGTTTGTTTCCTGGAAAACTTTCACAGATGGTTTTAGTAAATCATATCCATACATAATTTTTAAAGCTCTCTTTTGGAGTATTTCTAGTCCTTTACAGCTTCCTGTGTACAATTTCCCCATATTATATTCATGTACATAGGGTGTGAATGTATGAGGGAGGTATATATGTTTCTTAAGTGTTGGTTGTTTATTCCAATGTCAGTAAAATTTACAAACAAAAACAAACAAACCCCATGGCGCAACAGCCCCGAAGGTCATGGCCTACTAAGCGACCGCTGCTCAGCCTGAAGGCCTACAGATTTCAGGATATTCAAAAGTAATTCTAAAATATTCTAACGCTGGACCGCTAGCAAACAGAATCATATAGTGTACAACTACTATAATTTTCGCAATATTCTCGTTAATTACCGATGACTCAAACGTTAAGCAGGACTACCCGCCGGCTCAACTAGTGACCAATAGCAGATAGCTCATATACAGTTGTGTGTGTGGTCAGCTCACCTATCGGCCAAAAATAGATGGCTCATATACAGTTGTGTGTGTGTGTGTGTGGTCGCATCACCTGTCGGCCAATAGCAGATGACTCACATACAGTTGTGTGTGTGTGTGGTCGCCTCACCTACCGGCCAATAGCAGATGACTCTCGACCAGTAGCAGATGGCTCATGTACAGTTGAGTGTGTGGTCGGCTCACCCGTCGGCCAATAGCAGATGGCTCGTATACAGTTGTGTGTGTGTGTGTGTGGTCGGCTCACCTATCGGCCAATAGCAGATGACACATATACAGTGGTGTGTGTGTGGTCGGCTCACCTAACGGCCAATAGCAGATGGACCATATACAGTTGTGTGTGTGGTCGGCTCACCTATCGGCCAATAGCAGATGGCACATATACAGTTGTGTGTGTGGTCGCCTCACCTATCGGCCAATAGCAGATGACTCGACCAGTAGCAGATGGCTCATGTACAGTTGTGTGTGTGTTCGGCTCACCCGTCGGCCAATAGCAGATGGCTCATACACAGCTGTGTGTGTGGTCGGCTCACCTATCGGCCAATAGCAGATGGCTCATATACAGTGGTGTGTGTGGTCGGCTCACCTATCGGCCAATAGCAGATGGTTCATATACAGTAGTGTGTGTGGTCGGCTCACCTATCGTCCAATAGCAGATGGCTCATATACAGCTGTGTCAGGGGTCTCTTCCCGCATCGCGCTCACTTGTTTCTTTCCCTGTCCGCCTTCTGCGTGACGTCATGTGGTATGAACAGCGGTCGTCCGTCCTGCTGACACGTATTACCACTACAATCTAAAATGGTCATAACTTCTGAACCATTCATGCAAATAATGTCCTGACAAGGTTATTGTAATCCTTATAAAATACTGGAGGAGGTCAAACAATTTATTTTGATGAGGAACTCAAGGATCATACCGAAATATTTATTTAATTTTAAGGAGTTACATTTTTTACCGCGGACTGTAGCATAAAATCGCTTCTAGAGGGCAGCCGGTTGGAAATAGGTATGTGCCATCGCGGACTTTTTTGTAGAGGATTCTATGCTCTACATTTCGTACGCTTACGCTTGGGGTCTATCGTTGATGGTTTACGCAGCGTAAGCCACGAAAGCAAGTGACCAACCGACATTTTTATCTCTTTCTACGTATTTACTGTATATCGGATCACGGATATATAGTAATTTTATAGTGTTCGTGTTGCCAGTATCTGAAGTAGAACCACTGTACTGATTAAAATGCAGTCAACATATTACGGAAACGTGTGTGGCGCTATAAATTGTTGGCACGTAAAAGAACTCCCGTGGGACAAAATTACGGCACCTCGAGTCTCAGAAAACCGTAAATGTTAGTGAGACGTAACACAAATAACATTATTATTATTTCGCATATTATAAAGACAATAACGACGACAACCATCATAGCCAGTTAGTTTGCTACTGTGATGGCATAACAATACGTCCTCGTCAGCAATGCTTGGTTATTGAAACACTTTGTAATAAACTGTTGAATATCTCCATTATTACAGCTCGTACGGTAAAAAGGTGTCAGATATAAATGACTGAATGAAAATCATATTTTCTATAATTATTGTTATGTGCTAATAGCCGGGCTGAGTAACAACTCAAATGGTAGATCGCTGGCCTTCTTAGCCTAACTTGGCAGGTTCGATCCTGTCTCAGTCCGGTGGTGAAGGTGCTCAAAAACATAGTTAGTGGGACGTAAAATCCAATAACATTAACATTATTATGTGCTAATAACTTATATTTCTGAATATATTTCGAAGCTCGTGAAATAATACAGTATCCGTGATCCGATATACAGTAAATACGAAGAAAGAGACAAAAATGTCGTGCGAGAAGAGACCTGTTACTGGATCTCGGTTATTTCAAAAAGGGGCCTCACACATCCCAGTCATGAGTGGTTAAAAAATATAGCCCAGTTCGAAATTTCATTTGGTGTGTTTCACGGTAAGACTGTATCCAGATGCAAAAAAGTGAAAACTCTTACTTCTATTATTAAGTCAAAATTTCCAGTATTCCATGACAAAATAATTTGTCTCTACGTAAGGACCAAGACATTTATTAGGATATGGCACTTTAATGCAAAGAGTAAGGAGCTAGCACTGAGAAAATATGCCAATAAGAAGGCTAAGCTTTGGGATGGTTCATCAAGTAATTAAGTCGTCTGACACGTACGTTTTAATAATTTAATATAATTCCATAATGATGTCGATATGATGCATATTTTCCTATGCCATTTAATCTAAATATTTACTTCATCAGGAAATAAATTAATTATTTTGAGTTGCATGGCAATATTTTATTTCTTATCGTATTACCTGCTCAGCATGTGACGAAATTTAACGCATTTTCACGTTTTTAAATCTATTGGAAGTGCCGTTACTTATCGAATCGGACTAAACCAGACTATTATTTTGATGAAAAATTGAGAAGATGTTTCACAGGCACGAGAATTCACAGGCTTGCTGTACTGCAACTGTGTTTCTTACTCGCTATCGTTCATACCGCGTGACGTCAGAGCGCTCCAGCCAATGGAAGCTTCAACCGCCGGAGTAGCCTACCTTATATTCTAGTTACCTTGCAGCTGTGTGTGTGTGTGGTCGGCTCACCCATCAGCCAATAGCAGATGACTCTGAACCAATAGCAGATTGCTCATATACAGCCAATAGCATGCTTGCCTTGTAAATGACACACTCCACGTGGTGTCCAGTGTAGACTTCAAAAGCGTGCCGGTCGTTGACAGGGAAATTGCAAGAACTATACAGTACATAGTATTCGGGGGTTTACAGTTATTTGGAGACAGCTGTAGGGAAAAGAAAGTTCTTGTTCGCTGGTGGGCAGCTTATACCCGTAATACTGAAAGAAGTAGGCCTATTCTGACAGCTAGGAATGGAGGGAGGAGCATTGCACGGTGTTGCCACATTCCTTTCTCCTTCCCTTCGCTTCCGACCGAGCTCGATAGCTGCAGTCGCTTAAGTGCGGCCAGTATCCAGTAATCAGGGGATAGTGGGTTCGAGCCCCACTGTCGGCAGCCCTGAAGATGGTTTTCCGTGGTTTCCCATTTTCACACCAGGCAAATGCCGGGGCTGTACCTTAATTAAGGCCACGGCCGCTTCCTTCCAATTCCCAGGCCTTTCCCATCCCATCGTCGCCGTAAGACATATCTGTGTCTGTGCGGCGTAAAGCAAAATAGAAAAAAATCTTTGCTTCTGCTTCACTTGTTCGTTCGTTCATTTATTCAGACCGCTGTGTTATGTTGTACGTAACTCAGAAGTGAGTGGTTTGGCAACTCGAGCCCGCCAGCAGGCTTATCTCCATGGCAACCGCGGTGGGTCCACCCACGTTTCCATGGCAACCATACACCGTACTCTCTTCTCCCCACTCACTAAGGAAGGCAGTAAACGGACTTCCCTCTAACAACTGTCAGAACGCATATTTCAATATTACGACTACAGTACGGGATTATCCACCTCTTTTGTGTATAGGTTCAGTACCTATGCACTGTGTCCTCCAATCCCCTCTCTCACTAGCCATTGAGTTGTAAGAACAAATAAAATTCGCGAACTTCATAACTGTAATGAAATTAGTTGCCAAAGGACATTCTTATTGTTACGCTGGAACTTTTCACTGCGCGTTTTTTCCCAGTGTCGGAGCGTGGCACGTTCCAGGTGTATGCATAAGTCTTTTTTTCGGTTTCACCAAGAGATGGCGCCAGGGAACAGTAGGCAGCGTATGAATTTGACACATAGGCCCTACGTTAGTTTGTTCGTCTGACATTAACCTACCAACATACACAAGTTGAGTCCGCCAAACAATAGCGTCTGTGTTGTATCGTTCAGTGACATGTCGACGTTTGTGCCTGAAAAAGAACATTTGTGGCAAGCATTGCTCGTCTTATGCGGCAGGCATTGCTCTTCGTATTCAATTAAAAGAAAAACGCTGTGGAAAGTCATCGTTTGCTGGTAGAAACATACGATGAACACGCTCCATCGATTAGAATCTGTGAGGCATGGTTTCGGCAATTTAAACGTGGTGATTTCAATGTGAAAAACCAGAGCGGTATTGTGTATTATGATCTCTTGAAGCCCGGCGAAACCGTTAATGCACAACGCTATCGCCAACAAATGGTTAATTTAAATCACGCATTGATCGAAAGACCACCGGAAAGGGCCAGAAGACATGGCAGAGTGATTTTGTTACACGACAATGCGCCGTCTCACAAAGTAAAACCAGTGAAAGCACCTTCAAATCGCTTCCGCACCCGCCGTACTGCCCCGACCTGGCGCCATCTGACTATCACCTCTTCGCATCAATGGGGCACGCGCTCGCAGAGTAGTACTTCAGCAATTTCCAGGAAGTTGGAAAATGGCTCGACGAATGGTTTGCCGCAAAACACAAGCAGTATTTCTTGCATGGTATTCATTACTTACCTGAAAGTTGGGCGAAGTGTGTAGAAGCCGATGGCCAATATTTTGAAAAAACAAAAACATAATTTCTCTTGAAAATTACGTGTTTTTTTAACCACAAAAACCGGTAAAAAGTTATGCATAGGCTACACCTGGTATGTCAGAGGAAAAATGTACTGTAGGTTGCAAAACAAACGACACGGAATTGTTACTTAATTACTCTGGTACAGTATGTGTTCAAAATGTGTGCCACGAGCCACACATTATCCATTACGTTCCTAATCGCTGAATGTGTTGATAAACAAAGGACGTATATCAAACCAAATCCCATAGCGCAACAGCCCATGGAGGGCCTTCGCCTACCAAGCGACCGCTGCTCAGCTGGAAGGCCTGCAGATTACGAGGTGAGTGTGGTCAACACAACGAATCCTCTCGGCCGTTATTCTTGGCTGTCAAGACCGGAGTCGCTATCTCACTGTCAGATAGCTCCTCGATTCTAATCATATACGTTGAGTGGACCTCGAACCAGCCCTCAGATCCTGGCTGTAAGGACACCTAACAAGACGTTATCTTCTCGCGTAATTCGAGAATATATGTGTGTGGTGGTGGTGATAATTATGTTTAAGAGAAAGTACAACTGGACAACCATCCTCTATTGACACTAATAAGAATGAAAATGGAAGAGTTCCCACACTTCGAAGAAGAAAGGGAAGGCTCATGAAAATGAAAGACTCACTAGGCCTCGGAAACCTCAAACCGTCAGGGTCGGAAAATAACAAAAGTTGACCAAGGGAGGTCAGATAGTAAAGAAACGAGGCTCTAGGTTTTACTGCCATTAATGGTAGCGCTCATACAACAATGTTCTTGGCGTGATCAAGTCACCAATTTTCATCCCATTGGCCGTTCCGACTCGTTGGCTGAAAGGTCAGCGTACTGGCCTTCGGTTCAGAGGGTCCCGGGTTCGATTCCCGGCCGGGTCGGGGATTTTAACCTTCATTGGTTAATTCCAATCGCTCGGGGGCTGGGTGTTTGTGCTGTCCCCAACATCCCTGCTACTCACACACCACACATAACACTATCATCCACCACAATAACACGCGGTTACCTATACATGGCAGATGCCGCCCACCCTCATCGGAGGGTCTGCCTTACAAGGGCTGTATCCGGCTAGAAATAGCCACACGAAATTTGTTTAATCCCATAGGCCGACATCATCAAGAGCAACAGATTTAATAAAGAGGTGGAGGAGGAGGATTAGGAGAAGGAGGAAGAGGAGAAGAAGAGGAAAGACCAAATTTAATTCAAGAGGTAAACATACTCTAAATAAGTATGTATAAAATACTACTTAAGCACTCTAGGGGCTGCCTGGCCGAGGCGGTAAAGGCGTGCTCGGTCCGCCCGGAAGGACGTGGGTTCGAATCCCCGTCAGGAAGTCGTAAAATTTAAAAAACGAGATTTCCATGCATATGGCCCTTAGGTTCACTCAGCCTACACCAAAAATGAGTACCAGGTTAATTCCTGGGAGCAAAGGCGGCCGAGCGTGGAGCTAACCACTCCACCCCATCACGTGTCGAGGTTAACAATGGTGGAAGCCTTTACCTTCCACTCCTCCAAAGGCCTTCATGGCCTGTACGGAGGTGACTTTGATTTGTTTACTGAAGCACTCTTCCTTCGTACGGATTTATGAACGAGGATTCAAGAGGTTAATGATTAAATAATTAAATACGAATCTTAAGCCTACACAAGTCCGCCTCTGTGGTTAGTGTGATTAGCTGCCAATCGGAGAGGCCCGGGTTCAGGGTGATGGTGGTGGTGATTATTAAGAGGAAGTACAACTAGGCAACCATCCTCTATATAACACTAATGGGGTCCGACCCTTCGAAAAATGAAGGTATCGGCCAAAGGAAGACAAGGGCCACGAAGGGCGTGGAAATGAAAGACTCCCTAACCCTCGTAAACCTAATAGCGTCGGGGTCGGAAAAGAACAAGAGTTGACCAAGGTAGGTCGGTTAGGATAGGTGAAAGTGAATAGCCTGGCACAAGTAAGTGGAAGCAATGTCAGGACTCAGCTAAGGGCCCCGTGGTCGCCACCCACGCTCCAAAGTTCAGAGCCCCTGACGCCCCTTTTAGTCGCCTCTTACGACAGGCAGGGGATACCGTGGGTGTTATTCTACCGCCCCCACCCACAGGGGGTGCCCAGGTTCAACTCACGGCTCGGCCACGAAATTTGAAAATTGGTACGAGGACGGGAATGGGGTCCACTCAGCCCTAGGAAATAAACTGAGTAGAAGAGGCGGGGGGGGGGCTTGATTTCCACCTCAGCCATCCTCAAAGTGGTTTTCCGTGGTTTTCCACTTCCCATCCAGGCAAATACCGGGATGGTACCTAACTTAAGGCCACGGCCGCTTCCTTCCCTCTTCCTTGTCTATACCTTGCATCTTCCCACCTCCACCCCCACCCCCCACCCCCACTAGGCACCTGTTCAGTATAGTAGGTAAGGCCACCTGGGCGAGGTACTCCTTCTCCGCAGTTGTATCCCCAACAAATGTCTCACACTCCAGGACACTGCGCTTGAGGTGACATTCATCACTGAGTCCGAGGGAAAAATCAACCCTGGAGGTAAACGGATTAAGAAAGAAAGAAAGAAAATAGGCCTAAACCTGCACAATAAGTTATTTAAAAGATGAAAACGTGGAATATAAGTTTATAATACACTGACAATGACAATGAAATATAGCTAAATAACCTACAGCCCGCAGCAGTTCTCAAATATGAATAAGCACGCTTTGAACTCTCAACAATACAACTGTAGAATACAAATACTTTCCGCAGAATGGCGCACTCATTCTTCAGCTGGCCTGTTAATAAACGAACGACTTTGAACGAAAGATGACGAAGATGGCTTCACGTGATATGTCCATATACTCATCAGTGAAGGCGATCACAGCCAAAAACACAAGACAGATAAATGTTCTCGAAAACCGTGAGAGTTACGAAGAAAATGCATACAACATTAATATCAAGGCCACATGGGGCACACTTCATTTTTCGATAGGGCCAACCGCTTATCCGTTATTTTAGTTTATGTAAGGCAAAAATGACCAAAATTTGGGACATACCCCTATAAAATCCCCCACTTGTTCGAAACGGTGAAATATATCAGAATCAAAAGTATCCCTTGAGTAACCCGGGATTTCAAGCGTATCTGTACCAAATTTCAGCTTAATTGATCCAGTGGTTTCCGAACCTATCCGGAACAAACAGACATCATCTCATTTCTGTTAACAATATAGAAATAGATAGAGTAGATATCGATACGGATGTCAGGATGTGTGGCAACAGAGCAGTGGCACCGACTTTGGAGGGGGGGGGGAAGGGCAATGCATTTTCTGCCCCTCCAAAAATGACCTTAGGGCGGCAGAGTACCATTTTGCTACCATAAAATGCTCCTCCTAGATGTTAAGTCTCCTTAAAACGTGGAATTTGGTAGTCTTCGGAGCCCCGAGTCGAGAACTACAGTGGAACAAGATTTAGAAAGGAAGTCCCAAGGTTGGTTCTCTCAGGTCTGCTACGGGGTGGGTTTGCATTGTCCGGCTCCATGGCTAAATGGTTAGCGTGCTGGCCTTTGGTCACAGGGGTCCCAGGTTCGATTCCTGGCAAGGTCTGTAATTTTAACCATCATTGTTAATTTCACTGGCACTGGGTGTAAGTGTTGTCTTCATCATCATATCATCCTCATCACGACGCGCAGGTTGCCTACCGGCGTCAAATCAAAAGACCTGTACCTGGCGAGCGGAACCCGTCCTGGGATCTCCCGGCTCTACAAGCCATACGCCATTTCATTTTTGCATTAATAATTGTTCCTCATTTTACATGTCTGTATTCACGTTAATCATCCCCCACCCCCCACCCCCCAGTAATTATCCGACGTCGGCGTGCCTGAAACAGAGGTCAGGATGCGAATCACACAGCGGAATTAATATGTTGTTGCATGCGCTGTTAATATGTTGTACGGTTCACACCTGAACTGCTTCCAAATTACTCGCCGTTTCTTTGCCAACCAGACCTCATTATTCAGACATTATCTCAGTGACAAAACATTGTAACATCAGACTGTACCTCCTCTGCCCCTTTCTCCTTTATTAGCTCATATGAGGAGTTGATAACTTCCTTGTTTCCCAACTGAAAATATTTTAGAGATTTTTTTTCTTTTTGGGATGGGTACAAGATCCTGAGAAAAGAAAGAAAAATACGTATAGGCCTAATATAAAATATTTCTGCCATTCGAGTTCTGGATGCCTTTGCTGGCAGGACCTAGTGTTTACAGCGCACTACGTCTTCTGGTACGGGCTAGCGCAATTTTGTTACTTTCATTGATCTGTCTCTGTCTTATCCTTGGCTTCGACAACATGAAAGTGACTGAGGTATGAGCGATGCTAGTAATGCCATTCCTTCCTGCTATGAATGGTATGAAAATGTTGCTCATAGGGTTGGTCGGTGCATGTGTTTCAGTGGGCTTGGCAGACTGATATGTAATAGCAACTTCTGGCTCAGTGAGGAAAGCAACGGGAAACTACCTCACTCCTCATTTCCCTAGTACTCCTCTTCAGTGATGCCTAGGCCATCTATGACAGCTGATGGCAGAACTGTTGAGGATCCAACCAGCCTTAGGACTGAAGACTGAACATACATACATAGGCCTACGAGTTCTGGAAAGGAGACCACGGAAATTTCATCTTGAAAGCATTGGTTGGCGGCCATGGGTCCCCTAACTCAGTCCGGCATTGCTTCCACTTACTTTTGCCAGGCTCCTCGCCTTCATCTATCCTATCCGACCTCCCTTGACAAACTTTCGTTCTTTTCCAGCCCCGACGGTATTAGTTCTAGGGAGTCTTTCATTTTCATGGACTTCGTGGCTTTTGCCTTTCTTTGGCCGATACCTTCATTCTAACATAAATATGTCTTATGGCTGGAGTCATCTGAAATTAACGATACAAAACGTGTGACGCGATGTTACTTAGCAACCGTGCAGGCTGTGATGTGAAGTAGGTCTACTGATGGATGGCCATGACCGAGAAACATATTATCAAACATTATGCAGCGGCGATTAATTTAATTCAAGAGGTAAACATTCTCTAAATCAGTATTTATAAAATACTACTAAAGCACTCTCCCTTCATGCGGATTTACGAGCAAGGATTCAAGTGGTTAATGATGCAAAATAAAATGAGAACTATAAACTAATTAAATACGAATCTTAAACCTACACAAGTCCGCCTCTGTGGCCCAGGTTCAATTCACGGCACGGCCACGAATTTTGAAAAGTGACACGAGGACGGAAATCGATTATACAGTGGTTTGCGGTGAACATATTCATTATCACAGCTGCAAAAAAGTTTTTTTTAAAATATAATCAATCGTATCCCCACTATACTCTCAAAACACAACATTACCATTTTATAAGGCTGCATTTTTCGTGGGAAGGTCTACCTGAGAAAGATCTTTCAAGAATGTTTTCAACCACACGCTCGCACATACTTCCAAATTGAGATTCACGGCAGTGACGACACCATCATAACTTAATCTACAGCAGATTTTAAACAATGCACTTACAGCTTCATCCGGTGACGCTTCGTGATAGTACATTCATGGTTTTCACAAAAATGCACTGGGACTAACTATTGGTTTTTTACTTAAAAAGCCTAATCTAAACTCATCATCATCATCATCTGTTTACCCTCCAGGTTCGGCTTTTTCCCTCGGACTCAGCGAGGGATCCCACCTCTACCGCCTCAGAGGCAGTGTCCTGGAGCTTCAGACTCTTGGTCGGGGGATACAACTGGGAGAATGACCAGTACCTCGCCCAGGCGGCCTCACCTGCTATGCTGAACAGGGGCCTTGTGGAGGGATGGGAAGATTGGAAGGGATAGACTAGGAAGAGGGAAGGAAGCGGCCGTGGCCTTAAGTTAGGTACCATCCCGGCATTCGACTGGAGGAGAAGTGGGAACCACGGAAAACCACTTCGAGGATGGCTGAGGTGGGAATCGAACCCACCTCTACTCAGTTGACCTCCCGAGGCTGAGTGGACCCCGTTCCAGCCCTCGTAGCACTTTTCAGATTTTCGTTGCAGAGCCGGGAATCGAACCCGGACCTCCGGGGGTGGCAGCTAATCACGCTAACCACTACATCACAGAGGCGGACCTAATCTAAACTAATCAGCAAAATTTAACTGGTATTTTACCGTCGTTGAAGTTTTATAGTTTCACTCTCATACTGAGTGTATGCGTGCGTCAACGACAAACGAGGGAAAATATTTGTCACGACGTATAACACATGTTATATTCGTGAAGAATGCCACAGAACTCGCGAAACCTTCAACTATAATTCAAGTTCAACACTACAAAAATTCACTATATACCATCATCACAGACAACCATTCGCGCTTAACTCTGTGTTCATGCTGTGCAACCTGCGGCTATCGGAACACATACTCTACACATGCCATCAGTGAATTGCTTGAAAAAAAAAAAAGAAAACTGTATACATGCCGAAACCCAAGACACCGAGCTCGATAGTTCCAGTCGATTAAGAGCGGCCACTATCCAGTATTCGGGAGATAGTGGGTTCGAACCCCACGTCGGCAGCCCTGAAGATGGTTTTCCGTGGTTTCCCATTTTTACACCAGGCAAATGCTAGGACTGTACTTTAATCAAGGCCACGGCCGCTTCCTTCCCACCCCTAGCCCTTTCCTGTCCCATCCTCGCCATAAGACCTATCTGTATCGATGCGACGTAAAGCAACTAGCAAAAAAAAAAAAAAAAAAAAAAAATGGAAACCCAAGACTATACTGCTAATAATAAGAGTTGGTGTCTGACAGGTAAGGTTGGAGGGAGGAGCACTGCACGTGCCATTTCACGATGTTGCCACATTTCAGCATTCCTTTCTACATACTCTTACCCCTCGCTTCCGGCTCACTTGTTCCCTCCTTCATTCTGACCGCTGTGATCTGTTGTAGACTACCTGGCCAGGCGGTGTCGTCCCATTTGCGATCACTCTTATACAAACAATCAGGTTCTTATCAGTGACAGTGACAGGTTTGGCAACTCCCAGCAAGACGAGCTGCCCTGAAGTGTTATCTCCATGGCAACCGCAGTCGCCCCACCCTCGTTTCCATGGCAACCACACAGCCACTCCCTTTATCCCGCCTCGGCAGGCAGTAAACGGACCTCCTTCTAAGAAATGTCAGACACCAACTCTTATTATTAGCAGTATAAAATATATTCTTCTGTATATAAATTGATTTCATATACTGGCTCTATTTTTATTAGCAAGACGATATGCAAGTGGCTATACTGTTAAGATGGTTTTTTTTCTTGCAGTCTCTAGTGTGTGGCGCTGAAGACTTCGAGTGTCAAGTATTAAAACTAACACCCCTTACCTAAGCTACCTGGTCTGTCGCCGTAAATTGCTGTCAGGGGAGGGTCACAGCTCTGCCTCGAGGAAGCTTCAAGTGCATGCGTCACCCAAACGACCTTAAATTTCGCTGGGGGTAGTTCTCTATCGCGCCGGCAAGGAAACCCAGCTCGCTGGAGAAGCTGAACTGCAGTAGTGCGAGCGGATTATCGAGACAGCTGTACTTGGCTTGGCTTAGATCAGGGCCTCTCAAACTTCCTACAACGTATTTCTTACACTTTGTTTAAACAAAATAAGTAATTCACGAAATACGCAGAGAAGTATATTAGCGAGTTTGTCACTTCTTCCCGTTTTCTCTAATTCTGCCTCAGTATATCCGATAAACTGATCGAGATTGCGGTCATAAATAACTTTGAGTTTAATCACAATCTTATAAATTATCGGCTATCCTACCTTTTCCTCCACACATCTGATGTTGCGACATTCGTATTGAAGCCGCTGTTTGGAGAGCGATGTTATGCCCGTTTCACCATTAGAAAATCCTATATAATTTTTCAGCATTTTCTGATGTGGTAAAGTTAGGCAGTGCAAGGATCTCAAATCTGTAGCCGGTAGGTGCTTTCCTATGCCAGAGGACGCAAAATTTTAGCGTCGTTTCTCCGTATTTCACTTTTTCTTCCCGTAAGTTTCAGTTTGTTCTAACAGGAATAAAGCTCCTAAATGATCATTTGTACCATTATTTTCAATTTGGTTTACTTTTTGGTCAAGTTCAAATACCTTAAAGCATTTTTCTTATTTCATCACCGAATCCTGCTCCTTAATATAAAGACTGTTTTCCGTAATCTGGCATTTGAAATCTTATCAATATATATTTAGATTTGACATAGAAACGAGACTTTTAGGTAGGTACTTCTTTTTTGTTTTTGGGTGACGTAGATCAGTGGCAATACGTCATTTCTTGGAGCTGGAGCCTTCCTGCGTTTGACAATTTTCTGTTGTGAACAGGATATACATTAAAAACAGAAGAACTTCGTTGGGGAGAATTCGCTTGATTCTTCTTCTTCTACTTGTCCGTTTCACCCTCTTTGGGGTACGATAGATCAATCAATGGGCAGTGAGTCGTGTTTTCCTGTCCTCCCAGTACTTTTTCATTCTTTCAGATCTTGCCTTCCTTTCTTCTTCAGAAATTCTGTATAGTCGCTTGGGCTTCACCCTGTTCTGAAACCTCATTTTATCCTTGGTTATTTTCTTTGCATATCCATCTACAAGCATCTCTTCTGTAATTTGGAATTCTCGTAGGTCCTTCTCAGTTTCCTTAAACCAGTTCGGCTTGGTTTTCTTATTACGGAAATAGTCGAAGATTCTTTTAGATATCCTTTTCGGATCCATTCTTAGGATGTGGCCATAGAAGTCAATTCTCCTTTTTCTTATTGTGTCGGAAATCCTTTCTGATTTCCTATACAGAGTTTCATTGCGGATGTGTGAAAGTTCGTTATTATGAAATTTGGGGCCTACAATTTTTCGTAGAATTTTCCTTTCCTTTATTTCTAACTTTTCCATTGGACCATGCATAGTTATAGATAGAGTTTCTGCAGCATACAGGGTTTCAGGCTTGACTACTGTATTATAATATCTGATCTTGGAATTCCAGGAGAGGGATTTTTTGATTGATATGTTTTTTTTTTGTTTGTTTTTTTACCTCTGAAGATCTTTTGTCACTACTTTCACCATATGTTAGGAACCTGCGTGTAAGTGTAATTGCGGAAGTGTAGAGTGTTCAATGTGAGGAAAGGAAGGTTTAAGGACGGTACAAACACCCAGTTCCCAGGCCAGGGATATTAATCATTTACAATTAAAAACCCCTGGCCCGGCCGGGAATCGAACCCGGGGCCGCCGGGTGACAGGCGGACGCGTTGCCCCCTACACCGCTGGGCCGGACGATTAATATGCTTACACTTAAATCTGATGTATTAAAATGCAAGCTACATACTCGTGCCTGCTTGGTGGCATTTCTCTCTTAAACTGCACTCCGAAGAAAATCATGGAACGTCACACTTTCTTGCTATTTAGTGGTATCCGAAGTACATAGAGGTACACAACAGTGTATCATGCTTTTCAACCTCATGGACACTCACCGACAGAAACAATACGCACAATAAATTGCCTAAAATCAACACAACATCACAATATTACTCCATACATCACAATGTTAAAGTCCGCCAAGAGCAGAACAGAAACCTGACATCTAGCGGCCAAGCCGTGAACACGGTCGGGCCGTCTTTTCAGGGGCAAATTAGTAGCTATGGCCCGGCCGTGTACACTGACTTAGCAAATGTCATGGGATAGACACCTAATAGCGTGTGGGGCCTCCTCTGGCCCTGCGAACTCCAGTGAGACGCCGTGGAAGTGAGTTGACAAGTCCCTGGTAGTCCTCTGGACGCAGCTGACACCAAATCGTTTGCAGAGCGGCCGCCAATGCTGGTCTGTTCGTGGGTGCAGGATCCATGGCACGGAACCTACGTTCCAGGACATCCCAGATATGCTCGATAGGGTTCATATCGGGGCTCCTGGGTGGCCATGGCAGTCGTTGGACCTCCGCCGCATGTTCCTGGAACCATTCCCGGGCGGCGTGGGAGCGATGTGGCGGCGCGTTATCATCTTGAAACACCGCAGAACCGTCTGGGCGCTGGAAGGCCAAAACTGGGTGGAGATGGTCTCCGAGCAGCTCAACATACCGCGTACCATTCAAAGTCTCTTCCAGAACAACAAGGGGGCCCATTCCATATCAGGAAAATGCACCCCAGACCATAACAGAGACACCAGCGCCCTGGACCACACCTTCGAGGCAGGGGGGATCAGTCGCTTCATGTGGTCTGCGCCATACACGGTGCCTCCCATCGGCATGGTGCAGTTGAAATCGTGATTCGTCCGACCATATCACGTTACGCCATTGTTCCAGTGCCCATCCCTGGTGACTAGCGACAAATGCGCGTCGTTGTGCCCGATGACGTTGGGTTAACAGTGGCACCCGTGTGCGACGCCGGCTCCCATACCCCATACAACCCATGTTCCTACGGATTGTCCACTGGGAGACGTGTCTAGCACGGCCTGTGTTGAATTGAGCCGTGATTTGTTGCACGGTTGACCGTCTGTCACTATTGACAATCCGTCTCAGATGTCGCCGGTCACGGTCATCGAGGGTGGCTGGACGGCCGGTCGTTCGTCTGTTGTGGACGGTGACACCCGCATTCAACCATTCACGATACACCCTGGACACGGTTGATCGTGTGAAGCCGAATTCCCGCACCACTTCCGAAATCGCACTTCCCATCCGTCGGGCACCGACCACCATAACCCATTCGAACGGTGTCAGCTCACGGCGACGTTCCATGTTACACCTGTCACATGCACAGCCACTGCTCACAAGGTCTCCTATACAACTGCCGCTGGCACGGGGGCGAGTGGTGCGCAGACAACACACCTGCGCATCAGTGCTCCGCTATCCCATGACATTTGCTCAGTCAGTGTATATCTCGTAGGCAACGGCTTAACATACATATTATATATGGCCTACACACTAACTCAAGTGTTTAAGAACCTTGGCTCAAGACTTGGCCCAGCGCTAGATTTTTTGGTTTATACGTCGCATTGGCTCGGACAGATCTTCTGGCGATAAAAAAGGAACCATAGCCTTAATATCAAGATACAACGCAAGCTAATATATACAGCCCTAAACGAGCAGTCATCTAACAATAATTAGAAATAACAAAAAATTCCCAGTACTAGAAGTTGAAGATTTACCTCAGGGATGCCAAGAAATCGTTGATTAAACACACGAAATTTGTGGTAGTACCGGTACGGTACTATACTGCTAATAATAAGAGTTGGTGTCTGACATTTCTTAGAAGGAGGTCCGTTTACTGCCTGCCGAGGCGGGATAAAGGGAGTGGCTGTGTGGTTGCCATGGAAACGAGGGTGGGGCGACTGCGGTTGCCATGGAGATAACACTTCAGGGCAGCTCGTCTTGCTGGGAGTTGCCAAACCTGTCACTGTCACTGATAAGAACCTGATTGTTTGTATAAGAGTGATCGCAAATGGGACGACACTGCCTGGCCAGGTAGTCTACAACAGATCACAGCGGTCAGAATGAAGGAGGGAACAAGTGAGCCGGAAGCGAGGGGTAAGAGTATGTAGAAAGGAATGCTGAAATGTGGCAACATCGTGAAATGGCACGTGCAGTGCTCCTCCCTCCAACCTTACCTGTCAGACACCAACTCTTATTATTAGCAGTATAGTTCCTTTCTGCTCCTCCATAAGTAATTTGGATTCGATGAAAACCTGTGTGCATGATATTTGTTCTTTATTTACCCTATAGTTTTAAAAAGAAGCATTCTCAGATATAATCGAATATGCTGACATAACCTGTAAAATTATTAGGTATTTATTTTTTGACGAAAATTCAATAAAACTTGTAAAAAGACAGTGGCTGTAGGTGAAAACACTCGAACACTGATCCAGAAAGAAACCTTTAAACGATACCTAACTTAATTTGTCGAAGGATAGGAACTCTACATCTTTTTCCTATGATTTAATGTTAACTGCTCTAAAGCGGAGGTGCCAATAATCGTTAAACCTGTGAGAGAGCTCGCTACCGGTACCGTACCTACGTGCTTTAACATTCTCAATTGACTGTTGAAAATGGGATCGTTGTAATAAACACACGACTTCGTCTGCCTTTCCCTCTCATCTGTACTCACTCAACCACACACATTTATATATCACGACATTAACTACATACAGCGACGTATGTTATTTTCTTGTTTCATTTTGTTGAATTATACGCCATGGAGACCAGTAATGTGAATCAATTTGATTACCTACATAGGTACCGTACGTCTTTCCTTTGGTAAAATGTTACTATCCGACCCTCAAGGTTACCGTAGGTACTAAAATTTATAAGAAAGGTTAAATGATGCTAATCTTATCTCGAATTCTTTCCATCTCTAGGTAAAAGGATGTATTTACTATACCGGTAGCGTGTTTCTGTGGTATTTGGTTTGTATATGAAGAGAAGTGTATTGGGACAAACACACAAATCCAGTCCCCGAGCGAAAGGAATAGGCCCTACACGGGATTTAACCCGGGATCCTCTGAAATGAAGGTTTCAATTTTTTTTACGTCACACCGACACAGACAGGTCTTATGGCGACGATGGGATAGGAAAGGGCTAGGAGTGGGAATGAAGCGACCATGGCCTTGATTGAGGTACAGCCCTAGCATTTGCCTGGTGTAAAATTGGAAACCACGGAAAATCATCTTCAGGGTTGCCGGCAGTGGGGTTCAAACCCATTACCTTCTGAATGCAAGCTGACAGCTACGTGACCCAAACCGCGCAGCCACTCGTTTGGTGAAACGAAGGTCGCGATACTGACCATAAATAAAGGAACCGAATAATAATAATAATAATAATAATAATAATAATAATAATAATAATAATAATAATAATAATAATAATGTGTATGTTGGGTAGTCAGCCCGAAGGCTGGTTGGATCCTCAACAGCTCTGCCATCAGCTGTCATAGATGGCCTAGGCATCACTGAAGAGGCATACTAGGGAAATGAGGAGTGAGGTAGTTTCCCATTGCTTTCCTCACCGAGCCAGCCGTTGCTATTACATATCAGTCTGCCAAGCCCACTGAAATGCATCTACCAACCGACCCTATGAGCGATATTTTCACACCATTCATAACAGGGACTGGCTGCATAAGGAATGGTATTACTAGCATCACTTACACCTCAGTCACTTTCATATTGTCAAAGCCAAGGATTAGACTGAGACAGATCAATGAAAGTAACAAATTTGATATAGCCCATACCAGAAGACATAGTGCGCTGTAAACACTACATCTCGCCAGCAAAGGCATATAATAATAATAATAATAATAATAATAATAATAATAATAATAATAATAATAATAATAATAATAATAATAATGTTATTATATGGTAGAACTTGATTCCAATTAACAAGCTGAGAAATTTGGGAACAAGACCTTAACATCTGCACCCCTCCAAGGATTTCTTCTTCTCCTTCTTTTTCTTAATATTATTGGTTTTACGTCCCACTAACTACTTTTGACGTATTTCAGAGGAGCCAAGGTGCCGGAATTTTGTACCACTCGAGTTCTTTTACATGCCAGTAAATCTAGCAACCCGAGGCTGACGTTTTCAAATACCTTCAAATGCTACCGGACTGAACCAGGATTGAACCTGCCAAGTTGGGCTCAGAAGACTAGTGCTTCAACAATCTGAGCCATTCAGTCTGGCATTATTATTATTATTATTATTATCATCATCATCATCATCATCATCATCATCATCATCATCATCATCATCATTATTATTATTATTATTATTATTATTATTATTATTATTATTATTATTATTATTATTATTATTATTATTGGAATATTTTATAAACTCTGATTGATATGTTAATATTCACCAAAGATATAAATGTTGCATCTGAGAAGCCTTAACACATTTCCTAAACTACCAAATTGTCTTCAAAGTCACTCTTTATAGGGAGTAATATAGGAAAAATGGACTATCCATTCTCTACATTTTTTTCTATTTGCAGTCCGAAAAATTACTGACTGCCTGTTCTCATGCAATCTTTTAATGAACATAGTAAAAGTAGTCCTTATAAATGACATGATTAAGATTCTGTTGGTTCTCCAGTGACCCATTAATCTTGGCAGCAGGTGCATGTGTGGGGAGAAGATGAATCAGAGAGAGTCCAGCACAGTCTGTGGAGGGGGAAGTATGAAAACTGAGAGGTATCCCCCAAAAGCTTGGATTCTACAATCAACTCCAGTCACGTTAGGCTTGGCTCGGCTACCTCCCTGCATTAACGATGGCTGATGCAGCACCGGATAAGGCTAAAGACAAGGTAAGAAGGTATCTAATTTAATTTAGGGTGATAATAATAATAATGATAAAGTAAAACTAATTGTCAATTTTAATTATAATAATAACATTAATAATAATAATAATAATAATAATAATAACGCTGTTATTATGATGATGATGTTTGGATGCTTGCTTTCGTTCCAATACCTCTTGAGTCCTGCTATTAGTTTTTCCTTTCTTTTCTGTGAAAGAGGTTTGCAAGATTTAATAACTTTTGATAGAGGAGACCACAAATTTACCTATTTACAAAATTTAGGGTGATGATAATAATAATAATGGCAAAGTAAAACTAATTGTATATGGAGTAGAGACATGTCACCTGGCCAAAAATCCGACTTTCAAAAGGACACTAATGACTCTAAGGCTTGAGATATTTAGTGAATGCTTGTATTTAATTTTTTATTTAAAATTAATATCCATAAATCTAATAATAAGCTTCTGTAATATGTACTATCTCCAACAAAAATTCTGTTTCCTGCACGCTATTTTTCAACCTTTAATTCTTTTATATTACAATTTTCATCACAAAGTTAAACGAAAGGCATCTCCTTACAGGGCATCGAGGAGTGGTAGGTAAAGGTTTCTACTATCTAGGACAGAGTGCCTAGATATATGCGCAGCCATTCTTGCTCTCAGAAATTAATCTGGCACTTATTTCTGGTGCAGACTAAGTTCAGATCCGGATGCCTCTCCAGAGTAGAAATGATAAATAGATTTCTATTTATTGGGTATCTTAAAAATGCTTTTATTCTCTTGCTTCCTGCTTCTATTTTAAATAATCTTCTGCAACGTATTCTTCCTAAATTTTGTGAGTGTTATTCTGAAGTCTCCAACTATTCTTGTAAAACGTACCATTCTCTCATTATAGTACTCTAAATCATCAGTCCTTTTTATCTGTGTATTACATTTTTAATTTAATATATGTGTATTGAATTTTTAATTTAATTGTATTTGATAGCATAATTGTTACTTTTAATAACACATCTGCACTGGTTATTATTGTACTACAGCCTCTTAACAGAGGCAGCTCTAGGGTGTCAGTATACTCACCTGTACCAGTAATGTTAACACTGTTATTACAATGATGATTATTAGTGATTTAAACCTATTAGGGAGCGCTTATGACTAGTTCTTTCTGGATGCTTGCTTTTTTTCCAATACTTCTTGAATCCTGCTATTATTTTTTCCTTTCTTTTCTGTGAAAGAGGTTTGCAAGATTTAATAACTTTTGATAGAGGAGACCACAAATTTATCAATTTACAAAATTTAGGGTGATGATAATAATAATGATAAAGTAAAACTAATTGTATATGGAGTAGAGACATGTCACCTGGCCAAAAAATCTGACTTTCAAAAGGACACTAATGACTCTTAAGGCTCGAGATATTTAGTGAATGCCTATGCTCTATTTCCACGACCAGAGTTGAGAAGTAATTGAGTGAAAGTAATTGAATCATTACTTCTACAGAATGTTAAATTCTTGAAATAAAATTGTAATCATTACATTCTAGTAATTGATACACATCGCACAGAAGCAGAAATGTAAAAAAAAAACAAATTATGAAGTAGCTTCACCAATTCTAGGTGAGGTGTTTTCTTACCTTTCCAGTACTTTCAAAGACATTCCAATAATTTTCTTAATATTAGACATGGGTACTCTTTCAAATATTTTCAGTAAATACAAAATGTACTTTCCCCCTTAAGACATTCAGGATTAGCGATTTTAATTTTAAGAACCAATTAATTTATTTGGAAAATAAAAGGAAAATCATTTCAAACAAAAGTAATTAACTAAAATTTAAAAAATGGGAAAATATTTCGAAAATTCCAGGGTTTCATGTTTATCATAATCATAATCATAATCATAATCATCATCATCATCATCATCATCATGATTTCCCCTTATCCAGCTCCTGCCAGGTCAGGATATTTATGGTACTTCTCCATCTTCCTCTTTCCTTTCACCATTCTTCTTCCATGATCTTGTCCCAGTCTAAATTTTGTCTTCTTATGCCACTCTTCACTGATTCAATCTATCT
The DNA here is from genome assembly GCF_040414725.1 of Anabrus simplex. Classification (NCBI taxonomy): domain Eukaryota; kingdom Metazoa; phylum Arthropoda; class Insecta; order Orthoptera; family Tettigoniidae; genus Anabrus; species Anabrus simplex. The sequence goes on along the minus strand of NC_090274.1, from coordinate 64,286,487 downwards.
TGTTCTAGGTCTTCCTCTTGCTCTCTTGCCCTTGCACTTTGCCTCCAGCATCTGTCTTGGAATTCTGTTCTCCTCCATCCTATTTACATTTCCAAACCACCTTAGTTTACATTGTATTCTTTCCAACTCTCACATTTAGCATTCCTATCCCAACTTCCTTCCTAACATCTTCATTTCTCACTCTGTCTTTCCTTCTTATCATACTTCTTAAGAATATCATCTCACTGGCTTGAATTCTACTCTCTTGCCTTCTAGTCAAAGTCCAAGTCTCAGCAGCATAAGTCAGTATGCGTACATAGTACATTTTATACATTAGCTCTTTACTTTTCCTTGGTACTTCTTTGCTCCAAACAACTTTTCTTACACTATATTGATTAATTCCACTGTCTTGGGGGCTGGGTATTTGTGCTGTCTTCATCATTAGAAATCATCTAGGTAGGGCCTTATCCTCACAGACAAGAAGATTGCCTATATGGGATCAAATCAGAACATCTTAACCAGGGCTCTCTGGTGCCCATATGCCATTATGATTATTGTTATTCTTTTTATTTATTATTATTATTACTGTATTATTTACAAAGCGTTATCTGACCCCGTAATAATTAAGAAGGGAATTCCTCAAGGCAGAATTATTGGATCTTTATATTTTCTTATATATAAATGATATGAGTAAAGAAGAACAATCAGAGATAAGGGTGTATAGAGTGATAAAATAACGTACAATTTTTTTTTTCTCCGGGTACTCCAGTTTTCCCTGTCATATTTCATTCCAGCAACACTCTCTAATATCATTTCATTTCATTTGTCATTCATTAATCACTGCCCCAGAGGAGTGCGACAGGCTTCAGCAGATGGCACAATTCCTAGCCTCGTTGCTAGATGGTGGCTTCATTCATTCCATTCCTGACCCAGTCAAATGACTGGCAACAGGCTGTGGATTTTCATAAAGAATGGAAAGGGTTTTAAATAACTTTACATATATTCACACACAAATGTTAAAATATACCTTGTCCTAGTAGAAGTAATTTCTTTTCAGTTTTGACTCAATGTGTTAAATAAATAAAACTTAGAAAATGCCTGAAAAATAAAATATATAACAGATTATACCTGAAAACAAAACAACTTAATCAAATTTAATTTAATTAAAGTAATTTATTTTTTTCTTGCACCTTTAATCAAGGACAGTAGAAAAATGCCAACCTCTGAAACTTTTTGAGTAGGTAATTAAGTTTATACAAATTGTCCATCTGTTCTACTAGGGGCGGCAACCACTTCATGTAATTCTAGAATTTTCCATTTCAATGCAGTGGTAATTTGAGACATAACTGTATGATAGTGCATATTTCCAAATTTTAAATTTTAATTTTTTAAATTAAAATTAAGTCAGTTTAGAGTTCGGGTTTGGATTTTCCCCCAGACTTAGTGAGGGATCCCACCTCAAGAGCACTGTGACTGTTTCTTTCATAGACAGTGTTTCTCTCTGATATTTCTGGAAGGAGCAAAAATCGAATCAGCTTCCCACTTTGAGTACCTCAGAAACACAATCTTGAAATACAACACTGTTAGGCAGGATATACTCAGCAGGACACAGAAAGCATCAGACTTCTACAGTCAAGTCAGAAATCTTCTCTGGGACTGCGAAATACCACAAAAAGTGAAAACAATCATGTACCACACTCACTTCATACCAATCCTCATGTACGGTTTAAGGACATGTACCCTACTAAACAAAGACCTCAGCAGAATCCAAGCAACTGAAATGAGATTCATTAGAATGATGAACCAAACTACCAGAAAGGACAAGATCAGAAATGAGGTGAATAGGAAAGTAGCGGGTATTGAGGTTCCTATTACCAGTGTCATAAAGAAACGCAGACTTCAGTGATATGGGCACATAATGAGAATGAACAGGGAAAGACCTGCCAGAAAATATTTTGACCTTAATCTCATAGGAAGAAGACCACAGGGAAGACCAAGAAAATGTTGGATAGAGACTGTAAGATCAGATGTGGAGGAGAGAGGATACAAATGGGAGGATGTACTGGATCAGAAGATGTATGAAGACAGAAGGAGATGGCGAGCGCTTGTACACCACACCCAGGAAACTGGAGTTGGGAAATGATGATGATGATGATGATGATGATTGCACTGTTTATTTCTTGCTAGGTCTGTTAGACCCAACCCGTCTGTTGGTGTGACCATACTACTACCTATAGGTAGGATTATTATTATTTTTTTTTTTTTGTAGTTCTGCTGTATTAACAATGCTGTTAGGGAAAACTGTCTTCTATAAGAAGAAGATAAATTATACCATAATAGTGTAGGCATTGTCCGCCTCCGTAGCGTAACGGTTAGTGTTATTAGCTGCCGTCCTCGGGGGCCCGGGTTCGATTCCCGGTACTGCCAGAAATTTAAGAATGGCAGGAGTGCTGGTACGTGGTTGAAATGGTACGTGCAGCTCACCTCCAATGGGGGTGTGCTTGAAAAGAGCTGCATCACCTCGGGATGAGGACACGAGTTTACTTTTTTTAGTGTAGGTATTCTGTGTTTTTCTGCAATGCTTTTGTAGAAAGAAATTTTCAGTCATGTAATATTCCTTATTGTTTGGAAGTGAAGAAATGGTGCCATTTTGTTTTGAAAAATTGGCTTTTGGACTAGCTGCACCATTATTCAAGAGAAGGGCTTATTTGTCAGGCATTGTCATGAATTGGGCTCAGAAATCTGTGAAAGGAAAGTAATCAGGGGCATAGCCAACGAAGGGTTACTGGGAGTTAGAACCCCACCACCCATCCTCCATGGAATTTTTACAAAAGAATGAATATAAACTGACAATAAACAAGTGAAAGTCAACTCAGTGGGTTCGCTCTTTTGAACATCCACAGAGACATAATTGTAAAATCAACAGATCTGTTGAATCTATTTTCTAAGAAGCCTCGGAAGTTGGATTTTAGACTGTAAACTGAACATACCATTCGCTGTAAGACTGTTGACCTTGATTGTATTGTTCTTGTTCTGTATTTTAATGTAAGATTTTGTAGTGTACTGCAGTCTGTACCAGTGTCCTTATAATAATACTTATGCATGGGCGTACCACACGCACAAGCAACTTCATTATGTTCTATCATAATTTTGTAACTATAACCACCCTTATCACTCGATCCTGGCTATGCTACTGAAGGGTGGTAGTAATAATAATAATAATAATAATAATAATAATAATAATAATAATAATAATAATAATAATAATAATAATAATAATAATAATAATAATAATAATAATGTTATTGGCTTTAGGTTTTTTAAGATGCTGAGGTGCCAGAATTTAGTCCCACAGAAGTTCTTTTACATGCCAGTAAATCTACTGACATAAGGATGACGTATCTGAGCATCTTCAAATACCACCGGTTCGAACCTGCTAACATGAGCTCAGAAGGCCAGCACTCCAACATCTGAAGTACTCAGCCTGACATAATTATTATCACTATTATTATAATGCAAAGAAACTACAGAATATAACAATTAAATTGTTGGATTTATAAATATTACACACTGCACTCACATTTGCTTTCGTAATTAATAACACACCGACTACAACAGAAAGTTTGCAGCCTTCAAACAGCACTCCAGGGTGAAAAGATAGTACCGTTAGAAACCCCCAATCCGCCGTCCCCCACAGTGCCGGCAGTGAGCTCCGGACACATCAAGCTTGTGACTGAGGCTCCTATAATGTTTGCAATGTTCTCCCTTGTCCACATGCACAGTGGCAAAGTAACGGAAAGGTTTCCTTATACACTGCTCCTTCAGTCACAGTGGGGTTATGCCCAGCTGCTGCATTTAGCACTTGGACTAGCAGAATAGAAGCATATGATACATGTAATTGGCTGTATTTATGCCATGATTTCATAAATACCTTAATTTCAAATATTTCCTCATTTTAATTTCTACCTGGAAAGCAAGGAGGCTCATATCTTATAATAAGGTTGTGGCGGCGGGGGGGGGGGGGGGGGCGTACATGACTCTGTGCCCTTAAAGAGCAGCCACCACTGGCTTTAACAATGTTGAAAGTGCAGGTTTCAAAGACGAGTTTCAGGATTTATCCCTCCTGGCTACTCCTATTTCCAGAGAACAGCCAGCTTTATTAATCACGCTGAAGGCTCTGCAATATCTTGTAATTATTCATTATGGCCTTGAGCTTCTGTGCCATGCCTAATTAAGTTGACAGCAGAGTGCTGGCTCTTGTCCAACTCTGTATAAGATTGGCAATGAGGGACATTTTATGAGGACTTGGCTTCATTTTAAAAGCTATATGAAAATCTCATGTGGGTGGGGCGGACTCAAAATATGTTAACTTTCCCACATACACAAGTATTTTTAAATTATGAGAATCTTGTAAGGAAGTCTGGCCAAGGTTAGCTACTACAGGCTATGTGCTAACATTGTGTTTAACCTCTCCCTACCTCATCTTCATCATCCCACAACCAGGTGTACAGGTTGCCTAGGGGCATCAAATAGAAAGACCTGCACTGGGCAAACTGTACATGTCCTTAATAATATGATATTATAGTGTCTACATACCATTGTGATTGCCTGTCATTACATGAAATACTTTTAAAAAATTCCAGTTCATGGCCTAAAAGCTGTATTTTTCACTTATTCACCAAACTAACCTTTTGAAAAATTTAGATTTTATCATTCTTCTTTCCTAGCATTTAGTCCCGCATTGGTGCAGGGTCCACTTTTAAACACACCACCCTCCCACTTCTTGCGTGGTCAAGGGTGTCATCTTCAACGATGCCCACAAGACGCACGTCTTCCTTGATGCAATTGAACCATTGCTTCTAGGGACGACCTTGGGTTCAAGAACCTCCAGGATGAAATTGGATGGCTTTTTGTATCATTGAGTCTGCAGGGCTTCAGACGACATGACCAGTCCACCTAAGTCTTGCTTCTCACATCTTCTCTGGGATAGGTGCCACTCCCAATTGCCATCGGACATTTTCATTTCTGACATGGTCCAGTGTTGTAAGACCCAATGTCCAACATAACATTTTCATCTCCATACCATGTAGAACCTGCTTGTGGTTCTTAGTTCTAGACCAGCACTCCGACCCATAGAGTGCAACTGTTTGGACCATGGATTTGTAGACTTTTCCTTTCAGGCGGGTGGGAATTTTCTTGGCACATAGCACACCTGTGATCTGACGCCACTTCAGCCATGTAGCATTTACTCATGCTCCAGTGTCTGGTAATGTCTTTCTGTGTGAGGTGATGCGTGATCCAAGGTATTTAAATTGGTTAGCTTTAACTAGGTCTTGCCCGCTGATGTGAATACTATCAGCAGTCTGCAAGCCACATTGCAAATACTCAGTTTTAGTGATGTTATCATTGAACTAATAAAACTATCATATCAATAAAATGAACTTATGAAACTGAATTTAAAGAAATCTGCAACTTTCTTTCTTTAGCTTTTCCCAGTTATTCCTGGGGTCATTGGAGCCACCTAGCCACCTGGGCTCATTTTGGATTTGACTAGACATTTAAGGCCAGCTTCCCTTACTGATGTCATGTGTTTTTTAAATGAACATCTCAACCCGGGATTGGCCGGGATTCAAATCTCAGTCTTCCAAGTGGAAGGCTAACAGCTAAGCCACGGAGCCTAGCAACTGTTTTCATTGCTTTTTTCTCAATGATTTTATGAATGTGAAGTCATGCCTATATATAAAATCCCTAATTCTGTCATTCATAGCAATACTGAGAAAATGAGAAGGTCTCAACAGCTGAAATAGGTACAAGTTATAGATTGTTATGTCTTCTTTACAAGAAAAAGACATCCTGTGACAGTAAAGTTCGGTGAATAGTCCTGTACTATCAACATAGATGAACAATGAACAACAGTGACCTTACTGTCCTTCGAAATAGTCTCCTCACATAACTATGCACTGCTGAGAATGCGATACATGTCCTGGAAACTTTGCAAGAAGAGTTCCTTTGGGATGGTGTTCAAAAACCTCGTCATGTTTCGTTGGATGTCAGGAATGTCGTCAAATCTCTTTCCTTTCAAAGCGAGTTTGAGTCGTGGGAATAGGAAGAATTCTGGAGGATTGAGATCTGGCGAGTATGGGGGATGTTCAAGTTGCACCACTCCCTTTTTCTGCCATGAACTGTTTGATGATATTGGCTGTATGTGGGCGAGCATTGTCATGGACAGAAAATCATGAACCTTGTGCATACTGGGGTTGTACCCTGTGTAGACGTTTCATGAAACGGGTCAAAATTTCAATGTACCATGTAGCATTCAACGTCGTTCCCTCAGGTATAAATTCCTTGTAGATAACGCCTTGACTATCGAAAAAGGTGATGAGCATCGTTTTGATGTGTGACTTTTCGGCTCTGACCTTTTCCCGACGAGGGGATCCCGGAGAATGCCATTCCATGCTTTGCCGTTTCGTTTCAGGGTCGTATCTGAGATACCAGGTTTAATCCTCAGTGACAATATGGTTCAAGAAATTTGGTGCTGCATCCACCATTTTGACAAAATCCTGTGAAGCCTCTAATCGTGCCTGCTTCTGATCATCCGTCAAGTGATGTGGCACAAGACAAGAATACGTTATCCTCCTCCCAAACTTCTGGGTAACGATTTGTCACACAGATTCATGGTTAATCTGCAGTTCATCCACTGTCATGCGCACAGTTAATCGTCGATTGTTCGTGATTAATGTCCTCAACTTCTCAATTTTTTCATCACTGACGGCAGTTGCCGGTCTTCTGCTATGGGGGTTGTGAGAAACACTTTCCCGGCCTCCTCGAAAATGGGCAAACCACTCGTACACACAATTCAAGGACAGTGTTTGATCTTCATAAACATGTACCAGCATCGTAATGCATTTCTTTCAGTGTCTTGCCAAGCTTAAAACAAAATTGTACATTGATCTTTTGATCGTCCATGTTCCAGTTCGCAGTTCAGAACCAAAACACTAAACACACGTGTGTCAAACAGGTCTTACACGGCACACACACACACACACACACACACACACACACACACACACACACACACACACACACACACACCATTGGGAGCAGGTGGTCAAAACCTGCTGCTATGCAGGTGCAATGTTGTGTGTCGCCAGTGTTGCGGATTGACCATTCTGACCTCCTTCATCAAACTTTATTGTCACAGGTTGTACAATGAACCTCTCACGACTTTTGTACTTTAAAAAAAAAAAAATACTACATTTCTATTAGTGAAGTCGTCACATATTTGCCATGATGACATAGGTACATAGCTGCGTACGTCCTGGCTTCTGTTGCCTTCCTCAGATGTCTGAGAGACGTAAATTGGTACCAGTTATGGGTTACAAGAACAATGCAACGATGAATTGTTCAGTGAAAAACACTATCTGTTAGTGAAAGGAATGAATCATTTTTATCTTCTCTCAGGTTTATCTCTGTTGATAAACACAAGACAGAGTAGCCAACATGGCGGCCATGGTCATTAATGCGCCAAGTTTATATGGTCTGACACCATGGTTAGCTGGTTCGAGTCCCGTTTGTTGAAAATATTTTTACCATCAGAATGTTGGCCAGCACAATAGGGGAGGTGGTGTTATATCATTTTTAATCATTAGAATGCGTGCCAAGAGCTTGGATTAAATTCCGAACCTCTCCGCAGTCCTCATATGGAGCGAGGGCATATGATTCTGTTGATGGTGATTCATTTTGGACAATTGTATGTAGCTTTCTCAAGAGAACACAGATTCATGATTTGTAAGAAAATACTACAATACCTGTTTCGCTTCCATTCAAATGCTGTATAATACCTGGAAAGTGTAAATTTTATTCATAAGATATACTAATACTCCATTTAGAATTTCCAATTACTTCATAGATAGTTGCCAACGACCATAGCCGTGTTGAAACACCGGATCCCGTGAGATCTCTGAAGTTAAGCAATATTGGGCATGGTCAAGATTTGGATGGGTTGTCACACGCTGTTGGTTGGGGGTAAGGGAATGGAGGAGCGGAAAGAAACTGGCCACCCTACGGTACATGAACTCCAGCTCAGTCACTCCTCTGCAGAGGTTTGGACCTGCCTTCGAGCAGAATACACCCTTACCTTACTTTATACATAGTAATTTAGACTCTCATAGACAGGCTTATGTAGTACACAAGAACCTCATTTATCCGGATTAAGTGGGACCGGAACTGATCCGGATTATCGAAAATCCGGATAATCAGGAAAATGCTACATGTTATATAATCTATTAACATAAGTTGTACAGTAATACCTTTTTTCAATTGTACAAAAAAAAAATGTAAGAACACTTTTCTTACATTTACTACTCTGTTTTATGCACTAAAATAATGTGCAAGGTTTTTTTTCTGTTTTACATTTGTATAGCATTTGCGCGCAGCACAATCACGATACGTTTTACTAACATCAGTTCTGCTAGTGTGGTTTCAGTCTGGGATTCTAAATAGGCTATCAGTTTGTCCAGCTGCATTGTTGCCTCTCTGTGAGTCATTGTTTCTTCTGATGGAGCGCCGGTTTCATTTTCGAATTCACTATCACTCTCGTCACTACCTGCCGAGGAACAAGAGGCAATAATTTATTCATCTGTCATTATGTCGTAGCCTGAATTACGGTCATTTTTCAACCAGTCATTTATGTCGTTCACATCTATGTCTGAGCATCCGGGAATGAATGCATATATGTCAAGAAAATCAGAAGAATCACACAGTTTCCCATTCTCAATTCCAGATGAATGCCAGGATGGTACCTTTGATAGACCATGGCCGAATTACTTCCAATTCCTGTCCTTAGCTATCCTTGGCGGAAAAGACATTCAAGAAGAGTCGACCCCGTAAAAGAAATACTGTACAAGTAAAATTAAATTTTTATTATTTTCGATCCAGATAAACCGATATCCGGATTAATGAGGGCTGGATAAATGAGGTTCTTGTGTAGTTTCCTTATAAATATCATGTCTATAGCAGATGATCCTCTTTGCTACTCAACTTTTCCACTTTTGTGACCATGGGAAACTGGAAGTAACATTAGTCACAAGGTCAACCAATATACTGTATACAATATCTTTACTTTAAAACTCATTAACGTGGCAACAGTGCTTAGGCGTGCTTCTAAGTCACTTTTATTCATACTACAATGAGTGAACAAGAAGTGCTTGTGTCTGATCCATAATTTTTTTCAGTTTTCAGTTTCTAGCATGTGAAAATTCCAATGTGATTTCATATTTGTAGCCAAAGGGTTTGAATGAAGCTCCCTGTTGAAATTATAACATAAAATAATATGTATTCTTTTTTCAGCCAAAGAAGAAGAAAGTACCTTCCACAAAGGACAAAGAAAAAGCAGGCACAGAGAAAACTGAAGATCAATCTCCAGATGCACCCAAGGAAAAGAAATCATCTAAGAAGGAGAAAGTTAAACCTGAATCAGGAGAGAAGGCTGATGCAAGCCAGAAAGCCCCAGCAACTGATGCTAATCAGAAGAAAGCCGAGGGCGGTGATGCAGTCAAGCCCGCTGATGTAAGTCCAAAAGAACCCTCAGCAGACGGAAGTCGAAAAGCCTCGCTGGCAGATGGTAGTCGGAAAGCGTCAGTGGCGGAGGTCGACAGGAAACCATCGGTAGCCGAGCCGAGTCCTCTTCCAGATCAGCCAGAAATAGAGGTGGAAGAACCAGAAATAGATGATGAAAAGTTCAAGCCCTCTTATGTTCCACCACCGCCAGCAACTAAGAAGGATGTGGATCTTTTGACAGATCTTGATGAAGCTAAACTCTTGGAACTTAAAGAGGTAAGAGATATAGATAGATAGATAGATAGATAGATAGATAGATAGATAGATAGATGTCTTTATTCACGTAGTTAAGACCATTAGGCCTTCTCTTAGCCTACACTAAACAAATTATTGTATGTTAGAATGATTATATTAATGATATTGTAATTAATACTAAATAAAGTAAAGTTACTCTAGTACTAATAAAATATTTTATAGAAGCCAGATGTCTTAGCAGTTTCACAGATGTAAAGTAGTTGTCAAAGAATACTGTATGCCCCCTGTTGGATTCAATTCTACCTGCATCAATGAGAGGTAAGACTACACTTCCACCAAGTCCAAATTCTTTTGGCCTTTCATTTTATATTGCTATATACACTTGGAAAGTTATCCTATAGAGAGAAGTCTAGTAGAGTTTCACAATTTTGTGTTTCACCAAATGAGCTGTGGATTGTGATCTTGTTCACTTTGGGGTTGCTTATTGTGTGTTATAATTAAGGTCCGTATGTTTATGCAGTAATAGGTTAGAATGCAAACTTACTGAAGCGAGTAGTAAGTAGTCTACCCGCATGACGGTAATGCTAGGAGGTGTGCATAAACATTTAGAACCCCTAGAATTTATGTTACTCCCACTGCATTACGTTAGAGCGGGCTAGTCGACATTCCCTCCTAACAAAATTACTTAGTAGGAAATATCAAAATATCAACCAAACCCCATGGCGCAACAGCCCCGAATGACCATGGCCTACCGAGCGACCGCTGCTCAGCCTGAAGGCCTGCAGATTACGAGGTGTCGTATGGTCAGCACGACGGGTCCTCTCGGCCATTATTCTTGGCTTTCTAGACCGGGGCCGCCATCTCACCATCAGATTGCTCTTCAGTTGTAATCACGTAGGCTGAGTGGACCTCGAACCATCCTTCAGATGCAGGTAAAAATCCCTGACCTGGCCGGGAATCAAAACCGGAGCCTCCGGGTAAAAGGCAGGCACGCTAACCCTACACCGCGGGGCCAGCCAGTCTTATGTATGACTACTTTTATTTTTGTATGACAGCTTCCCTTTTCCATATTCTGTTGAAGCATTTTGCCCTTCACATTTACTCAGAAGCAGGTAATTCAGATTACCCTCATGTTCATCTGTCTATCATCTGTTTCACATCTGTCATCAGGAGGTCTGATGCGATGTTCCTCTCCAAATGTTGGTTCTTCCTCCAAAACTTCCAATATTTCACTCACCATCAAACTAGTAAGGGTAAACAAAAGTTTGAGACAATAGGACACCCCGTGCATAGCATCCAATTTTCAGGACAGCTATAAGTACAAGCCTCTGTCACCTCAATAATAAGACATAATTGACATCTTTCTATTTTGGTAGATTCATAGGAGTGTCAACAACATGAGCTGTCCCAAAGTTTACAATTATTGGAAATATTTGTTAATTCATTTTTAAAAATCTCACCTATTGTTCAAAACTCTATACTATTTCACCATCATGCTCGCAATAAGTGCAATTCAATAATGAATGTTATGAATGAAGAATTATGTAAGTTATTCTTGGATCCTGTCAGTTACAGCCTTTCTGAAGCACAAGCAGGTATCATGGGCTTAAAACCATGCATAAAAATCGCACATGTTATTTTTTTTATGACTTCAGATTTTTTGAACACTATGCACTAATGGGTTACATGCCACCAGCAGTGAACAACTGATCCAGCTTCTGGCCTTAGTGAAGAGATTCTCTGATGATATACACATGGAGTTTGGAATGGAGAAATGTAGAAAAGTTCATCTGAAACAAGGAAAACTTGATAATATCGATGGATTTCAGATCTTCTGAAAAGGAAGTAATGAAAGATCTTGAATCAGGAAAATTTTACAAGTACATGAGGTTTCATCATCTTAAAGAGATCATAAACTCAGCCATCAAAGAAAGACTAAAGCCTGCTTTCCTTGAGAGAGCCATAGCCATTTCAAAATCATTCCTAAATGCAGAAAACAAAGCAAAGGCAATAAACTCTTTCGGAATCCCTGTTCTCATTTACTCACTTGGTACCGTTAAATGGTCTGAAACAAATTTAGTGGACATGGATGATGATGATGATGATGATGGTGATGATGCTTGTTGATTAAAGGGGCCTAACATCTAGGTCATCAGCCCCTAACAATACAAAATGAGATAAAGTATAATGACAATTCAAAATTCCAAAATTCATCCACTGACCATATTTCAAAACTTGATGATGAAGATGATGAATTTAAAATAATCAGCAGATTCAGCTCACAATAATGAAAGTTTAAAATAATTCCAAAATCAATCCACTGACTATAATTCAAAAAGACAATGAGGAATAATGATTATGAACTTAAAACAATCAGTGGATTTGGCCTGCAATGCCATACCTTCCCAGAAAATAACTTAAAACGATGGTATATATTAACCAAGGGACTGCTTCCAAAGCAAAATCCTGAATCAATGATTCTTGTTGTCTAAAGGGGTCCAAAATCCATGTTTAGCCCCTCATTATGGTAATTATCGCTAGTAAAGTAGAATCATGGTATTTCTCATGTAGCAATGCTGATCACAAGTAACGTAGACTCATAAGTGTTCCTCACATTGTGGTACCAGTACTACTCACAGGTAATGTACTATGTACAGGTAATGCAGACCTGTGGTGTTTCTCACATAATGGCAAAACTCATAGGCAACTAAGACCCATGGTGTTCCTCATACAGTGATATTAATCACAGGCAATGCCCAGATCCATGGTGTTCCTCAGAATGCGGACCCATGATGTCTACAACCAGATCCTGGAGCACCCCCAGTGAGCATAGCCTCCTTTTATCTCCTTGGGGTGTTCAACCAAATCTGGACAGAGGGTGATCCCCCGTCATAGTGACAGATACTATACATGGGTACTGTAAACCAATAGTGATCCACCCACAGACTCATGACATTCTTCACATAGCGATACTAATTGCAAGAAAAGTGAACTCGTGGTGTTCCTCGCAAGATGGTACAAATCACAGGTAATCTCATGGTTCAAAATTCAGCATCCTTTGGTCACCCCTTTTAGCCGCCTCTTACTAGAGGCAGGGGATACCGTGGGTGTATTCTTCGTCTGCATCCTCCACCCACAGGGGGTTGTGTGTTTGGTCCATAAGTGCTATTTTATTTCACACAAGTCCGCTGGCAAGCTTGTTAGGACCCCCCTATCCGCCACCTGGGACGCGTCACATGGGAGTATCACCTGCTATGACAGCGTAGTAGGTTCATGGACTGGAATAGGAGAGACAACTGAGGGCATGTCTGACAACAAACAGAATGCATCATCCTAATTCTGCAATTGAGCGAATGAACTTGCTACGTCTTAATGGAGGAAGATGAATACTCAACCTCAGGAAGATATGCAATGAACAGAGAGAAAATTTATGAAAATACTTCCATTCAAAGTGAGATCAAAATCTATTCACAACTGATGATAAGTTTACTCCACTCTGTCTTAACTCATACACTGCTATGCCCGAGACGTCTCATGCGCGGTAGTATATCACGTCCTTGCTGCGCCTGAGATATCTCGTCGGCAACTTCAGCTAAATTCCTGAAAAGGAAATAGATACCTTTCAAGTTTCCTTTGGTTTTCAAACTTGAGTGGCAGCAAGTTACATCTTTTATGAAAATAATTCAAAATGCAAACTGAATTTTAATGCTATCTGCAGTTAAATATCTGCAATAATGCACTCAGCTCAGAAGACAACCAAGGTTGGCAGTCCCAAAAAGTACCTTTGTCCAGGGCTTGTAAAAATGGTCTCCATTAGCGGACAGCATGTGCTTTTGGAGTTTGAACTTATAGAAGCTGTGAATACTCTTGGATTGGAAGATGAGTACTCAGATATCAATCATTTGATAGAATAGTGTATACATATTTTTGGCTCTGTTGAACAACCCTGACTTCCTCTGTCCTTAATTTTTGTGCAAAAAACAAAACTGAATTATATTCTGGAATTCTTTTCCCCGTTCAGATGACATATCTTATTATTTTTGCTGACTTTTAATATATTTCAGATACCTTTTAGACATTATATTTTCTTTCTAATTCAACACAGATGGTTCTGACAGCCACTCAAAATAAACAGTGTAGCAGTGTGTCGACTCCTCCTCCAAAATTTGCCAACACAGAACTTCTACAACATGCCTAGAAGCAGAAAGAATACCATGGTTCATATCCTCACCATCTAAGTCAACCATTTGTTGACAAACTGAAATCCACTCTCTGGCTGAAACACGGCCACCTGCATGGAGAAACAGAAGAGTTCTTCATAGCAATCCAGGATAGAATCATAAACACCCGAAATTACTGCCATCGCCCTCTACTACTGCGCTAATACACCTTCTCATTCTCCCGGTCACACATGTAAATGAGCAAACACGGCATAGTTACAAGTTCAGGCGCTTGAAGCACTGAAAAGCTGGCATTAATCTGCTTAACGAGACAAGCTCAGTGACCATTGCTAAGAATGCTGGTGTAATTTCAGCCTGTGTTTACCTTGTTTGGTTTGTTTCTTTGGTCACAAACTGTTTTAAATTTTCTGTACATAGTATGGCTTATTGCCTGTGTGCCTTTATATAAGGGCAAAAGCAGATCGGGAAATGGGATTTCGTTTCATGAATTTTCTTTGAACCAACAATGACAAGAATGGCCAAATTGTATTTCAAGAAAAAATTTCTTGCCGAATTTCAATTCAAGATCATCAAAACTATATATTCACCACACCCAGTAAGTCCACGCTGTCACGCTACATAGGAAATATAAACTGTGATACTGGAATAACACCCTTACTAAAGCAGCGCCTCAGAAAGTCAGCTCCTAAAGGAAGCAGTAGTCCATCAAGCAGCAGATGTTGTATGACAAACTCGACACCTTCTTTGTATAAAAAGACACTTCATTCCATATTGAGCGAATAAAAGCTACTCACTGAAAAACTGCAAATGAAAGTAGAAATCCAATTACATTGATCAGTAACGTTCTCTGTTTTTCAATTTTTGGTGTGACTACAAAATACCAGCATCATTTTTCTTCTCAAGGAGTCTTTCAGGTACAGATCTACATACTCTAACACTCACAATATTTTTAACAATTTCCAGTGCACCTGTTGAATACATTTTTAATGCAGAAGCTATATATGTTTTAACATAAACTCCAGTTGCATTTGTTGACTATATGTTATCTCAGATTTCTTTATTATCACTGTTTTTTGTTGTATGTCTTTCTTTTCTATTGTTTTGCAGATGATGACCTCCAAGCTAGGTCGAAACATGTCCAAGGTATTTTAAACAACAATGGCAGAAGTGTATTGAATAGGTGGACCTAATACATTTGAATTCTTTAGAATTTAATCATAGATATTTGAAGTCAATACGGAACTGGAATTAAGTTTATTACTTGTAATTGTCACAGCAGAGGATGATGCTACTGCAAATATAT
Organism: Anabrus simplex; assembly: GCF_040414725.1. Lineage (NCBI taxonomy): Eukaryota > Metazoa > Arthropoda > Insecta > Orthoptera > Tettigoniidae > Anabrus > Anabrus simplex. Next base: position 64,271,211 of record NC_090274.1, on the reverse strand, counting down.
TTTAAAGGAAGAAGTGAACGACAAATGCAGAAGATGCAAAGAAACAGCTGAGACAGTGAAGCATATTGTGGGTACATGTAAGTACTCATTGGGATGATGAGGTAGCGAAAATTGAGCACCAAGAGGAGGAATCAAGTCAGGGGTTATAGACGAGAAAATCCATGTACATTTTTAACAGTTTCCAGTGCACTTGTTGAATATACACTATCAGATGTGTACAAAAACGAAAGGTTCAAGCTGAACTGGAATTGTTCTTGAAGATAGACAGGACCAAAAGATCAAACAGGTCAGATGTTGTCCTTATTGACAAACAGATCAGAAAGACTGAGCTTTTGAATGTGACAGTCCCTTCAGATCACAATGTCCATGAAGCCTATGTTCAGAAGTATACACTGACCTCATAGCAGACGTTTGAAAACTGTGGAAAATGGACCTACCACAGGACTTGTGCACTGTAAGCTGCAACAACACCTGCAGGATCTGGATGTCGCCTATACATTTCCACAAATGCAGAAGGCTGTCATTCTGAACACCTGCCGCATAACAAGAACTTTCTCATCACAACAGTAGAGGTCAGGAGAGCTTCACAACAGTCCATCTCCTGATCGGCAAACCATCACGGCAAATGAAATGGGAATAATAATGATAAGAAGAAGAAGTTCACGTACCTAGGGAAAGTAATTCAGCCATCAGGCTTGAATCGTGAAGGGGAGGATCTCAAAATTACTGAAGACCTATAGCCTCACCTGGAATCATCAATCAATCACTACTGATCTGCATTTAGGGCAGTCGCCCAGGTGGCAGATTCCCTATCTGCTGTTTTCCTAGCTTTTTCTTAAATGATTGCAAAGAAATTGGAAATTTATTGAACATCTCCCTTGGTAAGTTATTCCAATCCCTAACTCCCCTTCCTATAAACGAATATTTTCCCCAATTTGTCCTCTTGAATTCCAACTTTATCTTCATATTGTAATCTTTCCTACTTTTAAAGACAACATCCAAACTTATTCGTCTACTGATATCCTCCCACGCCATCTCTCCACTGACAGCTCGGAAGAGATATAACAAAAAATCAAACTCCAGGAATGCAAAATTAAGACATTACAACTCAGTTATCAAACCTGAAGCACTATGCGCCTCAGAAACCTTGATCAGAAACAGGAGAGGAAAATATTTGGTCTAGTCTACTCAGAGGTTATCTGGATGAAACAGAAGTCTCTGGAGCATTATCAGCATTCTGAAAAGATCACCGACATCATCAGGAAAAGGCGATTAAAGTTCTATGGCCACATTCTCAGAATGAACAATGGCAGGTTCACCAAAAGGATTCTCAACCTTGCTCTCTCAATGAAAGTCAAGAACAACTGGCTTAGTGAAATAGAAAAAGACCTTCAGAAAATTGGCATCCTGCAGGAAATTATTCAAAATCGACTCCAGTTCAAAAAAGCAGTCAACAACCATATTTTGGCTGAGAAAATGAATACCAGGACCAATAAATCATGGACTAAAGAACGGAGGAAAATGTTCAGTGCCCGGATGAAGAGATTAGGGTAGAAGAACAACATCAGCTAAATATGTTCTATTGCACTCCACAGATGGGCATAATGCTGCAAAAAATATATATATATACATATATGTCCAACAAGGAAGACTTACAAGTAAATTGGAGCAAAGAAACCAAATAATCGTCTGGTAGAAATGACAGTCAGAAGCATGAGTTCTTCCACAATTGTGAAGTTATCATCAGGTTGCCATTTCTGCAAAGTACAAATTGTCGTAAATAAATAAGAATATAGCCCCATTTCTAGACTAGATAATAGAACTAAAGTAAGTGATGGAACCGTTAGATCCATACTCAACTAACAAAGGGTTATATTATTGTTTGTGTTTGAAAGTAGAATGTTACCATTTGGATGCCTTTCATGTTGTTCACATATGATGGTGTGCTCTACAGGCTTTTGAGTTGTTTGACTTGGACCAAGATGGTTTCATAGATTCACGTGACCTCATGATGACGTTCCAGACCCTTGGACAAACAGATGTTAAAGACGAAGACGTCCAATCTATGCTCTCAGAGGTAAGATTCCAGAGTGAAATCTTTGAGTTTTGAGTGCTTTGCTTTCATGCAAAATAATAATTTCATACATACATACAGTTGAGACTGGTTTATATATAACTCAGTATTGTGTAATTCTATTTTATATGTACAGTACGTATATTTGTTAGTTGCATTCTCATCTTTTCATTGTCCCTTGTGTCTTTCAGGCCATCTGTCCATTGGATTTTGATGCATTTGTTATTCTTCTTGGGTACAAAACCATCGAGATGGATCCTGAACAAATACTTGTCGAAGCTTTGTCTCAGTGGGACTATGACAACTCAGGTCTCATCTCAGAAGAGAGGTGAGTACTTGAATTACACTGTACGAAATACCAAAAGTATTTCTTTGAAGCTTTGATTGTAGTGTTACAGCCCTAATTGATGTAGTTATTTTTAGAGAAGATACAAAATTTGGTAAAGAGGTAAAATATTAACACTTTTTACAGAATTAGATCAACTCTTACAACTTATATGGTTCCATCTGTAGATCAGTGGTAGAAATTGGCTTCCAGATGCTACAATCACTGGTTCAAACCAAGGCAAAGGTAGGCAGATTTTTGAAGGATGGAAAAAAGTCCATTGATCACTCCATGTTGTAAAATGTGTCATGTCAGCATATAAAAGATTTCTGGTGTCACACTTAACATTTACCCACAATCGGAACATTGAAATTGTCATGCAGGTAGGCTAAATGGCACCAAGTCAAAATACTTCCACACAGTAGCCAATAATAATAATAATAATAATAATAATAATAATAATAATAATAATAATAATAATAATAATAATAATAATAATAATAATAATAATAATAATAATAATCATCATCATCATCATCATCATCATCATATGGCCTCTCAGTTATGTGCAAGCATTTTATTTTGACACCATCTTGCTGTCTGCTTGCCAATTTCGATGTTCTTTTTTATTCTAGACCTAGTAAAGGGCAGAGTAAATCAAATCTCTGTTGGACATCTACGGCTGAGTTTTAATCAATTTTGTTGAGTGAACACCAAATGTGTTACTAGAGACCTTTTATGAGGGTTGGAACTTATATAGTGTCAACACTGCTGTGGAGACGCTAATATTGTCGCTGATAGCACATGTTGGTTACATACCTACCTTACCTCAGAGCAAATGGACTCGCCCTTCCCACATCACCTGCGTGCGCACAAACGAGAGAAACACAGTCACGTGTGAGCTAGCGGTCTAACGTAACGTTGTAACTATATTTTCCAAACAGGAACAACGGAGTTGGATCAAGATTGAATGTGCCAGAGGTCGTACAGCACGACAGTGTCATTAAGGTCTTCACGAGGCTTGCGGGGAATCCACATTGTCTTACAGAACAGTGCCATGTTGGGTAAAAGCCTTGAATGATGATCGGCAAACTGTGACGGACATTCATTGGGCAGGTTGTCCTACGAACGTCAGTGAAGAAGAAGTGCATGCTCTTGCTGCATTACTGGACAGTGATTGAAACCAGATGACTAGTGAGCTCACCCAAGAAATCGGATTAGCGCATACGACTGTACTTCACATCCTGAAGGAACGCCTGGGCATGTGAAAAACTGCATCATGCTGGGTTCCACATGATTTGATGGAAATGCACAAACGGTTGTGTTACGACGCTGCTAAGACGCACTTGGAGCACTATGAGTGTGAAGGAGAGACTTTCTTACGCTGTATCATAACCCTGGATGAGACATGGGTCAAATCGTACGAGCCAAAACTGAAACGTCAGTCGAACGAATGGTGCCATTATGGGTCACCACGAAAGTCGAAAGTTCATCAGAGCCCCAGTACAGTGAAAGTTATGGTGATCCTCGTGTACAACTGAGATGGTGTTATCCTAACACATCATTCCTCCATGGCAGACCGTCAATGCACAGTATTACTTTTCGTTTTTGGAGCACCACCTGCAACCAGCTTTGAGAAAGAAGCGTCAACACTTTCTGCAGAATCCACCCATCATTTTGCACGACAATGCTCGGGCGCATACAGCGCAAGCTGTGGCTGATTTGTTCGGTCGATGGGACTGGGAAGTACTGTACCATCCACCATACTCCCCGGACTTACTGTAAGTCCTTGTGACTTCGATTTGATTCCGAAGATGAAGGAACCACACAGGCAGTAGACTGCTCCATTTGCACAATCAACAGTATAGGCCCTGCTAAATGTATACTACGACTTCCACATTGCTGGCAGTGGGTTATACAAAATGCTGCTGACTACATTGAAGGACACTAAAGATTGCTAACATGTAACTCTTTCCTGAAAAAAATGAAAATGAAAACCTACAACCTGTTTTCCAGTCATTGACCAGGTCAGGGATGTAATGAATGAAGCAGATATAGGCTGTTAGTACGATAGGGTCGCCACTCCCAAAGTGATTTATTAATGACTGATAGACGCTATGAAATGAGAATGGAGAGTGTTGCTGGAATGAAAGATGACAGGGAAAACCGGAGTACCCGGAGAAAAACCTGTCCCGGCTCCGCTTTGTCCAGCACAAATCTCACATGGAGCGACCAGGATTTGAACCACGGTATCCAGCGGTGAGAGGCCAATGCGCTGCCGTCTGAGCCATGGAGGCTAGTTGTAAGTCTTTTTTATCTGTTGTAAATAAATAGTTGCCACTATTTAAGTTTCAACCTTCATGTATGCCAACATCGCAAGACATGGAGTGTCGAATGGACTTTTCCGCCCTTAAAAAATCTGACTACCTCTGCTGGGTTTGAGCCTGTTATCTTGGGATCTGGAGGCTGACACTCTACAACTGATCCAGAGATCATTCAGTCTGCAAGCCTCTGTGAATTTACTAAACACCTTCGCCTGGTTCAGTGGTCCAGTTTAGTTCCATACCTCTTATCTTAAATGATTAGAAACTGAGTCCAACCATCGCCGTCCTGGTCTACCTCTATGTCTCTTATCCTCCATGGCTAAGTCCATTATTTTCCAAGGTAACCTATCCTCTTCCATTTGCCTCACATAACCCGACCTCCGTCCGACTCGTTGGCTGAACGGTCAGCGTACTGGCCTTCGGTTCAGAGGGTCCTGGGTTCGATTCCCGGCCGGGTCGGGGATTTTAACCTTAACTGGTTAAATCCAATGGCACGGGGGCTGGGTGTATGTGTTGTCTTCATCATCATTTCATCCTCATCACGACGCGCAGGTCGCCTATGGGCGTCGAATAGAAAGACCTGCACCTGGCGAGCCGAACCCGTCCTGGGATATCCCGGCACTAAAAGCCATACGACATTTCATTTCATTTTTACCCAACCTCCAAAGCTAGTTTATATTTACCATTTCATCTATCAAGTTCATTTCTAACTTAGCCTTTATCTCCTTACTCCGATTACCCTCCTGCCATTAATCCCACCTGTTTGTACCAGCGATCATTCCTGCTACTTTCATGTCTGCTACTTCTAATTTATGAATAAGATTACCTGACTCTATCCAGCTTTAATTCCTGTAAAGCGAAGTTGGTCTGAAAATAGACCAATGTAAGGATAGTTTTGTCCAGGAGATGACTTTTTTCTTACAGAATACTGTTGACCACAACTGTGAGATCACTGTATTAGATTTAGTGCACCTATACTACCATCCTGGGATAATATGTACCCTAAATACTTGAAATTGTCTACCTATTCCAGCTTTATATTCCCAACGTGACATTCAGTTCTGTTAAGTTTCTTTCCTACCAACATCACTTTATTCTTGGATATGCTAATTTTCATATCATACTCACTACACCAATTTTCAAGATATTAGACTGCAGGCTTTCAGCACAGTCTGCCATTAACACCAAGTCGTCAGCATAGGTCAAACTACTTACTACATTTTCACCTAACAGAATCCCTCCCTGCCCCTTTATGCCTTTCAGGTGAAAGCCTGGCATAACCACTGTAGGTACCTTCAAGCAAGAACTCATTCTACCATCAATTCTCATTGTAACCCAATTTTCAACATAAATGCCTTTGATTGCTTTTAATAAGCTACCCTTACTCCATAATCACTCAGTACAGTTAATATATTTTCCCTTGGTACACTATCATTCTAACAAACATAAGCATAATTGTCTATTCCTCTCTAAGCATTTTTCAGTTACCTTGTGTACACTAAAAATCTGTTCCTGACAGCCCCTCTGTGGTCTGAAACCACACTTGTTTTCATCTAACTTACTCTCAACCAATGATCACACCCTCCCTCACAAAATAACAAGAACCTTGTTTATCCGGATTAAGTGGGACCGGAACTGATCCGGATTATCAAAAATCTAGATAATCTGGAAAAAAACTAAAAAACAAATACAGTACATGTTATATAATATATTAACATAAGTTGTACAGTAATACCTTTTTCCAATTGTATAAAAAAATATAAGAGCACTTTTCTTACATTTACGACTTCCGTTTTATGCACTAAAATAATGTGTGAGCTTTTCCTGTTCTACATTATTTTGTACAGCGTTTGCGCGCAGCACGATCATGAAGACATTTTACTAACATCAGTTCTGCCAGTGTGGTTTCAGTCTGGGATTCTAAATAGGCCATCAGTTTGTCCAGCTGCATTGTTGCCTCTCCATAAGTCATTGTTTCTTCTGATGGAGCGCCGGTTTCATTTTCGAATTCACCATCGCTCTCATCATTACCTGCCAAGGAACAAGAGGCAATAATTTATTCATCTGCCATTATGCCGTAGCCTGAATTACAGTCATTTTTCAACCAGTCATTTACGTCGTTCACATCTACGTCCAAGAATCTGGGAATGCATGCAAGTGTGTCAAGAAAATCAGAAGAGTCCACAGTTTCCCATTCTCAATTCCAACTCCTGTTCTGAGCTATCCTTGGCGTAAAAGACATTCAAGAAGTGTCGACCTCATAAAAGAAATACTGTACAAGTAAAATTACATTGTAAAAGACATTCAAGAAGTGTCGACCTCATAAAAGAAATACTGTACAAGTAAAATTACATTGTTATTATTTTCGATCCGGATAAACTGGAGATCCGGATTAATGAGGACCAGATAAACGAGGTTCTTGTTTATCAGTGAACACCTTGCCTGGTACACTGATCAATGAAATACTCAATACTTGTTGCAGTCTTTCCAGTTCCCTTGCTTATAAAGATAGGTGTTATTGAATCGAAACCGACTTTCAACCTATTAGGTCGTGTTACGTACATTTAGTACGTATTGAAGAGATGTTAAGTACAGAACAAAAATGGCCAACCAGACACCAGTGGGATCCGAACCCACAACCTCTTCAATACGTACTAAATGTACGTAACACGACCTAATAGGTTGAAAGTCGGTTTCGATTACAATGCGGTCGTGAAAATTCAATATTCATAGGTGTTATTACTGATTTCTTTCAATCAGAAGGTATCTTACTAATACTCTGTGCTAATCTTAGTACTCCATGAAGCCATTTCATCCCTGCCTTATCACAATATTTCACCATTTCAGGTCTAGTTTCATCTATTCCTGCTGCATTATGACAATGGAGTTTATTTACCATCCTTTCCACTTCCTCAAGCGTAATTTCACCAACATCATTGTCTTCCTCCTCATGAGCTTGGTTGTTCAGTTTCCTTTTCCCTCCCTTTCAAGATACTTTATTACTGTCCAGAAAAGTTTCCCTGCTGCTTGACCTAGACTTTCCAGGTTATTACCAAAATCTTTCCATGACCTTTTCTTGGAATTTAACAATTATTTGTTTTCGTCTGTTTCCTTCATCAACATACAATTCATTGTCTGCATTAGTCCTTATTTGGAACCATTTCTGAGTTGCATACTCTTTACATTTACAAGCTGCCCTCACTTCATCATACCATCAATATGTTGATTTTGACTGATGATGGTCTCTAGCAAGACTGAAACTACTTTCAACAAATATATGTAACTTTCTTTTAAGGTTACAATAAATAGTAGTAAATAGGTGGGAAACCTTTAGCTTTTGTTTTACATTCAATTCAGAATAATATGAAATTTACTGTGTGCGTGCGAAAGTATTCCTGATGAATGGTCCTATCCCGCACTCTGCCCTTCCCTTTTTAACACCTGTTAAGAAGACCATAATCTCCTAACACATCCAGATGCACCTTCTTTGCCGATTCAGCCAGTCCTACTTTCCTTCTTCCATAAGCCCCAATACTGATAACTCCCCATTGAATTCCATTCTGTTTGCCCTCACCTGTCGAATGGAGGTGGGACTCTGCTACAATATTCCGAATTTGGTAAATTCTGTGGGGCATGATGTTACCCTACTTACCCATAGTCCCAGTGAGAATCTCTCCTCTAACGGATTAGGGACCACAGTGGATTGTATGGTCCTCGCTGACGGAGCACAAGAAGGGCCATGACTCAGAATATGCCTGAGATGCCCCCTCCTCATCCATAGCAACTGGTATCCTGAATCTCAGGACCACTTGCTAGGCCATTCAGCTGTTGACCAGGGTTCATGGACTTGGACGCGACTGCAGTAACCCACACCACCAATCATCATCATCATCATCATCATCATCATCACCACCATCATATTATTATTATTACTATACTTGTACAGCGATGAATAAATTACTGCATTGAAGCTCATTCAACCAGTTGTTGCTTTACACAAGTCTTCAGCTGTTGATTTGAAGCTTTGTATCTGTTATTTCAATCATCGCAAACAGAGAGGCTGTTTTGCATGATAGGGTCAAGTAGTGCATCTGATTTCAAACATGTCATTCATTGAGAATATTGGTAGGTTTTTTTTTACATAATATACACCGAGTGGCCGAAAGTCACAGGGAGGGGTGTCCCGTTAGAAAATGTGCTGTATATGACCCCTAAGCATTGCGGCTAGCTGCGGCTTAGCTGAGCAGTCTGTCACAGACACCAGTGTTGTGAAGATGGCAACACATCGTGAAATAACTGACTTTGAATATGGGATGATCATCGGCGCATGGCGCATGGTCATAGCATTGTGGAGATTACATGTGAATTCGGGCTTCCGAGGTCAACAGTGTCTAATGAATGGACAATACATCGCCTCTGCAGAACTATACTGGGCGCTCGATGGGCTACTGTGAGTCAGATCACCACCCAGTTGAATGTTGGGAGTCAGGAACACATTTCTACCATGACTGCAAGGAGGCTACTGCATCGCATAGGCTTCACCAGCCAATGACCAACTCGTGTCCCTTTTCTGACACCTCGACACAGAGCTCAAAGATGTGCATGGGCCCGCGAACATCGGCAATGGACCATGGAGCAGTGGTGGCATGTGGCATGGTCTGCTGAATCCCACTTCCAGCTGTATCAAGCTGATTGGTGTGTGAGAGTGTGGCGTATGCCCCATGAAGCTATGGATCCTGCGTGTCAACATGGTTGTGTCCAGGCGGGTGGTGGCTCAGTTCTTGTCAGGGCAAAATTCTCATAGTCGCAATTAGGCCCCATTGTCCAGCTGCAGGGAGTGCTGACAGGTGCATGTTATGTGGACATTCTTTCAGACCATCTGCATCCCTTTCTGGCCCTAGATTACCCTGATGGAAATGGCATGTTTCAACAGGACAATGCGCCATTTCACCAGTGTGTGGTGGGATGCAGGTGGTTGGAGGAGCACTCCAGTGAAGTTACGACCATGGATTGACCCTCCAGATCGCCGATCTTAATCCAATCGAGTATTTATGGGATGCTGTCGATGCCGGTATACACTCCACAAACTCCGCACCAACTACACAAGACCAATTGTGGGTAGCATTGCAAGATGCATGGGTCCAGATCCCTTCAGAACAACTCCAACACCTTGTAGAGTCGATGCCTTGCCATATTGCTGCCATTTTGAGGGCTTGCAGAGGAGCAACTCATTATTAAAATCACATTCAGTGCCTTCCCATGACTTTAGGCCACTCAGTGTATACTGTATGTCCAGGGAATCAGTTGTCATCAATGGTTGAACATAGCTATAGATTAGGGTCAGCCAACTGCGTGAACGTGTGATGTCAGGTAACACGTCACACACTCTGCTCGGGCAACGAAACAAAGTACTTAGTACTGTAACTGAGAAGTGAAGGCTAGAGGGGCGAGGGGAAACACAACGTCATTCGTAGGGGGAAGCCCAAGAGCTGCAGGTACAATGTGGTATGTGTAGTACATATTTCTCTCTACATATTTTATTGTAACGTAACTTTGTTATGAAGTAGCATAAGAGTTATAACGCAACTTTATTTCTACATATACAAACTAAACATTTAGCTGTAGCATTCCTATCATTTCCAACAAATAAATATAGATCTTCCCATAAAGAAAAAAAGATCGGAGAGTAGGTAGCTTGTCGCACTGTGATGTGCCCGGTTCATCTATACGTACTGTACCACTACCACCACCACTACGTATGGCACTGCACGTGTTTACTACAAAGCGAGGCTGTCTTTTCGTCTCATTCTTCGACAGCGTCTCCCCCACCTTCTGCGCTCATACGTCACATGTGCTCTCCGACGTCACACGGGCCCTCTTACACCACACGCCAGCCTGTTGGCTGACCCTGCTATAGAACATTCCATATTAAGAAAACAGTATTGCTCTTATGGACCTACAAGGAGCGAACACATCCCCTCTTAGTCACCCATAATTTATATTGTATTATAAAGAAAAAAATGATGAGGTTTTTTCTCCCATGCTTCATTAAAATAGCTACTGAAGCTTTTCTATTTTATAAATACATTCGCAGGGAAGAAGTACAATGGTAGGAACAGCCATTGCTTTGTTGCCTTTCTTCATTTTCCTTCTGTTTTGCTCTGGTACATGTAACACATAATCAGGTACTCTGTGAATCCTGGCAGCTTATTACTTTTGTAGAGAAGTCTTCCATTTGTGTGTTGTCTATGTTTTTTAGTCCTTATATCAGTGCATGCTTGTCTTGAGTTGAGTGTCATGTGACTAATTAGCCTACATCTGCAATCTCTTTCTATATAGGCTCGATGACCTTCGGTGTTAGGCCCCTTTAAACAACAAGCCTCATCTTTCTATAAACATTAATAAGGTGATTTTATCTTGAATTTTAAAACTGAGTTTCACAAATTTATGCTCCGTCATTTTCCTTGTTATGCTGTGATCATCAAAATGATACCCTCTACAGAAGGTCATTCGGGATCTATGGGGACGATGTTTGAAGGGTAATTAGCTTATGTAAAGCCATGTCTAACTATAGTGTGACAACATAATTTCCACTGCAGCTGACTTTCTCACATATCCCATTCCTCCTGACAGGCTTTTCAGAGACCATTGATAGTGCATGATTGTCTATTTCCTAAGGCCCTTTTTAGGAGTCCAAATTCACAGAAGTCCATGCGTGACCCATCAAGTGCCACTGTAGCAGTAACCAGCGATGATCACGAAACCCCTTGGAAAACTTTATTGGCATTCTTTCCCTAGGACAGTAGTAAATCGAGCAGCGTTTGTTACAGTCACTAAGGTGCACATATGCTTCATCTAATGTCACTACACTTTTCCATCTGTCCTCTGCCAGACAGCCCTCATACAGCTTTCTTGAGTTACTGCGACATTCCAAAATGTGATGAGGCAACAGCTTGAGATCTTGGCACATATGCTGCTTTTCTAATTGCAGGTCCTTGTTGATTATGGTGTTAACTGTTGAAATGGACATCCCTGACTTTGGGGGAGGCAGGGTTACCACCTGAAACAAGGGCCTTCACTTTCGTCACCACTTCTGGTGTACAGCTGCTGGCTGGTCATGGATTTGCCTGTTTTTTCCCCTCTGGAATTAAGTTCTGTCAGCCTTTACCTTTTACTGTTATTACTTGTTCACAGGATCAAGCATGACCTTATGACATGGGGAGACAAGTTTACCAAAGAGGAGGTAAGTCTTTTGCCTGGTAATGATATATAAAAGGAATTAAAGAATAATTTGAACCTATACGTTTGAAAAATATGGTCCATTATTAGGCAAGGAGGTAGTGGTGGTGACCACTGTTTTAAGAGGAAGTACTACGTGAGAGTACCCCCCTCCCCCCCAAAAAAATGGAATTATTTTTTAAAAGCTATGTATATTTTAAATTTTTTTTACAAAACAACCTCATCCCCTTCAAAAATACTCCCCATTACAACTAATACATCTGTCCCACCGGTGCTTCCATTGTTCGGAACATTTTTTGTAGTCATCTTTAGAAATGGCTGACAGCTCCTCCCTCATTTTTTTCTTGACTGATGTTGTCAAATCGGTGTCCTTTCATGCCCCCTTTAGCCAAAAACTGTCCAACAGAGATAGCTGTGCATGCAGGTGCTTTGCCATGGTGGACGAACTAGTCTCCTGTCTGCCATAATTCGGGTCTTTTTTGACGAACACTGTTGTGCAATCTTTTTAAAACTTCCCAATAAAAGCTTTGCACGTTGTTCACTTAAACCTGCCGTTAAAAAAAAACTAAACAAGAAAAAAACAGCACTAGCAAAAATAATTGCTGCAGATGAACAGAACAAGCCAGGTCGACAACAGAGGCGGCAATGAACTGGCAATGAGTTGCACTATACATGCCTAGCGTTAGAAATGCATGCTACACAAGCTTCGCCCACAGCAATGTTGTTCCGGTTATTTTTGGGTACCCCCTCGTACTAGGCAACCATCCAACACCAGGAGCGTAGCGTGGCTTTCTGCTTAGAAGAAGCTGTCAACTAAAACTTGTTATTGAATTCATTTCGTGAGGGAGGGTGTGATCATTGGTTGAGAGTAAGTTAGATGAAAACAAGTGTGGTTTCAGACCACAGAGGGGCTGTCAGGAACAGATTTTTAGTGTACACAAGGTAACTGAAAAATGCTTAGAGAGGAATAGACAATTATGCTTATGTTTGGTAGAATGATAGTGTACCAAGGGAAAATATATTAACTGTACTGAGTGATTATGGAGTAAGGGTAGCTTATTAAAAGCAATCAAAGGCATTTATGTTGAAAATTGGGTTACAATGAGAATTGATGGTAGAATGAGTTCTTGCTTGAAGGTACCTACAGTGGTTATGCCAGGCTTTCACCTGAAAGGCATAAAGGGGCAGGGAGGGATTCTGTTAGGTGAAAATGTAGTAAGTAGTTTGACCTATGCTGACGACTTGGTGTTAATAGCAGACTGTGCTGAAAGCCTGCAGTCTAATATCTTGAAAATTGGTGTAGTGAGTATGATATGAAAATTAGCATATCCAAGAATAAAGTGATGTTGGTAGGAAAGAAACTTAACAGAACTGAATGTCACGTTGGGAATATAAAGCTGGAATAGGTAGACAATTTCAAGTATTTAGGGTACATAAAACTAATGCAGTAGATTTTTAGCTTTTTAACAGTTACTGAATGTTAACATTGATGCTTTCATGGCCCGTGCTTGTAGACATGATACAAGATTTTGGGCTTATGTCGTGTCAAGTAAACAAGGCGAACCTTTTTACGTTTTGCAGAGAACTCTGCTCCGCGTCTTCAGAAGAAAATCTTGTCTGTTCACAAGGAAGACTTCTACAGTAATGAGGGTCTGAATTAAAGAATATTTTACCGTTGGAGAATTATAGTGGTACACTCGTTGGTCACCAGGTGGCTCGCCGTATGCTGGCACAGCGCTCCAAGTGGGAGTTGACGAACAACATAAAGCTCCAAAATGACATTAACCCCTCAAGTCGGGAATAAAATCGTCTCACCAGAGCCTACTGGCGGTATTTTAAATGGCCAAGCAGCAGCTATGTTACAGTACTTCAAATAAACATTTATATCTCGACAACGTTTACATATAAATAACCCAAATTTTGAGGAGATACACACCACAATATACACTTTGTTACAAAAAAGTAAAAAATAATTTTAACTCATCTAAAATGAAAACCTACAATCTGTTTTCCAGTCATTGACCTGGTCAGGGATGTAATGAATGAAACATATATAGGCTGTTATTACAATGGGGTCAAGAGATGGCAGAGCTAGACTGTTTTCAAACAAGTGATGCGCTCAGCATGAATGTCACCTGCATCCGCTGATAGATATGACTACCGCTCGCGACATTCACGTGCTCCTGGCTTGAGAGGTTAACACGTAACACATAGCTTGGATCTGATGGCTTCCTCTTCTTCTTCTCCCAAAACCTCTTCACGAATTCACTGTGGTTTTTTTCCATTTCTGTTCTTCTGTCCACTGTTTTCCAGTAGTCTTTTTAGCTTTTTCCACAAATGTGTGATTTGCAGCCAGAATTCCAAAGAGGTTATGATTTTTTTATGGTATTGTCTCTAGCATTTATTTCTTGTAAATCCTGCTTTATTTCTTCCAACCAGTTGATTCTGACCTTCTTTGAACTGATTATACAGTAGTTAATGCTTTTTCAGAAAATCTATTATTGTCTCATCTGTGAACATAGAATTTTAAGCGTCTCCTACATACGGCATCAGTAAACTTATCTGTTGCTGTGTACAGGTCTGTGGTTTTTCTTTTAATCCATATGCCATGAGTGGCATCATATATTTTCCTAAGAATTTTTCAGACATGGTATTATTATTATTATTATTATTATTATTATTATTATTATTATTATTATTATTATTATTATTATTACTGTATTATTATTCCTATTACTGAATTATTATTCTTTCCGATAAGGCCTGCTAAGGACCACATGCCAATTTCAATTCAGTTCTTCTTATTTTGTTGTTTTCTCTTCAGCTCCTTCCAATACTCTTTCACCCTTTCACTATGCTGTTTCTTTCTGTCCTCGGACCACTTTGCACCAGGCTTCTTGTTCAATCTTCCTTGGAATCCTTCCATACTTGCTACCCTCTTTCTAAAAATTTGTCTGTCCATAATTTCTTCTTCTCTTATATTATTTCTTTCTAAATTTTTCTTTACTTCTTGAATCCAGCTAGTTGTTGCCTTTTTGTCCCAAAGATACTCCAAAATCCTTTTTGTTAATCTGGAATCATCCATTCTGTAAATATGTCCAAATCTCCTTTTTCTTATGGTTTCTGCTATGTTTTCTATGTTCCTGTATATTTCATCATTAGATCTTAATTTACATACTTATGTTGTTTTCACAGGGCCTAAAATTTTTCTCATGTATTATTATTATTATTATTATTATTATTATTATTATTATTATTATTATTATTATTATTATTATTATTATTATTATTATTATTATTGTTGTTGTTGTTGTTATTGTTATTATTGAGGAATAGAATAAGATAAGAAAATTTGTTATTCTGTAATCAAAGGTTTCTAGGGTTGTATATCATGCTGTGGGATCTGAAATTTCAAAACATAAGTTTCCCAAAAATAAATTCTTCACACTGTCAATATTATCATTGCAGCTATCTAGAAAATGGAAGGTTTTCAGTTGTTTTGAGTTAGAAGATTCCAGTTTGGAAAGTAAACTAGAAAAGATCTTTTATTAAACAATGACTTGTATTTACAGGCTGAAATGGCCCTGGAAGATGCCCCTGTATACGTGAACAAGAAAACAGGAAGTGCAATGATTGACTACATCAAGTTCTGTAACACCCTCAGTGGCCTACGGAAGAAGACGAGGGCGCCTGGACCAGAAGACTTCATGAAACATAAATGAGGTGTAATTCAGTGAACCAAACAAATACTATGGGAATCAATCGCTTATTATTTTTATACCAAATATATAAAGACTTCAAGTACTCATAGTTTTCAACAAATTGATTTTATTTTTATAGACAAGATCACAATAGAATTATAATAAAAGGTCAATTTCACATGCTAATCAGTGTTCTTATGTCAACACAGTAATTCGAGCAGGTGAAATCTTTTTCCAGAAAGTTAAGCATTTTATTGTACTGGTTTCAACATCCTCACATCACTATGCATGTCAAATGATAGCGGTTGTAAATCTTCATATAATGTGAATTTTAGAGGAATTGAGAGGCAGAATTGACCTTTAAGTATTACCATATTTTCTCGCATAATTAACGCCCTTGCATAATTTATGCATCCCAATATTTTGGGGTCCAAATTCAAACATCCATCATGCAGCTCCATAGTGACGCTCTATTCCAATCTGGTACAAACATATTTTACGAGTGTTTTGGGTACGGGACAAGCGTTTTCTGTGATCTCAGAATTGTTTGTTAGTCCACAGTGAGCAAGTATTCGAGTAATACTACATCATATAAACTTGCAGTGGTTAGTTAAGCTGAAACATGAGGGAATAGGGTCTGCGGTCAGCAAGCATTCAGTGTCCAAATGCAACGTGCACTAGCGTGGTAACAGAGAAGTGCACTTCAAGCGGCCAACAAGTCTCGCAAAGCATTTCGCGGACTAAAAAGCGGCAAGTTTCCGCAAGTAGAGGAGGACCTGCTTAAATATATGATTTCGTTATGCAACGTTGGATGTGCCGTTTCTCACAAAATGCTGTATTTTAAAGAACGAGAAATAGCCGCTGCACATGGAATCAGTGTCTCGGATTTTAAGGTTAGCCACCGCTGGATGATTAATTTTATGAAGAGAAATGGACTTTCTTTTCGATGAAGAACAACATTATGACAAAAAATGACAAATTATTTCAACCAAAAAGTAATTGATATTCATTGCTTTGTAATTGAGAAGCATAAAGTGAAGGAATATTTGATCTCCCAAATAGGAACTGCAGGTCAGACACCAGTCAGTTTCCATATGCCACAAAGTCGAACAATCAATAAGAAAGGGACATCGAGTGCTATCATACGCGCTATTGGAAGCGAAAGACAACGATGTACTGCAATGCTTGGTGTAACAGCTGATGGCAGAAAGCTTGCACCTTACGTTGTTCTAAAACGAAGAAAATGCTGAAAGTAAAATCCAAGAAAAAGTTTGGATGGACACGTCACTCGTATAAGATTGGATATGAACGGTTTGGGGAAATCTTAGCAAGGTGCGTCCTTCGATGCCCAGTGTAATTTTATCAGTTTATGTTAATTTCACTTCAGGTCGTATTGTCAGCTCATAATGGGAAGAATATTTTCCAGTGTAGGCACTTCAAACCCATGTGTCAAAGTTACCTGATGTAGCCTATTTGACTTTTCTGAAAAAATCTAACGCCGGAATTTTACACCAAATGACGATAAACGCAAATGAGTTGAACCAATATTGTGTTTATATTATATTTGATGTATCTTTTAAATGTAAATGAATTGTAAATAATTTTTTTAATATCTGAATTCCTTGAATAATTTATGCATCCGAAGATTTCGCCTGTATTTTTCGTCAAAAATATGCATTAATAATGCGAGAAAATATGGTATATAATTTGTGATTGAATCTTTTATTAGTGAGGAATATAGTGCCACTTATCATTTATTTATTGTAAGATCATTGGAGTTGATGTACATAATATTAATAAACTGAACACAGGCATATTTGCTACTTGCTGTATGCTAAGAATTTTAGCCATATTTTAAGCTTTTTATTTTCAACACTTTTCAAAACCAACAATTCAATCATTTTTAAACAACTTGTGGTCTATTCTGTGTCCTTTGGCAAACACATATTGGTGTCAGAAGGAATAAATAAAATATTTTTGTATTATAACTATTCTGTCTCAGCCCTGAACTCTTTTTGTTATTTTAATTTCTACATTGAAATATGGAAAGGGGGCAGGGGGGGGAGACAATGTATTTATCACATTTGTGACCTTTTTTTTTCATTTATTTCAAATCATATAATTCTTTTTTTCTTTTTTTTTTTGCTAGGGGCTTTACGTCGCACCGACACAGATAGGTCTTATGGCGACGATGGGATAGGAAAGGCCTAGGAGTTGGAAGGAAGCGGCCGTGGCCTTAATTAAGGTACAGCCCCAGCATTTGCCTGGTGTGAAAATGGGAAACCACGGAAAACCATTTTCAGGGCTGCCGATAGTGGGATTCGAACCTACTATCTCCCGGATGCAAGCTCACAGCCGCGCGCCTCTACGCGCACGGCCAACTCGCCCGGTATTCTTTTTTTTTTTTTTTTTTCTATTCACATATAACATTGTAACATTACTATGAATATGCTATATAAAAGAGAAAAATATGATTTGTAAAGGTAATTTTTTTTTTTTTTTTTTACAGTTCCAAATAACCCTAGAACCATACACCATTGCACTAAGTACCCCCAAGAAATTTTTAATTTGCAGTAATTTGGTGTTCACAACCTCTAGGTCATCGGCTCTTAATGGAACGAAATGAGACCAAATGTAATGACAAATTTAAAGTCCAAAATCCTCCACTGACCAGAATTCAAAACGTGAGGATGAAGAATGAATGGATGGATATGAATTTAAAACAATCAGGGGATCCGACCCGCAATGCCTCACATTCACAGAAACTGACGTAAAACAATAGTATTACTGACCAAGAGACTGCTTCTATAGCACAATACTGAATCGATGATGCTTGTAGTCTAAAGGGGTCCAAAATTCAAGTCATCGGCCCCTCATAATGGTACTTATCGCTAGGAAAGTATAACCATGGTATTTGTCATGTTGCGGTACTAATCAAAAGTAGCGTAGACTTGCGGTATTCCACACATTATGGTACTACTTACAGGCAATGAAATTCGCACATGTAATACAGACCTATGGTGTTTCGCACACTGCGGGCAACGCAAACCTATGGTGTTCGTCACATAAGTGTACTAACCACAGGGACTCGTACTATCCCATGGTGTTCCTCATATAGTGGGTACTAATCATACGCAAGCTAGAACCATGGTGTCGCTTACCCATACTGTCGCTCATATAGTGGTACTACGCGCAAGTAAAAGCGACTCATGGTGTTCCCCCATGGTGGTACTAATTACAAGTAGTCTCATGGTTCTAATTCGATCATCCTTTGGTCACCTGTTTTAGTTGCCTCTTACGACAGACAGGGGATACCATGGGTGTATTCTTCTTCTGGATGCCCCATCCACAGGGGGTCTGCCCAAAATTAGCAACATTTTCGTAACACTACTCTTATGTCAGTAATCACCCAGAACAAATCATGCTGCTTTCCTTTGGATCTTTTCCAGTTCTCATATCAGGTAGTTCTGGTGGGAAGTTCCCTATACTGGGGTCTTACATCCTTACTCATCATCATCATCATCATCATCATTGACCATCTCCAGTTGCCCGGGTGTGGTGTCTGTCCTTGAACCACTGTTCTCTCATAATCTTCTCCCAGTCTTGTCCTCTCTCCTCGACATCTTTCTTCACCAGATCTGTCCATTTTCCTTTGGGTCTAACCACTGGTCTTTTTCCTTTTTTTTTCTCTTTCATATTCTCTTCTTGCAGTCCTGCTTGTACTCATCCTTCTTACATGGCCAAAGCGCTTCAGTCTTGCTTTCTGAATCCTCTGTAGTAGGGAGACTCCTATTCCCACCTCCTCTTGGACTTTTTCATTCTTGAACTTGTCCATTCTGGTCTTCTGTATCATGGTGCATAGGAACTTCATT
Source organism: Anabrus simplex (assembly GCF_040414725.1). Lineage (NCBI taxonomy): Eukaryota > Metazoa > Arthropoda > Insecta > Orthoptera > Tettigoniidae > Anabrus > Anabrus simplex. Next base: position 64,251,676 of record NC_090274.1, on the reverse strand, counting down.
TCTACAGTTTGGAGTTTTGAGTTGTCTTGTCTCAGTAACGTGGTAGTTTCCAAGCTATACATGAGGATGGGTGTATTATAATATGATTTATATAATGTCATCTTTGCTTTTAATGGTTCTTATTTATCCCGTAGCAGTTTTCTTACTTGGTGGTGAAATTGAGTTGCCTTGCTAATTCGACTGTCCACCTCATACTTTGCAAGGTTGTCTTTTGATACTACAGTCTACTACCCAAGTACTTGAACACTGGAACAGTGTACAGTTTGGTGTCATTTATTCTGATTTGTGGTTTATCATCTCACCTCTGTAACTTCATCACCACTGTCTTAGCCTTGTTGATATTACATCCTTACTACAACCTCTAAATATCTCATTCAAATAACAAACTGGGCTCATATATGAGGCCTTTTGAACCTCCTGATTGTTCTCTTCAATATCTGCTAGGTTATGTGCAAAGACAATAGGATGTAGGTACTCCAACAAAATTTCTCCCCACCAGACTTTCTTCTCAATAACCCCAACTCTGTCTTTCATCTCCCAATGAATTAAAAATTTATCAGAAATTATCTCAGTAATTGTATAGATTTTTTAAATCACTGCCTTTCATAATTCAAATAAATGATCTTAATATTGAGATAAATATAACTCAAAGCAGCTGGGAAGGAGTGAGATAAGATAAGCTGGCAAAGATAACCTCTGAAGCTAGACATTCAACAGACATAAGCTGGCTACATTTCTTTACAGTTAGAGGAAACATTTTGTTAAATTGATTTAAGGTAAGCCGTATTATTTTAATTTTTATTTTAATTCAGAAAGGAACAATTATTATAGCCTATTATCGTTCCAAATATTTCTTTTGAAGTGAAATCACCAAACTGAGGGGTGTTTACCAATAACACAGTTTATAAGAGAAAAAACCTTTCTATCCTAATATTATAAAAGGAGAAAGTTTGTGAGTTTATTTTTATGTGAAGAGTAATCTCAAGAACCAATCAATCAATTTCAGTAATTCTTTCATGATTAGAAAGTTATTTCTTCTGCGCTGTTATAACCTACATGTAATTATTCTACCTTATTGGGGAAGCAAATAGTTTTGATGAAAGTAGAACTTCTTATGTTCTTTGTTTGACATTACACAGACACAGACAGGTCTTATGGCAAGGTGGGATAGAACAGGGCTAGGATTGCGAAGAAATCATGGCCTCAATCAAGGCACAGCCCAAGTATTTGACTGGTGTGGAAATCGAACACCGATTAAAACCAGAAAATAGGGCAAGTCAGAAAAAGTGTGTGTTTGGAACTCGTAAGAGAAAATACATTGCCTTAACTGTCAGTCCCATTCCCATTTTATTGGGGTTGGCACTGGGTATGGATTTGGCTCAGTTTTACAGTCAGATGCCCTACCTGATGCCAACTTAATGATCGTTTGGTGGCAGTTGGGTATGAAGGTGCTGGCTGATTTGGTGCAGATTTTTCTAGTTGACATCTATAGGCGACTTGCACATCTAAGTATGTGATGATAATGACAAATTTGTTTTATTTTTACAATTTGCTTTACATCTCACCGACACAAATAGGTATTATGGCAACGATGGGATAAGAAAGGCGTAGGGAGGAAGCGGCTGTGGCCTTAATTAAGGTACAGCCCCAGCATTTGATTGCGTGGTGTGAAAATGGGAAACCATAGAAAACCATCTTCAGGGCTGCCGACAGTGGGGTTCGAACCCACTATCTCCCGTATACAAGTTCACAACTGCACCCGTCTACTACACAGCCAACTCACCCAGCGATGATGATGATGGTGGTGGTGGTGGTGGTGCGTATGGCTTTTAGTGCCGAGAGTGTCCGAGGACAAGTTCAGCTTGCCAGATGCAGGTCTTTTCATTTGACTCCCATAGGCGACCTGCACATCGTGATGAGGATGAAATTATGATGAAGACAACACATACACCCAGCCCCCATGCCAGCGAAATTAACCAGTTATGGTTAAAATTCCCGACCCTGCCATTAATCGAACCCGGGACCCCTGTGACCAAAGGCCAGCACGCTAACCATTTAGCCATGGAGCCGGACCGAGCTTAATAGCTGCAGTCACTTAAGTACGGCCGGTATCCAGTATTCGGGAGATAGTAGGTTCGAACCCCACTGTCGGCAGCCCTGAAAATGGTTTCCCGTGGTTTCCCATTTTCACACCAGGCAAATGCTGGGACTGTACCTTAATTAAGGCCACGGCTGCTTCCTTCCCACTCCTAGCCCTTTTCTGTCCCATCGTCGCCGTAAGACCTATTTGTGTCGGTGCAACGTAAAACAACTAGCATGGAGCCGGACATGATGGTGGTAATGAGGCAGGAGAGGGTAAAATCCAGTGTCAGTACATACCCACACCTGTCAAATAATACTAAGGGCTCTGCTCAAGGCTTAATATCCCAAACCAATGGAAGAATCATCATTAACAGCATCCTATGACATCACTCCTTATGGACACTACAGAGATTTGGAATTGAATTCAGAATTTTGGCATGCAATAGAGGTGATTAGAAACTGCATATCACCACCTCTCCTACGCTGCTGACCAACACCCTGATGGTGAAATTGTTTTTTCACGAAAGGAACTCAAACCAGCTAAACATGGTGTGATCGACTTAAGGAAAATGAAGCTACCATAAAGTGGGGTAACTTTGGCCATACAGGGTAACTTCAGCCACTAACGAATAGCAACACTCATTTTCTCTGCCTCCTAAACTGAAAAATATAAACCGCTTTCAACAACTGAAATGCCCGTACAATAAAACGCTTTATCAACACTCGGTAGTCCAAAGAACATTGGCGGGCTCATTTTTGAGTCAATCCATTTTTTTCGCAGCCCCGACTATTGTCTTGTCTGGTAACAGCAGAAAACAAACTGTTCTCTAGCCCCAGCATTCGATTTTCCATTCCAGTGGTTTATGGGGTCAAAATGTTAGTACCTCTGGTAACTGACCAACCTAATTTGATGCATTGTATTCAAATAGGTTCTTCAGGGAATAGTTTTATGATAAAAGTTGTCCACTTCCGAGGTAACTTCGTCCATGCCAAGAACGTACAGGAAAACATTACGCGGCCGCGGGTTTTGTAATTATGAGCCTGTTTACTTCAAGAATGCTCTAGAAGAGATCAATAAAGCCACAATAACAATAAACAGGGAAGTTTATCCCGACAGGGAGGAGAAAGACGGTTCCTTTTTTCAATGATAAATAGACAGAAATCAGTTGACATGGACGAGGCGCAATTAAGAACTTGATTGACGGCCCATATATTTTCTAAATTAGAAGACAGTGTATTATGAGAACAGTCTACAAGATTGCTTCTTTTCCGATCTCCTTTTCCCTCCATACTGTTGGGCTTTACGATTTTCGTACTTTTTATTTATTATCTTTTGTACCATTATGAATAATTACGCAATGCGACACGTAATTTGTAATATCATACAATGCTTGTTCGCTTAGGCTAAATAAAATAGTTTCTTCTTTGTGAAAAATGTGAATTTGATCACTATACTTCTGTTTCACCACAAATCGTTTTACTTTGTTTGTGATTGTTGATACTGGGCTTTTTGCAGGTTTTTAAAAAACATTCACAGTGGCTGAAGTAACACTACATCAAAGAAAACTTTGTTTTAAAAGATATTCTTATGGCGGCCGAAGTTACCCCAAAACATGGGGTAACTCCGGCCACTCTTTCGATAATCATAATTCATTACTGAATAACAATTAGAATTATGTTCATATTTAGAAATGTAGAACAAACATGGCAGAACTTATATTATATTTTTCAGAAAATTAGAGGGAAAATTTCACATTTTAATTTTAAAAATATACGAGAAAGTGGCCGAAGTTACCCCGTTCTACGGTATAACTAATGTCTCAGCCTCAATTATGGCTGTGATGGTATGGAGGCTTCTGAGGTATTTGTGATGCAAAGTAATGTTAGGTCTTGTGAGAACTTGCCAGTACCTGAAGATGATAAGTAATGTTCATAAATAATTAATCTAACTGTATAATGACTACAAAGAAAAATATTAATGTAATTTTAAATACTCTCACTGACAGTGGCAGAGAAAACATTTAATTTTTATTCCATTGTAATTGCCTAAAACTAGGAATTTTATTTATTTATTTAATTAATTAATTAATTAATTAACTATTTATTTATTTATTTATTTATTTATTTATTTATTTATTTATTTATTTATTTATTTATTTATTTATTTATTTATTTATTTATTTATTTCATATACCACCAACAGAAACCTCCTCCATTTACAGGTGACTTTTATACAACATAATGTACATTACAAGGAATATCATTTGTGAAAAAGACCCACAAGAAAGTAGTATTTAAAAAAGGAGTTCCTCAAGGAATTATGAAAAATATACAAACCTTGTTGCCTTATCACCTAATTCTTCCCTTTCATTTCTTTAATTATTTAAAAAGTTACTTAATAGAAATATGCACAAAATGTCATTCATCACTGCTAACAAGTTCGTTCAGCACCACAGCAAGTAGTGAAGACTTGTCCAGCAGTGAGTAGTATGTGCTGTGAGTAAGGGTAGGTAGCAAGGGTATATATTTTTGTCAAGGTCATGGACACTGAGGTATGATACACCCACTTGCCATGAGCAATCATCAGTCTGGCAGTCTCCCTCAGTAAATGTATCTGTGCAGGTCTGTGTAGTGTATGTTACTTTATTAGTTCTATGGTGGAGAAGGAGAACTTCAGTGCGTTGGAGATGGCAGAAGAGACAGCCCTGGACTCGGGCATAAATAAGAGTATAATCTAAAGGCTTCAGGCAGATTTAATATTATTTAATCGTATGGTGATTTTATACATGATATATATACAAGGCAAAATCAAACTTAAAAGTCCATTTTTCTCAGCCATTCAGTTAAACCAGGTGTGAGAGCGAACAAATCGTCAGGAGTGCCAGGGTACGAATGAAGAGGACATTGTTGGACCAGGTGCTCCATCGTCTGTTCTTCCAGGTTACAATCACACATTGGTGAACTGATCTAACCCCACTTATACCTGAAATAAATGCAACAACCATGTCCAGTCCTTAACCTCTTGAGACGGCACCAGAGGTTCCTCGGTAGGTCCGAACCGTTTGGCTTCTTTGTGGGATCAAGATGGTGGACACTTGTTCCCAATGTTTTTGTTGACCACTCATGCTTCCAGTTTTCATTTAGGTCAAATCCATCTGCAATGAGTTGCTCTGCAGTAACACTTGCTGGTCTTCTTGATTGCAGTCACTGCAGTGACAGATGACAGAATTCTTGGTGCAGTGGCAAAGAGGGTGATGCAAAGATTTTCTTAGCTTCCCTTAGTAGAGCTTGCTTCTGCCTTAATTGAGGTGGAGGGATGTGACTCAGCACAGGTAACCAGGGCCATGGAGTTGATTTGATGGTACCAGTAATGCAACGCATTGTATCGTTCAATTTTGTGTCTACCTTCTTCACATGTACACTTTCCAACCAGACAGTAGCATAGTACTCAGCAGCCGAGTAGACAAGGCTGATGCCAGTTAAATGTAGACAATCGGCAGAGGCTCCCCAGAAGGTACCACAGAGCTTATGCAGTTGTTTCTTGAGGCGACTTTATGAGAAAGCTTAGTGATGTGCTCTTTGAAGTTCAGGGTTCTATCTAAAGTGAATCCAAGATATTTTGGGAAAGGATTGTACCTCAGCTTTCGTCCATTGAGCAGAACTCTTGGTTTGTAGTTTGCAACAAGATTCGCTAGATGAAAACAAGAGACTTCAGTTTTTGTTGTGCTGGGGATCAATCTCCAGGTCTTAGAGAAAGTTGACATCTTCTTGAGGTCCTCCGTAAGAATTTGTTCACCGTCTTCAAAGTTATTACTCTGTGCTACCAGTGCGATGTCATCACCATATATGAACTCATTTGATGTTGTGGTTCATAAATCATGAATGTACAAATTGAATAGCAATGGTGTTAAAACAGATCCCTTGGTAGACTGTTATTTAGTTTTTGTTTGTGGCTTTTAGTGTTGCCTATAAATACTTTGAATTGTCTTTCACTAAGCATGCTAGATATAAGATTCACAATTTCTCAACTTGGTACAACTTGCAGTAGTTTGCAGATCAGTCCCTGTCACCAAACAGTGTCATATGCACCTGTCAAGTCTATGATAAAAGCTTTTGATTTTAGTTGTCCTTTTAAAACCAGCTTCTATATGTGTAGTTAGGGCAAGAACTTGATCAGTGCAGCTGCATCCATGTCTGAATCCAGCTTGTTCAGGAGTATGGTTAACAACGGCTCGAAAGCAGGACTTTGGAGTTCAAAAAGCAGGACAAAACCAGGACAGCATTAAAATTGCTTACATTTTTTGTTAAAACCATTTATTTAGCGTACCTTTTTCTTATTGCTTGGCCACAAGTGAAGTCTCGAAAGCAGGAATGTCACTGACACCTTATTCATGTTGACTGTACTTATCAGAGCTACTTATTTTATTGAGCAACTCCTTATTGTCTTCTAAATACTCATAAAACTGGTTACAAGTGAAGTCTTTCATGTTAAATTTCACTGACACCAACCATTTCACAGAGTCAACATTTAACCTATTTCTTTCTTTGGTCCACTGTGCATTTATTAAAGAAAAAATTCTTTCTACATTGGCATTAAGTGCAGGAATTGCAAAATACACTTCTGTCAATTTTAGTAGCTCGGAAGAACATGTAATATTGACAATATTTAGAAAACCAGCCCATCTTTTAAGGACTGGTTCCTTCAAGAAATTTTCATTCTGCTTTTGCACTTCAACATACTTTTGAAGATTTACAAATTGGACAAATAATCTAACATCATCAATGTGTACACCTTTAGCAGTATCTTCAAGGTCAGTCAATTGAAATCTGAAGTTAAGGTCATCTATTTAAAAGTACTGAATTCTTCAAGTGGTTGTAACCATTTTGCAAGGTACTCCAGGCATGCATTATATACATCATGGACTTCTTTCATGAAGGAATCACTGTCTTCCTGCAACCCTTCCTCCTTCAAAGTTTTCAACATTTCTTTCACTTTCATAGGAACAAAATTATTTGAAAAACGAGCTTGTAAAATGCCGACATTTTCTTCAAGTGCCTGTTTCACTTCAATAATGGAATTTTTCTCCTTTTCAACATAAAGAATGTTCTCTTGAAAGACTGACATTAAAGACTGGCAAAATATTAAATACATTTCACTTAACTTATTGGTGAAAAACTTGTTCAAAATTGTTGGTGGGTTATCCACAGATAGAAAATAAGACCGAAGTGCTGGATACAGTTCAAGCATCCTTTCAACAGCTGGAAAAAGTGACAACCAACAAGTCTTTGTATCCTTCAATAGGGATTTGTAATTCACATGAAGAAATTCACAAAAATTTTTAGCTTTTCATTCCTTATGGTGAATGTAGAAAAGTAGTTGAACACTTTTAACACAATGCTTTCAATGTCAATCGACAATAAATCAACTCCATGTTGAACACAATTATGCAACACGTGTGCTGGGCAGCCTACTCCAATCAAGGTTTCATTAAGCTGAGATTTGAAGTTAGAAAATACATCATTATCTCCTCTTCTTTTCAGGCCACCAAAATTTGTATTGCAGTTATCTCCTCCAAAAGCAATGCACTTCCCCGAAATTCTATTTTGTTGCAGGACATCTAACACCACTGAAGAGATTGTTGCAGCTTTTTCATTACTAACACTGTGCAGGTCAATTAATTTTGCTTGCAGCCCTCCATTCCTGTAGTCAAAATACTGTATGAGCACAGGAAACAGTTTTATATTCCCATGATTGCTGCCATCCATACAAACACCAATGTATGATACGTCTTTGACTTGTTTAATGGCACTATCTACAAAGTGAGGTCCAAGTACATTATTGACAATGGCCTCAGACTTTGTACGAGCACAGTGAATATTTTTCTCTATTTCAGAATGTTCAGCAGAATGTTGTAATACCTATTCCCAAGAAAGCCGGTGCTGACAGGTGTCAAAACTATCGCACCGTTGGTTTAGTATCTCATGCTTGCAAAATTTTAACACATAATGTTTACAGAAGAATGGAAAAACAAGTTGAAGTTGAGTTGGGAGAAGATCAATTTAGCTTCAGAAGAAATGTAGGAACACGTGAAGCAATCCTGGCTTTACGTCTGATATTAGAGGATCGAATCAAGAAGGACAAGCCCACGTACATGGCATTCGTAGATCTAGAAAAGGCATTCGATAATGTTGATTGGACCAAGCTATTTAAGATTCTGAAGGTGATTGGGATCATATACCGAGAACGAAGAATTATTTACAATCTGTATAAAAATCAGTCTGCAGTGATAAGAATCGAGGGCTTTGTAAAAGAAGCAGCAATCCAGAAAGGAGTGAGGCAAGGCTGCAGTTTGTCCCCCGTCCTTTTCAATGTTTACATAGAACAGGCAGTAAAGGAAATCAAAGAGAAATTTGGAAAGGGAATCACAATCCAAGGAGAGGAAATCAAAACCTTGAGATTTGCCGATGATATTGTTATTTTATCTGAGACTGCAGAAGATCTCGAGAAGCTGCTGAATGGTATGGACGAAGTCTTGGGTAAGGAGTACAAGATGAAAATAAATAAGTCCAAAACAAAAGTAATGGAGTGCAGTCAAACGAAGGCAGGTGATGCAGGAAATATTAAATTAGGAGATAAAGTCTTAAAGGAAGCAGATGAACATTGTTACTTAGGTAGTAAAATAACTAGCAATGGCAGAAGTAAGGAGGACATAAAATGCAGATTAACACAAGCAAGGAAGAGCTTTCTTAAGAAAAGAAATTTGCTCACTTCAAACAGTGATATAGGAATTAGAAAGATGTTTTTGAAGACTTTCGTGTGGAGCATGGCATTGTATGGAAGTGAAACATGGACGATAAGTAGCTCAGAAAGAAAGAGAATAGAAGCTTTTTAAATGTGGTGTTACAAAAGAATGCTGAAGGTGAGATGGATAGATCGAATCACAAATGAAGAGATACTGAATCGAATTGGTGAGAGGAGATCGATTTGGCTAAATTTGGAATGGAATATTTTTCCACCAATAGAGCATATCAAAAATCAGATCAAAAATTAGATGTATGGCTTTTCAGGCGTTTGCTCTATTAACCAGCATTTCGTCTTAGGTCTGACTCTAGACTCGTCAGAGTGGGATGTATCAGACCCTACCCACTGATGTTGGGGTGTATGCAGGTGAAATTTATCAGAAGCCTATTTATGAGGCACAGTCTGATAACTGCATACGGGAGATAAAACTCCACAATGGATTCCAAATGAAGAGATACTGAATCGAATTGGCGAGAGGAGATCGATTTGGATTCCATTGTGGAGTTTTATCTCCCATATGTAGTTATCAGACTGTGCCTCATAAATAGGCTTCTGATAAATTTCACCTCCATACACCCCAGCATCAGTGGGTAGGGTCTGATACATCCCACTCTGACGAGTCTAGAGTCAGACCTAAGACGAAATGCTGGTTAATAGAGCAAACGCCTGAAAAGCCATACATCTAATTTTTGATCTGATTGGCTAAATTTGACGAGAAGAAGAGATAGAATGATAGGACACGTCTTAAGACACCCAGGACTTGTTCAGTTGGTTTTTGAAGGACGTGTAGGTGGTAAGAACGGTAGGGGTAGACCAAGGTATGAATATGACAAGCAGATTACAGCCGATGTAGGATGCAGTAGTTATGCAGAAATGAAAAGGTTAGCACAGGATAGGGTGGCATGGTGGGCTGCATCAAACCAGTCTATGGACTGATGACTCAAACAACAACATTTCAGAATCAGGAAATAATTTAGATGGAAGCTTAGACATACAATCAATAGTTTTGTAGCTGCCATGATGAATAGCATTGTGATACACAAGAACTCCCTCTGCAGCAATTGCATTTTCGTTTAGTGATGTACTCTTGTTGAAAAATATCAACACATTATTTGAAGTTGAAGTTGAGGCACTTTGAACATTAGCTTTATGTTTTCCCATTGTAATGTGACTTTCTAAATCCATAGCTCCACGATTAGCCACAGAAGCGTATGTTCCTGGTTTACATTCTAGATACATGGCTTCTTCGTCAGTGCAGCCCTTTTTCAAGCATTTATATCTTTTCTCCAATTCAGCAGTGAACTTATTTGTCTTTAGCTTCTGTTTCCATATGCTATCGCCAACTTCGACTATCGACTTCCACCAGCGATAATATACTAGTCAAAGACTACAGGAATTTAATAAGTTCAAGCTGCAGCTGAAGTCAAAGGTTATGGAATAAGCGAGTCAAGTTTACAAAAATGGGTTTCCAGTTGGAAAAAGTTCATTTTAACATTATTAGACGAAAATACGGACAATCAGCAAATAATTAAAAAATAAATACGGATGCCAGGACAGGCGCTAAAAATAAGGGCATGTCCTGGTAAATACGGATGTCTGGTAACCCTATTCAGGAGGAGTAACAGCTTCAATGAATGGAGCTATTCTAGTTAGGAGGATTCATTCAAGAAGCTTGAATATGCAACTAGGAAGTGCTAATGGGCAATAAATTTCGGGGCTGTCCTCAGGTTTGCCAGGTATGAGAATGGCTATAACTTTTGACAGTTTGAAATGCCTGGGCAATCTGTTCTCTTGGAGTATGTACGTGAAGAGAGAAGTGAGGCAGTATATACAATGCGGGCCCATGTTCTTAATAAATTCATTATAGATATTGTTGGGACCAGCAACCTTGCCGATTTTCAGTTGTTTAATTGCATTTTCTGCTTCCACCGTGGAAAAGGGTCTGGAAAGTGGCTCGTTTCTCAGGGCACTGCGCTTGAGTTTAGAAAGGTTTACTATTCTGGTATGATTCTTGTCCCTCTTTGTCCTTGTGAGGTCTATGATCTAGTTGGCAATAATGTCAGGACTCAGTTTAGGATGCAGCTTTTTGGGGTGTTGCTTGCCAGTTAGCCCATTCAAGATTCTCCAAGCTTTCCTGCTTGACTCTGCAAAGTTCATTTCTTTGAGTGTAGCTTCCCATTTCTCTCATCTGTTCTTATTTAAAGAGTGGAGTAGCTGTGAGCCCACTGTTTGATTGGTATTCTTGGTACAAAGCCTCACTATCTTCATTCCATCCAGGTACATATTCCTTTCTGTAACCCCTAAGAATGTTGGACTTAGCAGCTTTGATAACTAGTTTAACAAATTTGTTGTAGTTATTCGCCATCGGCTGAAGATTCTCCGCAGCTAGACTGAAGTCAAGGTCTTTTGTGAATCCATCCCAGTTGGCTCGTTGAAAGTTCCATCTGGGTAAGGGCATTGAGTTTACCACAGAAATTTTCAAACTGATTTCCACCATAACAGGTCGGTGTTGACTGTTTGGGAAGTTGGACAGAACAGTGCGAGTAGTGTTGAGTGGTTGGTCTAGTTGATCTTTAGACATGAATGTCAAGTCTGGTTTGTAATCCTTGTTCCAGCATATGGAGTGGAAGGTTCCCTTGTCTTTTACATCAAAAACCAAATACATATTGTTAGTTTCTGCCCATAAAACAAGAGACTCCCCATTCGCATCCACAGTGTCATACCATCAGTTTGTGTGATGGCTGCTGAAGTCTCCAGTGTATATACAAGGGTGATCAAAAGCCGGCAGCACTGTAGGAGTCCAATTCACACACGGAGGCTTCTACATATTGACCATTTTTAAGTTATTTATCTGAATTGCTATAGTGTAAATGTAGCCATCTTCAGTGCAACCAATTACTTGCACTCCATTTAAACTTGACTTCACATAAGTGACTATTCCATATTGTGGACGGTGGATAGCTTCGACCAGTTCAGGCAGATGAGGCTCTATAAGAGGGTTGATGGTACCTCAGTAGAGGAAATGCTACTGAACTACCATGACTCAACGGTTTACTTGTCAGAGAAGACGGGCTTCGGTACGGTGAGTGAAGAGGAAGAGAAAATGCCAGATGGACTGGCTATGAAGGCGTCGCTCGGTTTATCTCAAGTCAGCGGCAGTCCATGGCAGTTTCGGTGTTTGACACCACATGTCTCATGCCTATGTGCCATGGTGAATGATTCCAAAATCACAGTGTGTGGGTCACTTCCTGGCAAGCTGCGATCCACCTTAAACAAATCTATGCCAGTGGCACTTTCTTCAGCTGTTACTTTTCACTCCAAGTCCAACGAAGCACGGAAGCTTCGTCAAGTTCAGCCCCGGCCTAATCCCAGCCATTCTATGTGATCTGTGTGGACGTATGTTTCATCCCAAGATTGGGCTACTAAGTCATATGACACATATTCACAAAGCATTGTGAGTGTGAAAATGTAAACTGCTGAAAAATACGTTTACTCGGATATGAGTTTCAGACGATGACTTTGTTAGTGTGTAGTCAAGGAATAAATGACTTTTTTTAAATTGTATAATCATGCCATTATTCTACTTAATTGTAATACAGGTGTAATTTATTCCTTTGGTGAAAGTGTTATTGTATATTATTGAATCAAAATCTCAAAATAAAAACTCACTGTTGCTGCAGTTAACTAGGTAAAGTGCACACTTTTACTTCTCTGTTGAAATTTGCACAGAGAGCACTAAAAACTTATTTTATAACTGTTTTCTTTGGTTGTCTTCCGACCCCTCCCCTCCCCGTCCATATTCACCAGACCCCAGTACTTTCTGTTGTCTATAAATTTTTGTCCCCAGCATTTAATTCCTAATTACCACCACTGTTCACTGGCAAAAACAACCCACACCACCTAGAGTTTGTTATTAACAGGAAAATACATATGTTTGTTACAAGAGAGATATTACAATTCTCTTGGATTTCAGTTAGGTCTTTATTTTTCTTGACACTGGTAACATTGTTTACAGCTGGAGGATTACAGAATTATGGGTAGCCATATTTTTTATGTCAGTTTCTGAAGTTGTGGTGAGTATGGTATGAATAATTGTAACATCCTGGTCCTGAAGAAAAGAGATTCTAGTAAAAGGAATTATTGTCTGAAAATGAGCACTGTCATTATAATAATTTAAACTAGACATTAGATTAGAAGAAATGAAAACTTACAAGTTGAACTATTGTAATAACTTGGACATTATTTCAACATAACCTAACTTCTGTCAGACAGAAACAATGTATGCTTTTTTAAAAATAAATGTATATAAAACAGTACCCGGTATAATAAAAAATATCTGTGGACCATTAGTTGAAACACACACAATCACTGGACAAATACTATCCTTAATTTTCTCTGCTGTATAGAGTAAGGATACCAGATCACAGAGCAAGAAAAGTATTACCGGTAACAAATGGAAAGTACAGTACCAATATACATTTCTTGTCATGATCAGAGTATTTAAACTGTTCTTTGGATCAATGGTAGAGTATCGGTCTCTGGTTTCTAAGATTATGTTTCAAACCCAACAGAGATTGTCGGGTTTTTGATAGGCCATTCGGTACTCCATGCCATATGATGTTGGTATGTAAAAGATCTCAGGAGAGACATTCAAAGTTTATCCACAAAAATCAATTACAACTAAGCCATAGAACGCTCAAGAGAGGTCTGGTGGAGTGAAACAGAAGGTCAAAATGACAAACAGGCACCCTAAATAGTGTGGAAAAAAAATGTATGCAACAATTATAATCAGATTATTTAGTTTTAATGTAACAAAATATTATCAGTAATTGCAGCAAAGAATATTAACAGACTTGATTGTTTTTAAACAATTGGCTTTATGTCGCACCGACACAGATAGGTCTCGTGGCAGCAATGGAAGAGGAAAGGGCTAGGAGTGGGAAAGATGCGCCCATGGCCTTAATTAATGTACAGCCCTAGCATTTGCTTGGTGTGAAAATCATAAACTACAGAAAACCATCTTCAGGGCTGCCGACAAAAGGGTTTGAACTCACTATCTTCTGAATGCAAGCTCACAGCTGCGCACACCTAACTGCACGGTCAATTCACTTAGTAAACAGACTTGACTTGAATAAAAAGAGGAATATTCCTTGAAGATCCACCTATTTAACACAACATATAATCTCACTTGATTAAGTATACATTTTTAAATATCAAATTGTGGGACATGTTTTGCCTTGAAATAGGCGTCTTCAGTCGCACATACATTTTTAAAATATTAAAATGACTATCATCTATTCTTAGGCTATTAACAATATTCTGTCCCCTATAAAAAGTTCTTAAACAATTAATTTGTGTTGTCCTTGTCTAAAAAACACAATAATTAAAATACAATATGAATTATTAAAAAAGTACACACACTTTTTATAATTTTTTGTTTTAAAAATCTTCATATGTAAGAGTCTGGCAATATGTTGCACTCAAAAAACTGCCTAAGAAAGAATGTTAGTAATTTTAATTTAAAACAATTATATACAGCTGAAGATGCATAAATCAAGGTCAAACATGACCTGCAATTTGATATTTTACAATGTATATGTAATCAAGTGAGATTATATGTTGTGTTAAATAGGTGAATCCTCAAGGAATATTCCTCTTTTCAGTGAAGTAATATATTGTTCAATATGGACCAAAATCACAAATTTCTTGACATGTTATAAAACAGACTTCAGTCAAATATAATAAAATATTGTAATTTATGACATCAAGATGAACATCCCCACAAGAAATTCATCTCATAGCTTCTGTGGATCTGGTATCTGTGTGTGTGATTCCTCTACGGATTAATTCTAGATCCCAAGATAGCAGGTTCAAACCCAGCAGAGGTAGTCGGATTTTTGAAGGGCGGAAGAAAGTCCATTCGACACTTCATGTTGTACAACGTCGGAATGTAAAAGGTTCTGGTGACACATGTGGTGTTCATCCAACAGAATTCATTAAAACTCGGCCATGGGCATCCAACAAAGATTTGGTTAATCTGCCATCTTGTCAACCCAGAATACACAGAAACGTTAAATTGATGAACAAGCAGCAAGATGGTGTCAAATTAAAAATGCCTGCATACGGTAGCCGAGGCCATATGATTATTATTAATTTAGGTTAGGATAATGGTTCTAAGACTCCTCTTAATGTAAGAGTGAGAAACTCGGGCAATAAGGAAAACAGAACAGGAGATGTTGGAAAGGGAAAAACTTTACCTTTTTTTAAAACCATTTGTTTTATGTTGCACCGACACAGATAGGTCTTAAGGTGACGATGGGATAGGAAAGGCCTAAGAATGGGAAGGAAGCGGCCGTGGCCTTGATTAGGGTACAGCCTCAGCATTTGCCTGGTGTGAAAATGGAAACCACAGAAAGCCATCTTCAGGGCTGCCGACAGTGGGACTCAAACCCACTATCTCCCAGATGCAAGCTCACAGCTGTGCACCCCTGACTGCACGGCCAACTCTCCTGGTAAAACTTTACTAATGGGTGTGCAAAAGGGAGGTTAGACCGAGCTAGTGGCTGTGCAGTTTGGGCCACGTTGCTATTAGCTTGCATTCGGTAGATAGCGGGTTCGAACCCCACTGTCGGCAACCCTGAAGATGGTTTTTCTTGATTTTCATTTTCACACCAGGCAAATGCTGAGGCTGTACCCTATTCAAGGCCACGGCCGCTTCCTTCCCACTCTTGTCCCTTTCCTATCCCTTTGTTGCCATAAGACCTACCTGTGTCAAGAGTGACGTAAAGCAACTTGTTAAAATAATTAAAAATTTATTTTTAAAATTTTGATTTGTGGAATAAATTATTTATGTTTCGATTGCTTCTGATGGGAAAATTTGCTTTGATTTACAAGTGCTTTGGATTACAAGCACATTTACAGAATGAAGCAAAGTTGTACACTATTAAAATAATACCTTTATATACAACAAATATTGTAATGTAACCCATTCCTGCTTTTAATATATTCGTTTTGGGGATACAGCCAAGGAGCAGGTGGATAACTTCAAGTATTTAGAATGTGTGTTCTCCCAGGATGGTAGTATATTAAGTGAGATTGAATCAAGGTCCAGTAAAGCGAATGCAGTGAGATCGCAGTTGGGATCAACAGTATTCTGAAAATTGGAAGTCAGCTCCCAGATGAAACTTTCTCTACATTGGTCTGTTTTCAGACCAATGGGAGTTGCTTTATGGGAACGAAAACTGGGTGGACTCAGGAAATCTTATTCATAAGTTAGAAGTAACAGACATGAAAGTAGCGAGAATAATTGCTGGTACAAACAGGTGGGAACAATGGCAGTAGCGTACTCAAAATGAGCAGATAAAGGCTAAGTTAGGAGTGAGCTTGATGGATGAAGTTGTACACATAAACCGGCTTCGATGGTGGGGTCATGTGAGGAGACAAATGGAGGAGGATAGGTTATCTACAAGAATAATGGACTCTGTTATGAAGAGTAAGAGAAGTAGAGGCAGACCAAGGCGACAATGGTTAGACTCAGTTTCTCACTATTTAAAGATAAGAGGTATAGAACTAAATGAGGCCTCAGAACTAGTTACAAATAGAGGATTGTGGCAGCATTTAGTAAACTCACAGGGACTTGCAGACTGAACGCTGTAAAGCATAACGGTCTATAATGAAGATATATGCATGTATGTACGTTTATTTTGCAGATGGGAACTACATGGAAACCAACTGCCCTAGCTGTGAGTCTTTGTTTCCTAGCAGGGCCCATAGTGTATGGATTCAACAATGTAGCGCACACACTGAGTCCACTAGTAATATTATGTGCAGCATCAGCTATCATGTTGAGTGTGACAGGAGTTGCAGTTTTGTGTTCAGCATATGTAAAGAATAAAATGTTTTATGGTAAGTAGAATCATATATGTCAGTATTTGTTACAAGGTCCATTCAACAGAGATTGGGCAAAGAGTTTATAGGTGGTGGTAATAATCATTTTAACCTGGTCCTAACATGTGATTTACAATTATCTTACAGCAATTATATTTATACTCTTCACTGTGCAATATTGGTGGCTGTGTTAACTTCTCAAAGGAGTTAAGGAATGTTTGCAGAATCTCTTGTATGAATTGTATATGAATGAGAAGTTTCTTCAACAACTGGGTTACTATTTGCGAATTATAACGCTCCCCTACTACTGTCTACAACAAAATGCTACCTTGCCTGCATTTATATTGTCCTCTACACTTCGGATCACCACTACTTCATCTGCTATTGTCTGCTGCCATCATACAACTAATGCCCAGCCTGTCAACTCAGCTTGTCCCCACATCATTCCAATGTTACATTCTGGAATAAACTCGGTCCCTCACTTTATTTGAGTGCTATCTCACCGAGTTACTATAAAAGACTCATTCACTTCATCTCGAACTCAGTCCGCTTTCGACTCTGGTGTGGTGTGGAGGGTCTTTGCTATACCGTGTGTATCACATGCTACTATTTGTTCCCGACTATCTGGACTTGTCCTACGTGATTCTGCTTGAGCAAAGTGATATAATTTTAATTTTGTGCTAGGACTTGTTTCCCACAGCCCTTCAGACTCTATGTTGCAGCGTATTTTTTAAAATTGCTTTTATTCCTCACCCTGAAGTGGTGAGGGCATGTTAAAGGAGAAGAGAAATATAGGTGAGGGGGATGGAAGGGTATGGTGATATCTTAAGAGGTAGTTTTAATCAATTTTGTGGGTAAGAGGTATGATAAGAGGGTATATTTAATTTATTTGTTTTGCAGCATTACTTCAGCTGTCTTTATCTATACTTGTGACCAAAAACTGGTTGTGAGTGCGCGATGCTCTTTTTCATGTCTTGTTCATTGAGTTTGGACTTTGCCAGTAACTCGATGCAAGGAATTTTCAGGCCAATTATCTACGGCTATTCACTTTAATCATCGATGAACTATTCTTTCCATCTTTTGTTAAAGACTGAATAAAGTGTTATGCGGGACGATTCCTCCTATGCTACACCTGGCCCCTGTCCCTTTCCTCTCCTTGATATAGGGTTCGGCATCTTGTTTGTTTGTTCTCGGCCTATATGCCATTTTATCCACCTCTTTTATGAGGCAAGTTTGTAAATTAATCTTTGAATACTGCGTTTGCAGGTAACAGCACCCTCTTTAAAAAAACTTTCTCGATGTGGCTAGACCACGTTTTTGATACATTTGTTGTTATAATTCAACCTTGTTAAACTTATTAATCTTTTTTGTTTAAGTTACTGTTGGTTTCAAATTGTCTCTAAACCTTGTGTCCCCTCCTCTTGTTACATTATGTTGTGGTTTTAATTATTTAAAATATATGTTGCAGTCTAGATGTTGTACTTGAGATTCTCTTGTTGTTGTTTTCTCCTTCACCTTGAACCTACCATGGACAACCTATGGTTTCCAAACTGCTTCCAGCAAAACTTATGCTAAGTTGACATATGAATTACCTCAAAGGATTGCTAACAATTCTAATGCTATTTGGTCATCTTATTATTATTATTATTATTATTATTATTATTATTATTATTATTATTATTATTATTATTACTATTGCTGCTGCTGACCAACGATACATTGCAGAGCTAAACAACCTCTACATTTGCAGAGTTTACACCTCTAAAACCTTCCAACGTCACAACTGGCAGCAAAGTATCACAGAGTAATTATCTACCAGTACTAGCCTTGTGTGACACAGCCTCTAGCCGCCTGACTTGCTACTCACTACCGCACTCCCAAATGACTAACTTGTACTCAATTGCGCTCCCAGTTCCAATGTTTGTATCGACCCACAGGAGATTGTAGAGAAACCATCTTACTATTTCTGTTTTCAGATCATTCTGGACTCCTATCTACTGTTAGCCAGCTTCCAACATCTTCACAGGATTTGGCCAGCAATTGCTAGAGCAACTGCTGGCCCTGCCAACGCACTGTCGCCTCAGTACCAATATATATATGGTTTGCTATTGGACATTATAAATTTTCCACCTAACTCATTGCTGATTGTCAGCGTTTCGCCCCAGTGTGTTAAGTTGGGCTCATCAGTTGGTAAACAGCACACCCATCAACACGCGTGGCTAGTGCATACCGTGGAGGCCACTGCGTAGGCTACTTGGAACCACCAGCAGTGCTAATGCACTAGGACTCATTTTCAAAAATGATGCCTGCCTGGCTGTCAGATGAAATGAAATGTCGTATGGCTTTTAGTGCCGGGATATCCCAGGACGGGGATGAGGATGAAATGATGATGAAGACAACACATATACCCAGCCCCCATGCCATTGGAATTAACCAATTAAGGTTAAAATCCCCAACCTGGCCGGGAATCGAATCCGGGACCCTCTGAACCGAAGGCCACTATGCTGACCATTCAGCCAACGAGTCGGACGCTGTTAGATGATATATTACTATTATTATAAATTTACTGATTCGGTACAAATATTTCAGGTTCCCTATGGGAATCAACATCTATATCACTGTCGCCTCTCCACCCATATTTTCATCTTCAAGCAGCCCTCTGCACTCTTGACCTTCAATGTCACATTATGTTTGATTTTCTTTCTCCTTTCCACTAATAACTATCCTTTTGTGTGTTCCTTGGTTGTGCCTTAACTTTCAATATTGTTATTGTCATAGGCATTGTCTTTAAGATGTTAGTATTTGATTATATTCTTTCCAGCTTTCTGTTTATTCGCATTTACTAGTACTGTGGACTTATTCATCCCCCTCGAGTTAGATGGCTTTGTATCGGGCTTCATGAACGTATACCTGGAGGCTGGGGAGCCATATCTGAAGTCTGCATGGGGAGCAATTGCTGCCTACTGGGATGGCACCTTTTACCTGGCTTGCTACCTCATGATGGCGTACAAAGCTTCAAATGGGTAACAATGTTTGTATTATTTCTTGGAACTTTTAGTACCTCATGACATTCTGTCTTCCAAACTGTTACACTTTATGCTGTATATCTTTATTTCTCTCTCATTATCTCTTTGCAAACAAATACGAAGGCAAGTCAATAAGTATCTGCAATTTTGCTCTAATTGTCTTTAGGTTGGCTTTATGGGACAGTTTGCTTACCAGCCCCTAGATGGCACTATTGTCTATGTGTGTGGAGGTTTCAGCATTATCAGATCAGTACAGCTTGCGCTGTTGCGATGTAAAGATGGCCGCGCCACTCTCCGTTTGCACCAAGGAAGAACAGCATTCCGTTATCTTTTTTTTTTTTTTTTGGTCTGAGGGTGTACCAAGGGTGTACCAGGAGCGGAAATACATAGGAGACTTTCAGCACAATACGGGGACAATGCTTTTCCACAGCAGATGCTTCAATTCCATGCTCTGATATTTGCTCTCTGGTTCAAAGTGGTGAACTCATATTTCATCTCCAGTGATGATCTGTTTCAGAAACATTTCACCTTCATTAGCATGACGGTCCAGTAAATGCTGACAGATTCTCACACGATTGTGCTTCTGCTCTTCATTGAGTTGTTTTGGAATCCATCTCGAACAGAGTTTGTAAAAGTTAAGCCTGTTATGCATAATTTCATTATCAGATCCATGGCTTATATGCATATGGTTCGACACGTCATCAACAGTAACTCATCTGTTATTCAGGATCATGTCACACACTTGTTCAATTTTGGCATCAGTTACAGCTGCAGATGGACACCCGAATATTTCCTCATCCTTTACGCTCGTGCAACCCCTTTTGAACTGTTCAGTCCACTGGTAAACACTTTGCTGTGACAAAACATTGTCCCCGTATTGTGTTGAAAGTCTTCTATGAATTTCCGCTCCTGGTACACCCTCAAACCACAAAAAAAAAAAACCATGTTACGAAACGCTGTTTTTCCTTGGTGCAAACAGAGAGTGGCACGGCCATCTTTACGTCGCAACAACGCAAGCTGCACTGATCTGATAACACTGAAACCAAACATAGACATAGACAACGGTGCTGTCTGGTGGCTGGTGAGCACACAACACCATAGAGCCAACCTAAAGGCAATTAGAGCAAAATTTCAGATACTTATTGCCTTGCCTATGTAATATATATTTTTTAAATTTGCTTTATGTCTTACTGACTCAGAGAGGTCTTGGGCTATGAGTGAGAAGGAAGTGACCATGGTCTTAACACACTGAACATGGTGCCTTAGCGTTGCTTAGGCACCTTTATTTACTGCCATATACAGGGCCTGAGTGCTGATTTTCTTACTTATTTATTTATTTATTTTATTTATTTCTATTGTGTCAGAAGCATACATAAGTTTAAAATTAAAGATAAGGAAAAACATAAAACATAATATAAATACTCCAATGGCGAAGAGCCACATTAAACTATGTGAGCCCAAAACCTTGCAACATCAAGTGCATTTGGCTTCGCTTTAACCAGGTCTTCTGTTGTGCAGCTGAATGGGCATGAACTGCATTGCAGCAAATGGGCTGTGGTCTGCTCTTCTCCACATACACACAAGGTACTGTCCACTTCGAAACCCCATTTCTTCTGGTTTACCCTGCACCGCGTAACACCAGAGCGCAGTCTGTTCAGTGCTCTCCAATTCACCCAATCTGTGACATGGCCAGGAGGGAGTTCCTCTTTTGGGGTCATCCATTGACTGATCCTCGTATGTTGACTCCTGACGCGCCATTCTTGAATTCTTGCTTGCTGCGCTGTTCCTGCAAGTGTTTCGGTTACTCTCAAGAAGCTTTTCCTAGACTTAAGCCGCTGGCGTGGTGGTTCATATCCAAACAAAGGGTGGGCTTCCGATGTCAACACCTTTCTCTTTTCTTTCTTGGCTGCCACTTCACGGCGAATATCGGGAGGTGCTATCCCTGCAAGGCAATACACTTTTTCCAAAGGTGTAGGTCTCAAACATCCAGTAATAATGCGGCAGGTTTCGTTGAGTGCTACATCAACTGCTTTGGTATGGCAAGATTTGTACCACACCGGGCATGCGTATTCAGCTGCGGAATAGCAGAGCGAAAGGCCAGATGTCCTCACTGTGTCTGGTTGTGCTCCCCAAGATGTTCCAGTTAGCTTCCGCACAATATTGTTTCTAGCAGCCACTTTCTGCTTGATGTTCAAACAATGTTTTCTGTAGGTTAAGGCACGATCCAGAGTGACTCCGAGGTACTTCGGGGTAGGATTGTGTTGTAATGCTATGCCTTGCCAAGTGACCTTCAGAGTTCGGGAAGCTTCTCTGTTGTTTAGATGGAAAACACAGGTTTGCGTCTTAGTTGGGTTTGGTGTTAGTTGATTCTTCATGTAATAGCCAGCAAGAGTGTCTAGAGCTGTGGACAATGTTTGTTCAATCGCCTCGAAGTTATCCCCCTGAGATGTGATGACACAATCATCAGCATAGATGAAACTATTCGTCCCGGCAGGAAGAGGCTGATCATTTGTGTAAATATTGAAAAGCATTGGTGCCAACACGCTTCCCTGAGGTAGTCCATTCTTCTGTATCCTCCACCTGCTTCTTTTTCCCTGGAACTCAACGAAGAAACTTCGATTTTGAAGTAGGTTTCTAATGGCACAAGTCAGATGGAAGTCCTTTGTCATGCTGTATACCTATCCAAGGAGAATTCGGTGATTAACAGTATCATATGCTGCCGAGAGATCTATAAATGCAGCTCCTGTGATTTTCCGGCTTTCAAAGCCATCTTCTATGTGTTGACTTAATTTCAACACCTGCGATGTGCAGCTTTTCCCTCTCCTGAATCCAGCTTGCTGTGGAATCAGAAGTGGCTCGATTTTATCAGTCAACCTATTGAGGATTAGTCTCTCCAGAATCTTAAAAAGATGGCATAATAAGGAGATTGGCCTGTAGCTCCTAGGGTCATTTTTATCTTTGCCTGGTTTTAAAATGGCTATGACCCTAGCCTTCCTCCATATTTTAGGTATCATGGAAGACTGAATGCAGTTATTCATGAGTTCTAGCAACCAGCACTTCGCAGTAGGACCAAAGTTCTTAATTTGTTCCATTCGAAGGTCATCGAGTCCTGCTGACTTCCCAATCTTACACTTACTGAGAGCTAATTCCAGTTCAGTTAGTGTGAAATGCTTAGATAACTCATTGCTCTCGTCTGGTTGTCTGACTATAGGATTCTTCCCTACTTTCATGGAAAGCTTTGGTTTTCCATTAAGCAAAAGTTGGTGTGCTATCTGATCTGCACTCACATTGACATGTGTGTTACCTTGCGTAGGATCATTGCTCAAGTGTTTTAAAAGTCTCCAAGTTTCTTGACTGCTCCTACCCATATCGACTTCAGACATCAACTTCATCCATGTCTCCTTCTTTGCCTGGGAGATAGAGGAAAGAACACTTTGTGTTGCTTGAATCGTTTGCTCACTAAATGGGTCTTCTTCGTGAAGCCTGTAGTAATCTTGCAGCAGAGCAGTTGTTTCACGAGTTATACCTTGAAGGTAGCGTGCCCTGCAGCCTCTGGGAATTGATGCCCGTGAACAGAACTTCACGATATCAATGAATTTGTCATAATCTTGGGGTATAGGAGAGACAGTTTTTATCCTCTCATCCAACATACTGGAAAACCTTTTCCAGTCAGCCTTTCGAAAGTTATATCTCCGTCTGAACCGAACTTCGTGTGGTCTTATGGGTGAAGAGAGGTGACATATTAGTGGCCGGTGTTGTGTTCTTGGGATTGGTGAACCCTTTTCTTTAGAACATTGCTGCACAAAGCAGTTGCTCACAAAGAGAAGATCTGGGTTATACCCTCGGTGCCATCTTCCACTGTTGAAGGAGGAGGGAATCTTACTGTCATGAATAAGGGAAAGCTCCTGAGTTTCAGCCCATGCAATGACGATCTTTCCATTCTCATCTTCTTGAGCATATCCCCAGACGTGACTACGGCTGTTAAAGTCACCGATTACTATTGACTTTGTTTAATTACCAAAATTTGCAGGTGGTAAGAAAGAGAACTTTTCATTTGGAGGCTTGTACACAGATGTAATGGTCATGTTGCTTAACTCCATGGTGATTATTTCGATGTCGTTATCTTCAGTATGATGAGTACTGATGATCTGGATGTCTGGCTTTACAAATACAGCACTACCATATTTCGCATGAGACCTTTCTGCAACTAAAATCATTCCTGAAATCTTTGGACGTTTCTGATGTTCATCCCTATGCGTTTCCTGAATGCACAAGACGTCACATTTCTGATCTTGGCATAGTTTTTTCAAGAGTTCCTCTTTGGCAGCTGACAGGTCTTCAATATTTATGGATATTATTGTCATGGATGGCTCTGAAAAGAGCCGTTTCTTAAAATACATTTTAAGATTGATTAGTTCTGCTTCTGGTGTGAGAGAATCAGCCGTCTAGGAAGAGTCCTAGTCCGTTGCCCAGGAGACACCCGGATGTATAACAATATCACATGCAAATACACCCTACTGGGAGGTTTCGTGTCTTAATTATCATATGCTGGAAATACATCTGCCTCTCTTCTAGTAAACAGCTTTACAGTTCCTTGTACTGCTGCTAGAATGGACCCACTATCTTTGCCAGATAGAATAGGAACATTTGTTTTGAAAAGTAGGAAACATGTGTTCCGAGCGCTTTATTTTCCTACTCGTTCTTACCATTGAAGATCAATATGGACCAGATCATGAAGTTTATCACATGCAATGCATTCCTGCAGTGGCATCAAGGAATCATGATTCTTTGAGTGATAGAACAATAGAAACCCTTATAAACTGCAATCCGTGATCCAAACTGGATGACGGAGATGATGAATGTTCTATACTTTCTGTCAATAATTCAAGTAAAGATACATATGTATTTATGACGAAAATAGCAATATGTCTCTCTCTTTACCCAAATATTTCAAACTTTATCACATGAATTCAACATTTTCTTCAATCAATCAATGATCTGCATTCATGGCAGTCACCCTGGTGGCAGATTCCCTATCTGTTTTTTTTACCTTAAATAATTGCAAAGAATTTGAACATTTATTGAACATCTCTTGTGGTAAATTATTCCAATTCCTAACTCCTCTTCATATAGACGAGTGTTTGCCCCAATTTGTCCTCTTGAATTCCAACTTCATCTTCATATTGTGATCTTTCCTACTTTTGAAAACACCACTCAAACCTATTAATTTACTAATGTCTTTCCACGCCATCTCTCCACTGACAGCTCGGAACATACCCCTTAGTCGAGCAGCTCTTCTCCTTTCTCCCAAGTCTTCTCAGACCAAACTTTGCAACATTTTCATAATGCTACTCTATACAGACAATATCTTGCTTGCTTTTTTCTGTCTACAAGTAGTTGTAATAATAATCTGTTTATAACTGTATGTATTTAGTGTAGCTATACATTTCAATAGTTAGTCTCTTATCCCAAGTATTTTATAACTCAGGATACATTTAACTAGGATAATTGTACTTTAGAAAAAGGATTACCTTTACCAATCACATTTTGTCTTTAGTGCATTAATATTAATGTAACAATTTTAGGGTTGAATATGAAAAAAATGTATTTATTTATTTTTACAACTTGCTTTACATCGCACTGACATAGATAGGTCTTATGATGACTATGGGATAGAAAAGGGCTAGGAGTGGGGAAGCAGCCGTGGCCTTAATTAAGGTACATCTCCCCAGCGATTGTCTGGTGTGGAAATGAGAAACCACGGAAAAGCATCTTCAGGGCTGCCAACAGTGGGGGTTCAAACTCTCTGTCTCCCGAATGCAAGCTCACAGCTGTGGGCCCCTAACTGTATGGCCAACTTGCTCAGTATATGCATGAATTGAAATAAATGGAAAAAAATAAAAAGCTCAAAAACGTGATAAATAAATTGGCCCCTTTCATATTTCAACAATGAAAGCAACAAACTTGTTCTAGCCCATAATACAGTGCATTCTGAAATCTATACAGTGGAACTTCTCATAACACATACCTCTGAATAGTGGACACCTAGTTGTAAATAACACTTGACACATCTGTGAGGCTTTCAGGGACAGTTTGAGAGAGAACTATGGGGATCAAATATACAGAGGATTTTTTAATTTTAATTAATTTATTAAAAAACACAAGGCAATTGCAATTTATTTTTCCACATAGTTTCCTGCTTTAAAATGCATTTGTCCAAGCATACGGGCAGCTTTTTTATGCCTTCATTGTAAAAAGAGCACGGTCACATCACCAGCCAGTTGTGCATAAAGTCTTCCACACTCTCGTCATCTTCAAATCGTTGCCCTCCTGGAGCTTCTTTAAGCAGTCTGAACAAATGGAAATCGCAGGGTGATAAGTCCGGGCTGTAAGGAGGATGATCAAGTGTAGTCCAGTGCATTTCCTGTAGCTTGGAGACGGTTAGAACTGCAGTATGGGGCACGGATTGTCAAATCGGTTGGTCTCGTCTTTTGCGGTGATATGCAACCCTCGCCTTGTTCAACAGGTCACAGTAGTAAGCAGTGTTGATTATGGTTCGCTCATGCAAAAAATCAAGCAGCAAAATGCCTTGCTGAGTGAGAAAAACTGTTGCAAGAACCTTGCCAGCTGACTGTCGAGTTTTGGTTTTCACTGGTGCTGCCTCCCCTTTCCTCCGCCACTCCTTACACACACACACACACACACACGTCCTTGACAATGTTTGATCACCGAACTGTTCAGTCAATCTCTGGCAAATTCCTGCCGCTGTAACTACTTCACGAGCAAGAATTTTTATAATTATGCGTTGCACAGTAGAGAAGTGCACCTGTTGCTCTGACATTATGAGCTTTAGTGACAAAACGGCAGGGAATATCTAACAGCACGCTCTCTCCACTCCTAACGGTCTCGCCTAAGCATACCAGAAGCTTGGGGCCAGTCCTACTAACTGCGGATATTCAGGAACAAAAGTCCCGTTTATATTTGATCGTACGTAAAGCCAAATACAGTCGCTAACTTGCATTTGGCCGGGTCATCGCCTCCACCCCTTCCGCTTTGCAACTTATTCTTCTCTACACCCAAAGTGACCGTCAGTTTATAGAAAATACAGACCCAACCAAAATACCTAGACAGATATTATTGCATTGTGTGGAAGCCATAGTGGCCTCCCTGTCCATGCTGGGTGAGTGGAAAAGTGGTAATGTGGTGGTGGTATATAAAAAGGGCAATAAGGAAAGAGTTAAAAATTACAGGACAGTATTCTTTAACATCCACTATCTGTAAATGTATGGAGCAGTTGGTAGTAAACAGCATGCTGGAATTCTTGTGGGAAAATAACTTCCTTAACCCCAATCAGCATGGTTTTCTCCCAAGGAATCCCCACACAACATTATGGACAAAGGTCGTTGATGACTGGCTGTTTAATTTGGATCAACCTGATGTGATACAAATTGACTGTATCCCACTATAATGGTCCAGAGCCTTCGACCATGTGTCACGTCAGCGACTTCTTTTGAAACTACATCAGCTCAGTGTAGGAGGCAATTTATTGGTATGGGTGAGATCCTTCCTCGTGGGTCAGACCCAGTGGGTGGTGTATGGAGGTGCTCGTTTACCGGCTGTTGCAGTAACTTTTGGAGTAATACAAGGTTATGTGATCGAAAATAGGTTAGAGCATTTAAAGAAGGCCGTACTAATGTCCATGATGAGAAGTGTAGTGGGCGACCATCTGCCATTACTGAAGACTGTCTATGTACTTGATCTCCCAGGTTGTGTTTCATCATTAATGGCCCAATATGCAGAAGGCACTTTGCTGTGAAGTGTATTAGCAGATACGTACAATCTGTCAATGTGGTGCTGTGTAGATAGTCTGAATATAAATGTAAATAAGTGGAAATATGAAGCATGTTTTTAAAGTAAGCACCGTTTTTAAATATGGCCGCTGCAGTGCTTCGGTCATTGTTCAGAGCATGCACGCTCAGTATGTACATATGTAGGCTAGCAACAAACGCCGTTATGGAAGCATTCGCCTGTATTTAAATTTATTTATGCGTATTGAAAATGCTGCTAACAATTAACGGTAACGCCAAGAAGCTGTTGAAATTCATTGACAGATTATGAAGTCATAGGTTATGAATTTCATTATGGTCCGTATGGATAATTGATCACTCTCAAAGGATAGAGATTAGTGAAGTGTATGGCTAACACACTATGAGCGAGGAAATGGTAAGAAAATGGGTTATAGCATTTAAAGAAGGCTGTAATAATGTCTACGACGAGAAGCCTCATGGGCTAGTCATTACTGAAGACTTGGTGCAAAAAGTTGATGCAAAGGTTCAAGAAAACAGACACTTTACGATTTCATCACAAAGTTATGAGTTGCTTGACATTTCAAGTAGTGTTCTTTATGAAATTGTGTCAGGACACTTAGATTATCGGAATTTGTGTTCACGCAATCCAAAACAAATGGCATTGCATGCTCACAAGGTGGATTCTTTTGTTTCATGACAATACGCTACCTCACGTGGCTAATCAAACCCGAGACCTCATCACGTCAATTGGTTGGGGACAATTTGCTCATCCTCTGTATAGTTGTGACCTAGTGCCTAGTGACCATCACTTGTTCCTGCACTTGAAAAAGCATTTAGGAGGCCAGTGCCATGACGATGAGCTAAAAGCGACCACGCGGCAGTGGCTGGCACATCAGGCACCAGATTTCTATGAGGATGGAATTCAGAAGCTGGTTTCACGATATGACAAGTGTCTTAATATGCTTGGAACTTAATATATTGAGTAGTAGTTTACAGTACAGGCTTACATGTAAAAAATGAATTGTTAAGAAATATTGCATTACTTTATTTTCAATATCAGAACAGTACTTGCTTAAAAAGCATGTCTTGTATATGAGAATGAGTACACCCAGAAATCCTATCATGAATCTTCAAAAACTGAATACGAAGGTGGATCAAATATAAACAAGATTTTTGTTCCTGAACATCAGCCTTCTGCTATGCTTAGGCGGGACCGTTAGGAGTGGGCAGAGTGTGCTGTTAGATATTTCCCTCCGTTTCATCAGTAACACAACAGGTGCACCCCTCCACTGTGCAACGCATAATTATAAAATTTCTTGCTCATGAAGAAGTTACAGTAGCGGAAACTTGCCAGAGATTGACTGCACAGTTCGGTCATCAAACACTGTCATGGATGTGTGTGTGTAAGGAGTGGCAGAGGAAAGGGGAGGCAGCATCAGTGAAAGCCAAGACTCGACTGTCAGCTGGTAAGGTTCTTGCAACCATTTTTTCGATCGGCAAGGCATTTTGCTGACTGATTTTTTGCATGAGCGACGCACAATCAATGCTGCTTACTACTGTGAGCTGTTAAATAAGGCGAGGGTTGCATATCACTGCAAAAGACAAAACCAACCGATTCTACAATGCGCAGTCCCATACTGCAGCTCTGTCTCCAAGCTACAGGATCATCCTCCTTACAGCCCGGACTTATCACCCTGTGATTTCCATTTGTTCAGACCGCTTAAAGAAGCTCTAGGAAGGCACCAATTTGATGATGACGGGGAGTATGGAAGACTTTGTGCGCAACTGGCTGGTGACATGACCCTGTTCTTTCTACAATGAGGGCATCTAAAAGCTGCCCATATGCTGGGACAAATGCATTTCCAAAGCAGGAAACTATGTGGAAAAATAAATAGTAATTGCCTTGTGTTTTTTCAATAAATGAATTTAAATAAAAAATAAAATCCTGTTTACGTTTGATCCCCCCTCATACTAAAATACAAAATGCTATACCTGCCCTATGAATGCTACAAATGATCTTTGTCTGCCTTTCAGACTGAGTTACCGGACTCTTGGTCTCTACTACTCGGCTAACATCCTCAACAGCATGGTGGTGCTGCTGTTAGGGGCAGTTCTCAGTCAATCTGGAGTCCAATGGTGTACCTTACTGAACATTCCTTATGTAGTCGTGCCTGTCATTGTTGGCTGGCAATGTCTTACTGAGCCAAGAAAGAAAATGGTGAAACCAAGAGCAGCTGGCTGGGTTAAAACGTTACTTGTCCTGTTGCTGATTGAAGCTGCCATAGCAGCTGTATTAAGAGGTGTGGTAAGCAACAAGCATTTTTCATCTACATTTTGTTGTTGTGCATGCAAAAATTGTTATTGAAATAATTCAGCTTAGAACTTTGGCCAGTAAGGTTCTGTAAATTAAGGTTTTTTTTTTGCTAATTTAAGGTTCAATATTGTGCGAATACTGTCAAAGAGTGTATAAGAACAAAAAAAATCAGGGATGCTCTTTGTGTTGTGTTAAGAAGGATGGTGCAATCATTTTGGCGGAGAAGATTTTTCTTTTCGAGACGAGAAAATGAGGTTACTTTGTCACATCTGGGTGTGCAATTCAATTTGACGAACTTGCCGTATTTGCTATGCCAGAGAGCCAGTCAAGGGAAGGGAAGGGAAGGGAAGGGAGGGGAGGTAAGAAGTGGGAGACAGAGATAATGCTCGGTGCGAATGCACAAGTTTCTCTTTTGTTTCACATCTTCACTTCCCAGCCCTAGTAGGCACTGTACAGTTGGTTCTGAACAAACTGACTACTATGCGAGCCCTGTAGAAAGAGAAGATGAACTTGTACCACGAATACAGGCAGCTTTGCAGGTCATTCGCTAAACACCACACATCCTGAACAGAGTACAAAGGTCACTACTACACCGTTGTGAACAGTGCATTGAAGTAGGAGGGGAGCATATTGAACATCTACTGTAATCAAACCATTGGGTGTATTGTTTCCTTCGTTCAATATTTCATTCCATTAACAATGTTGGAGCGGCAGCGTTTCATCTTTGAGCATGTTACTGCTACCAAGTGGAAACGATCTGGTGTATTCTTTGACTGACGAGTGTGTCTTAACTACAGTGTGTTCTTGTGCTGTGTATGCAGTTGTGGTTGTTTAATAAACGAACTGTGGATATTGCCTGTAAGGGACTAGGACAATCCTGTGCGAGTCGAACGAGGAAGCTTCTGCGTATGCGCTGAGCATTATCTTTTGTCTCCATCATACACCCCACTTCCCTTCCCTCTTCTGACGCACAGCAACAGGCAGTGGCTGGCTCTCTGGCACAGGAAATACGGCAAGTTCGTCAATTTGAATCGTAAGAATAAGAAAAAAATTGACAATATATCAAGTAAATGATATTACATCAGTCTTGGGACTAGTTTAGCCACTTAGTGGCCATCTTCAGCCAAATAAAAATTGAACAGATTATGCGATAACTAAAACATATGTATACCAGACAAAGACAATGTTGCAAGAATAATTATAACATTGAAATGAAATGGAGTATGGCTTTTAGTGCCGGGAGTGTCTGAGGACAAGTTTGGCTCGCCAGATGCAGGTCTTTTGATGTGACGACCTGCGCGTCGTGATGAGGATGAAATGATGATGAAGACGACATGTACACCCAGCCCCCGTGCCAGCAAAATTAACCAATTAAGGTTAAAATTCCCGACCCTGCCGGGAATCGAACCCGGGACCCCTGTGACCAAAGGCCAGCCCGCTAACCATTCAGCCATGGAGCCGGACATTATAACATTAAAATACATATTCACAAGAATCATTTATCTGTCCCTCATTAATCCGGATCTCCGGTTTATCCGGATCGAAAATAATAAAAATTAATTTTTACTTGTGCAGTATTTCTTTTACGGGTTCGACTCTTCTTGAATGTCTTTTCCACCAAGGATAGATATGGAAAGGAACTGGAAGTAAGTCGGCTGCGGTCTATTAAATGTACCATCCCGGCATTCACCTGGAATTGAGAATGAGAAACCGTGGACTCTTGTGAGTTCCTTGACACATTTGCATGCATTCCTGGATGCTCAGACATAGATGTGAACGACGTAAAGGACTGCTTGAAAAAATGACTGTAATTCAGGCTACAATATAATGACAGATGAATAAATTATTGCCTCTTGTTCCTCGGCAGGTAATGACGAGAGTGATGGTGAATTTGAAAATGAAACCGGCGCTCCATCAGAAGAAACAATGTCTCATGTAGATGCAACAATGCAGCTGGACAAACTGATGGCCTATTTAGAATCCCAGACTGAAACCACACTGGCAGAACTGAAACACTGGATGGACATCATAAAGATGGGACATTTGCAGATTGGGCAAGGATACTGGAGGACGTCAATAACAACACGAGATACAGTACAGTAAAAGAGGGTTGCCAACAGTACCCGGGAAACTGAACTGTAAAATGATGATGATGATCATATATGATGAATATGACATGTTATAAATTATTGATCAAAGGTGTCTTCTATAAATGAGAAAGCCCTTAATACGTAAGTACATGCCTCAATTTTCATACACTGTTACAAACCTGGCTGCAATTTGCTCATCTACATACAATTGACATTTTTACGTTTTCTTATGCATTCTTCAAATTGTTGAAGTGTTGCTACTGCCCCCAACACTGTATCTTTACATTGCACCAAGGTAGGTAATGAATATTTCAAAATTTATTATGCGTATTATCTGGGACTCTACAAAGCAAAGCTGCACCATTCAAACCAAATAAAATGTACTGTACCATACTTGCAAAATACAATATACATGTACTGACCTTGGAAAAAACAGATATTAAGCACACGTATATTCACATGGTCATAATGCCTCGAAATAAGAATATCATTATACATAACATACGGTCAAAATAACGTCCAACTAAATCATTTAGTACGGAAAATTTCATGGTCTGGCAAAGTCCCTGTCCAAAATGCGATCACTACATTTCTCGACATGAAGAGAATCAAAAAGATGCATGCGTCAGACAAATTTCCATGTAGTTCATCAGTGTCTCCTTATAGTTGGTAGTGAGATGAGGTGTAATGAGACATTTTGATGCCTTTCAAGTTAAGGGCAGTGTCGACACTGCCTCTGTTGATTTTTATAATGGTTACATTTTTAATTTTGTTTTCAGGCTGGTCTTGGCTGCAATAGTGATCTATTTTCCTGGTACAGAGAAAGAGCTGAGCCAATCCTCAGTGATATCCTGCCAGCACCATTTGCACCAATCCAGGCCATAGTGTCACTGTTTTACTTTGCTCCTGCATTTCTCTTGCTGGCTGCTGGAATTATACAGAATCCTGGGCAACCTTGGTTGCAAGATCTGGCCATTCTTGTAGCAGGAGCAACTTTACAGGTAAAAACATATTATACAGTAACAGACTCTTTTTTCTGCTGCTTTTACCACATTCTGGATTGGTCACAGCTGGGAACTTTGTTGTATGTGTGGATTTAATCCTGTTTTACGGTCAGATACCCTTCCTGATGTCAAAACTGTGTGGAGTGATGTATGGTACAACCTCGATTATCCGTCCCTCAGCTAACCATTCTACGGATTATCTACTGCCCAAGAAAAATTAATCTTGATTTTTTAAAGCAATGTGCAGTCAATAAATATTTAATTTCCAAAACCACATTCTACTCAAAATAAACTTTTAACATACCAGGTTGTGCTCTGTACATATAGTATATATTGAAGAGATGTGAAGTACAGAACAAAAATGGCCTACTGGACACTAATGGGATCTGAACCCCAAAACTCCCAATTTTGCATTGGTATTTATTTATTTATAAAAATTGTTCAAAATGTCAAATTGGTAAAATAGCAGTTAAAACATAATTAACCCCTATGCTGCCATGTTTGACTTTAGTCGAACGGCAATAGCACTCCACTCGCTGTCGTATTTGACTTTAGTCCACGGCTTCAGAATGTTATGACCACGTGATGTCATGTTCGACTTGAGTGGAAAAGGAGGAAAACTAGCGTTTGCACTGGTCTACGGCATGCTGCTGCCTAGTGGCGGCCTGAAGAAGGTCGGTTTTAAATAGCGCGAGTTGGCACGAGTCTCGCCGTTCTTGCCGCCCGCTAGTGTACTGTTCGTACGTCGCATCGTTTGTGTCTGGAAGTAGGTATATTTTAATCACATATAAGTTTTTAAATCGTAATTTACACTGCACAAGGTGACTTCAGGACATAATGAGTGTAGAGCCAAAGGAAAGGAAACCCGAGGACAACATTTCTGAGTGGCTTTCCGGAAGTATGTCAGACACTGACACAGAGGAAGATGATGATGATGATGATGATGATGATTTTCTCTGTGACGAGAATAGTGGGTTAGAGTTGGAAATCAGTGATAGTGATGATAGCAGTAGTGGGACTGACAGTGAGTCTGGTAAGGCTATGGATAGTCTTAGGTTCGTTGTGTCTGGTGCATGGAAAGAAGTTCAAATAAATAACTACCATCGATTTACAAGAAAACAACTTACAGTTATTCACGTTTACTTTTTGCAGTGTATTTATATAGTATGTAAATATTTATCTTGGTGAACAGAACAGACTAACTAATTCAGGAATTGGTAGAAAGTAGAATTCACAGGTTTGGAATTTTTTCTGAACTATAGGTCTATAATTTTTGTATAATTTCTATTGCTTTTTTGCACTGTATACACGGTGTTTCCTTCCATAGTGTCACATAGATATGTTACCATATTACTTTTAGTGTTGTAGGGTATTTTTGTGAACATGAACAACAGTTTCAGTAATTTTTTACAAAGTATATTTTTCCACAATTTGTTTTTTACAGTGTAATCATGCGGTGTGAATATTTGCAAAATATTAATTTTCTATGGTTTGTAATATTCATTTGATAAGCAAATCATGTTATTTGTCTTATTTGATTCACTTCTCATCACTTAGTTCCATATTTTCAGAGGACAATAATATTGTACTCTATAATATTGTATATTTTTTGTATAATTGGTATTGTCTTTTTGCAATGCATATATTCAGTGTATTTTCCTTGATGTCAGATATTTATGTTACATTAGTACTTCCTAGTTTTCTAGAGTAATTCTGTGAACAAGAACAGTCAGTTACTATTAATTATCCACAGAAGTAAATTTTGTCGTTTTTCCTCTTTTTTTTACAGTGTACTTGTGCAGAATGTCAATATTATTCTCAACATATTACTTTTAGTTGGTTTGTTACACTTATTTAAAAAGAAAATCACATTGTTTGAGGTAAAATTAAACATTCATTTTTCATTGCTTAATTGAGCATTTTTCACAGCAAAGCTCCAAATTTTATTTGGCAGCATAGGGGTTAAATTGGCTGATACTGAAAGCAGCACTATTTGTTCTGCCTCATCCACACCGTGCTTTCATTTCAAAGTTTCCTACCTTGAATAAATGGAAGTAATGAGTCTTTTTTTTTTAAATATTCTTATTGAGGAAAACACATCAATTTAGTTTTCAAGAGGGAAATTCAAAACCATAGCTGATTGAATTGTATGTAGTAATGAACGAGATAATGACAACAGTGGCAAGGAAAATTAGGGAAGGAAGAAAAAAAATGGTAATGTTTGCAGATGACTTGTTGATCTGGTGAGAAAAGGAAGGCGATATCCAGGGAACTTAGAAGCATGGGAAGATGAGACGGAACAACATGGAATGAAATTTTATGCCAAGAAGAGCAAGATAGTGATCATAACTAGAAAAAAGGAGAGACCTGTGAGAGGGATAATGCTTGGAGGGGAACAGCTTAGGAAGGTAGAGAGTTTCAAGTACCTGGGAAGTATCACAGAGGAAAGTGGAAGAAATGATAAGGAAATAATCGAGTGTGGAAGACAAGCAGAAGCATTCCTGAAAAGTGTCAGAAGCCTGGTTTGGAGCAAGGATGTTCCTCAGAGAAGCAAAAGAGTGATATACAGGACGTACTATGTACCTGTTCTGACATATGCAGCATAAACTTGGGTAATGAGGCAGAGAACTGTGACTAGGATACAGGCAAGTGAAATTAAATTCTGAGATGGAGGATAGGAGTGACAAGAATGGATAAGATGAGAAATGAAAAAGTTAGAGATACAGTAAAAGAAGAGCCACTACAGAACAGGATAGAGGCATCTAGACTTAGATGGTACCAATGCATGAAGAGAATGACAGAAGAAAGGATACTGAGGACGATGCATGAAATGGAATTAACAGTAAAACAACTGAGAGGAAGACCAAGAGAGAGGTGGATAAAAGGAGTGGAAGAGTGTGTAAAGAGAAGAGAACTAGGCAAGAGTGATGAGGGAAAAGTAGTGGGAAGACAAAAGGATGGAGAGGTTTATGTTCCATGCAGACCTCGCCAACAGCTGGAAACTGCATATGATGATGATGATGAATTGTGGAATTACCAGCGTTTCGCCTGAGTGTAGCAGTGGGCTCATCAGTTGAATTGCTACACCTTTCCAATTATGGTTTCCTTCTGGGAACTTAATTTTTGAAATAAATAGGTTGTTTGATGCTGTAATCAAGCTTTCATAACATGTCTTGATTCATATGTCAACCAACAAACCACCATTTATCAAGAACTTAGAAGATTTTTAGCCTCAAGAGCCATGCATTATTTTAATATCAATTTCTTCAAATGACTGAATATGTAAATTTATGATGTATCTTCTGCAACAAGGAGGAAAATTCTCATTGTTTTTAAAGATGAAACAATTTTGGTGAAATATCAATATTTTTATTAGTGCATGTGTATTAGTTTGTAAATATGTTTGTCAAATGCTTCTTATAATTAACGTACAATATTTTGAACTGAAGATGGCCCTAAAAGAGCTGAAACTGGTATTCAAATATTAAATATTGACATCCTTTGTAACATTTTTCGAAACTCACTAGGCTTACGCATGCGATTGCCTATCAACTACCGACGCCAGGAAATTGGCATGAAACACAAACACACGTAAGTTTCAGCCGGTGTCACCATAACATACTACCTATGGCATGATCCAGTCAGCTCGGAGGTCAATCAATCAATCAATCAATCAATCAATCAATCAATCAATCAATCAATCAATCAATCAATCAATCAATCAATCAATCAATCAACCAACCAATCAATCAATCAATACTGCATTTACAGCAGTTGCCCAGGTGGCAGATTTTTTATCTCTTGTTTTCCTAGCCTTTTCTTAAATGATTGGAAAGAAATTGGAAATTCATTGAACATCTCCCTTGGTAAGTTATTCCAATCCCTAACTCCCCTTCCTATAAACAAATATTTGCCCCAATTTGTCCTCTTGAATTCCAATTTTATCTTCATATTGTGATCTTTCCTACTTTTAAAGACACCACTCAAGCTTATTCCTCTACTAATATCATTCTATGCTACATTTTCACTGACAGCGCGGTACATACCACTTACAAGTATGAAGGGTGAGTTTCCCATCTAATCAATACTTTAATTTACAAAATGTTTAGTATTATTTACATTAAAACAGTACCGGTTTTGACCTGTAAATAGGTCATCATCAGCTGTTGGTGAACCTGCTTAATAGCGATTGTACATAATAAAAACATTACTAAAAACTAATTAAACAAGAAAACCTTATTCTATTACAATACTAATGTTAAGTCTTCCCAGCCAAACTTTGCAACATTTTTGTAACACTACTCGTTTTTGTCGGAAATCACCCAGAACAAATCAAGTAAGGGTCCCATACACTGGAACCATACTCTATTTGGGGTCTTACCAGAGATTTGTATGCCCGCTCATTTACATCCTTACTACAACCCCTAAAAATCCTCATAACCATGTGCAGAGATCTGTACCCGTTATTTACAATCCCATTTATGTGATTACCCAATGAAGATCTTTCTTTACATTAACACTTTCACCCCATCAATGCAGTAATTAAAACTGAGAGGACTTTTCCTATTTGTGAAACTCACAACCTGACTTTTAACCCCGTTTATCATCATACCATTGCCTGCTGTCCATCTCACAACATTATCAAGGTCATTTTGCACTTGCTCACAATCTTGTAACTTCTCTGATTCCACTTTTTTACTCATATCATTGATACGTAGGTCGAGTCATAAGTCATGGCAACTATTTTTTTTCTCGCAAACTGGAGACAACACGGAAAATCTAAGATATGCACTTGGAAACGTACTGTATGTACTTGCGTATGATACCACTAGATGGTGTATGTAAACAACAGTGCGGGTCTAAGCATGCCCCCAAGTTCAGTGTGTGAGTGAGAGCGTCACAAAATGGAAGTCAACAAGCAGGAGCAACAATCGTATATTAAAATAGCAGTTCTCCGCTGCAGAAATGCACGCCAATGCCATGCAGAGCTGCAGGAAGCCTTGGGTGTGCATGCAATGCCCTATAGAACATGAGGACAGGCGCTGGACTCTAGCGGAATTGCAAAGCCAAGATGCCATTATGTGGACAACGGTTTGCTAACAAAGAGGACATGGTAACATCATTTCGGAGAGAGGTGTCATACGTTAGCGATACACATGCAGTGAATGGTAATCAGCGCCTGCCCTACCGCTGGCAACACGCAGTGGAAGCATTAGGTGATTATTTTGAATGTCTGTAACCAGTGGAGACCTGTCCTTTGTACGTAGTATTGTGTATTTGCTGTCTATACCATACTAAAACAATGTTTACCAATGGCCTGTGTTCTGTCACTTTCCTACGAGGATCT
This sequence comes from Anabrus simplex, assembly GCF_040414725.1. NCBI lineage: Eukaryota > Metazoa > Arthropoda > Insecta > Orthoptera > Tettigoniidae > Anabrus > Anabrus simplex. The sequence goes on along the minus strand of NC_090274.1, from coordinate 64,213,316 downwards.
CCTGAAGTCAGAATTTGTCTTCCGGCACTATGCATAATTACATGCCCTATATTTCCAAATGCATATCTTACATTTTCCGTGTTGTTTCCTGTTCGCGAGTAAAAATATAGTTGCCATGACTTATGACTCGACCCTTGTATATATAAGAAAACATAACCGGGCGAGTTGGCTGTGCAGTTAGGGGCACGCAGCTGTGAGCTTTCATCCGGGAGATAGTGGATTCGAACCCCACTGTCGGCAGCCCTCCGTGGTTTTTCATTTTCACACCAGGCAAATGCTGGGGCTGTACCTTAATTAAGGCCACGGCCGCTTTCTTCCCACTCCTAGCCTTTTCGTATCCCATAGTCGCCATAAGACCTATCTGTGTCGGTGCAACATAAAACCAATGGGGAAAAAAAAAAATGCATAATGGTCTTATAATACTGCCTTGAGGAATTCCCCCTCTTAATCATTACAGGGTCAGATACAGGTCCGTGTTCAAATGCCTTCCATAGCAAAGATTTTGTTCTTTCATTGGTGCTCTTAAGCGATGTGCAGACTTACCAGTACTGGCTCATTTGAATTTGCCACAAAGAGATGTGGTTGGTTAACATCAGCACTGATAAAATGACAATGGTGCAAGATATCAAATTACTTTTTTAAATTACTTATCATTTTGACCAACCCTCTAATCACGTTGTTTCTGACCACCCTAATACGTATATAACTTGAATTGACATTGTCTTATTTGTTCCTTTCCAATTCTTAGTTTATTTAAACTGTAAGCTATAAGAAGTAAGTAACAGTGTTATATCTCTCTTTACAGGCAGAAGTGGAACAGATAGGGATGTCTTTCCACCCTCTAACAATCCAGCAATACCAGGCTCCAACACTTGACAACCACATGGCCTGGGTGGCATTCTGGGCTGTGAACATCTTGATCACTGTTGTTCCTCAGTTGACAGTCATCATCTTGTGCTGGGAACCTCACACCGAGCATATCAAACAGAGAAAGAAGAAACAATAAATTCATATTGAAGGCCATCAATAATAAAAAGAAACATTCCTCATAAGAATACAGATATTGGTGATAGGATAAACACAATAATTTCTAATTATAAGGGGTGATCAAAAGGTATCCGTTTGAGGGCCGTACAGTCCTGAATATGGATGCTAATCAGGCAAAATTGCCATGAGCATTGAGGCACTCATTCGAGCAATGCACCAGGTTGAAGATTCCTGTGTGGTAAAACACCGTGTCCTGCTGCACATCCTTGTCTGACCAGAAGCGTTGTCACTGCAAGGTCTTTTTGAGGGGACCGAAGGCGTGATAATTGTATGGGGGAGAGATCAGGACCAGAGGTCTCATCCACTGCCCACTCGTTGTCCATAATGGTTGAGGCTAGCCTCCCAGATTGACAGGCGTCTTGTGTCAAACTGCAACTGCATGGAACTTGGTGCACCATTCCACAATGATGGTTTTCAACAGATATGCCCACCCATACATAGTCTTCATTCTCTGATGGATATCCACCTGTGTTTTTCCTTCGTCAGCCAAGACAGAATAACAGCATATTGATCTTGTTTGGATGCATTTGTTAATGTTGCCATAGTTCACGTGCTGCATTTAACGCGCGCACTTCGGCACGACACGACTGCCACACTTATCCCTTCGCCTACATGTACGTCCTTTCATACCCGCATCGGAGTCATACTATGTTGCATTTCCGCTACAGCAAGGCCCTTAAATGCAAACTTTTAAATCATGCCTTATATTAATAGTATGTGAACAACCTGTTTCAACAAAGTAACCCTCAGTTGGGGGAGCACAGTGATAGGCTCTCCCTTCATCAATCCCAGTCCTTTGCATCCATTTCTTCTCAGCCCTCAATGAGCCTGTTTCTGCTTACCAGCTTCATCATCAACACTCTCAGTCTTGATCAAGTGATGGGCACCGCTCTTGATCGAGACTCTCGAAACTGACATCACAGATCTTGAGACTCTCGCAAGAATCTTGAGATCAATTCTCCTGTGCTGCGATCTGTGTGACACTACAGTAACCACAAGCATAAGCTTGATAGTGTATCGTCAGCCCTATCAAAAATAATGGGGAGGTCCACCTGTTCAATACAGTTATTTGATGTTATTATTATTATTATTATTATTAATACATATCGGGACTAGTTTCGACCCTATTGTATTGGGTCATCTTCAGCCTTCATTCATAAATAGAAAAGATCATACATACATACATACATACATACATACATACATACATCTTCATTATAGACTTATTCCTTTCAGCATTCAGTCTGCAAGCCTTTGTGAATTTACTAAACGTTGCCACAATTCTCTATTTACAACTAGTGCTGTGGCCTCATGTAGTTCTATACCTCTTATCTTTAAATTGTTAGGAACTGAGTCTAACCATTGTCGTCTTGGTCTCCCTCTACTTCTCTTACCCTCCATAACAGAGTCCATTATTCTCATAGTTAACCTATCTTTCTCCATTCGCCTCACATGACGCCACCACCAAAGCCAGTTTATGTGTACAGCTTCATCCATCGAGTTCATTCCTAACTTAGTCTTTATCTCCTCATTCCGAGTACCCTTCTGCCATTGTTCCCACCTGTTTGTACCAGCAATCATTCTCGCTACTTTCATGTCTGTTACTTCTAACTTATGAATAAGATATCCTGAGTCCACTAAGCTTTCACTCCTGTAAAGCACATTTGGTCTGAAAACAGACTGATGTAAAGATAGTTTCGCCTGGGAGCTGACTTCCTTCTTACAGAATACTGTTGATCGCAACTGTGAGCTCACTGCATTAGCTTTACTGCACCTTGATTCAATCCCACTCACTATATTACCATCCTGGGAGAACACACATCCTAAATACTTGAAATTATCTACCTGTTCCAGTTTTGTATCACCAATCTGATATTTAAACAGTACCCGGGAAACTGGAACTGTACAATGATGATGATGAATCTGACATTTGATTCTGTGGAATTTCTTACCTACTCTCATCAATTTAGTCTATGAAAGGCTAATTTTCATACCACATTCATTGTACCTATTTTCAAATTTCAAGATATTAGACTGCAAGCTTTTGGCACAAACTGCCATTAAGACCAAGTAATCAGCATAGGCCAGACTGCTTACTACATTTCTTCCCAACTGAATCCCTCCCTGCCACTTTATTCCTTTCAGCAGATGATCCATGTAAACTACGATCAACAAAGGTGAAAGATTACAGCCTTGTCTAACCCCTGAAGTACCCTGAACAAAGAACTCACCACTACACCATTGTAAGGAATCATTTCCTTCATCAATGTAATGTCGGTTAACGCAAGCACTGGTCGTATGGATATTGAATGTGGCGTTTTATAACAATGTACACCTACAGTAGCCGTCAGTCTCTGTACTTAGCCTACTTATGTACTTACAACTGCATACAATGCCAGAATGTTTATATTTTATAGTCATGTTATACTGCGTCAATAATAAATCTCGGTAGAAATAAACAGCATAGTTGCTTGTTGACACGTATTTACAGAATAGAGAAGGCCCGTGGTTGGCTATTCGCATATTTGGCACAAACAACATTCAGCTCCATCTACCTGTAGGGCTTGAGAAAAAATATATATAGATCAACCACCTAATCTGAGGAAAGCAACAGGAAACTACCTCACTCCTCATTTCCCTAGCATGCCTCTTCAGTGATGCCTAGGGCATCTATGACAGCTGATGGCAGAGCTGTTGAGGATGCACCCAGCCTTAGGGCTGGAGACTGAACATACATACCACCTAATCAATACGCAATAGTATAATCTTAATCTTGGAACCATCATCAGCACACAAACACTTAAATAAGATCAATAGCACATAAACATATTTGAAAGCAAGATCATGAATCTAGTATTGATAATTGAGACAATTCAAAACAAAATATTGGAGCTCATTGATAAAATGTTCATAAATTTAACTGTCTCAGTTATCAATACTACATTCATGATCTTTTTTTCAAATGTTTTTATGTGCTATTAATCTTATTTAAGAACTTATATGCTGAAGTGGCTCTAAGAACAGAAACATGTTCACTTTTGTTTGATAAATAACATTCTTAGATAATAATATTGTGTATTGATTAGGTGGTTGATCTATATATAAAGTTGTCTGCTAAATTATTTTACTCACAAAGAGAATAAGATATTTTCTCATTTTATAGAATATATGCTGATAGTACGGACTGGTGAAAGATTACACTCTCTCTATTGTGTGAATATTTTACATGGATTACATTTCCTATACAAAAACAATTTGATAATCACCACTTCTTTTCAGACTGAACTAACTAAAGTATTGTACTAGTACTTTATAAAGTCAGAATTAGCTGCTGTCACTTGAAATGCATTTACTTGTCGGTTCCTGGGGGGTTCTCCAAGCCTCATTTATTCTTTTTATGAGCATATTCTAGTTGATAATAACTCCTTCTGGCTTAATTTTTTTCCTTTGTGTCATAAAAATGTTTCCTTCTGGGTTGAAGTCAAGAGAATTAGGTGGCCAGTTCCAGACATTAATTTCCTGGTTCTATGGGATAGCTTCAACAGATTTTTGCCTCATGTTACAGTGCAGTGTCAAGCGTGACTGTATAATCTTTGTTTGAGATAGAAGTTAGTTGCTTAAAACTAGCTCGTGTTGATCCCTCTCTATTGTTCCTTGAACAACACACACTGACATCTTAAAATGCAGTACCTAACAGTGAGCATAATAATTTGGTAGACCACTGTATTTTTTCTGTTATATAGTCAGTATGGACCAATATGAACATGATTACTTGTAATACCTTAGAGCCTATGACATGCCGCTTGCCCCACAATGCGGAGAAAACGCTCTTGAGTTCTCTCTATATTTCTCGCGAGAAACAGGTGCTTGCACTTAGTTTCCAGAAATCTCAAGACCCTCAGACTGCCCGTCACAATCTTGATCTATTTGAGATGATAATGCTTGTTGTTTAAAGAGGCCTAACACCTAGGTCATTGGCCCCGATCTATTGAAGACTGAAGTGTATGAAGATGTGAAGATTGTCTTTGTCCTTTTGTTTCTTCGTATTTGCCCTTGTCTCCTCTTCCCACACTGACCTATTTAGTGTTCCTATCTCTCCAATTTGCTCCTCTCCTATACCAAATAGAATAATACAAAGGGGTCCCCATAAATGTACTTACTGTTTGGTATCTTTTGACAAATTTGACTTGCAGGTACAATTTTTGACATTGAGAGAGAATTATACACTTGAAACGACCACCAGCAGCTTCTGAACAATGCCGATGGCACCGAACTGCAGACTGAATTACAGCTGTCCGTGTATCTGGCGTAATGTCAGTAGATGACGCTACAATGTGAATGGTTTGAGCACATGGTTCGTAAAGATGAGGAATTTGCAGGGAAATTTGTGTGGTCTGACAAGGCACAACCCACACTTAATGGTATCTGTCACAAGGGTCTCTTATAAATCCTCACGTTCATGTGGAGAAATCGTAGCGTTATGTACTGCCATTACGCTAGATACATGGACAGCTGTAATTCGGTGCCATCGGCATTGTTTAGAAGATGCTGGCGGTTCTTTCAAACATATAACATTACTGTCTCTCAGTGCCAAAAATTGTACCTCCAAGTCAAATTTGTCAGAAGATATGGAGTATCAGACAGTGTACATTTTTTTTGGACCATCCTGTACAAGATTTCAATAAAACGAGCAGCTACATGAAACTCTTTGTGTTAGTAGTAATTTTAATAAATACAAACCTTTTGTATAGAACATGGCAATAAATAAATTTTACCTTCAGATCAACTTGTAATGTTTCCACAAATATAATCATCCTCCTCCTTTCCCCTTATGCAGCTTCTGCCAGGTCGGGGCATTTATGGCACTTCTCTACCTTACTCTCTCCTTCTAACATTTTATCTCAGTCCAGATTTCTTCTTCTTGCACTCCTCTCTATCGAATCTGCGACGTGTGCTGCAAGAGTTTATATATTTGGCCTTCAAGTAAATCTTGGATTACTTAAAAATTGTATTAAATTTTATTGTACCGAGCTCGATAGCTGCAGTCACTTAAGTGTGGCCAGTATCCAGTATTCAGGAGATAGTAGGTTCGAACCCCACTGTCGGCAGCCCTGAAGATGGTTTTCCATGGTTTCCCATTTTCACACCAGGCAAATGCTGGGGCTGTACTTTAATTAAGGCCACGGCTGCTTCCTTCCCACTCCTAGCCCTTCCCTATCCCATTACCGCCATAAGACCCATCTGTGTCGGTGCGACATAAAGCAACTAGCCAAAAAAAAAAAAAAAAAATTGTCTAAATTTGTGCGACACCCTGTATTGCATGTGCCAATTTTTCTGGGACTTGCACAAGATATAAGCTTCGAGAGGTTTCCTAACAAGCGTCTAATTAAACATTTAAATTTCATTGGTTTAAATTAATCGAAAGGTAACTCCTGTGCACTCAATGGCCATAAATTTTGCGGTGCTGCTTCCGGTTGCACCATTTAGCGTGGGCTACCTTCAGGAAACATGTCGCAGGGTGTTGGAATTCTGTCTTCGGTATCATGTACACTGGATATGTCGTCCATGAGCTCTGTGCTCCATGAGAGCTATGGCTTGTAAAAAAATCGATGGGTAAACTCCTGTGACAAACTATAACATTGTGGATCGATTCTGTAGTGGTGACTGGGGCTTTAATGACACAATTATAAAAGAAAAACATTTGGACATTAAATAAAATTTAGAATTTTTAAAACTGTCTCATGAAATCAAAATTAGATAAGGTAAAATACACTGAAACTAACGGCAGGATGTGGACAGCAGAAAGAACACTACGAGGTTGTGGATCGAATCCGAAACTTCGAACAGAGAATAATTTAGTTAATATCTACTTATAGTAAATACTTATTCATTATAAAAACATCTAAAAAGGAAATAATAAACACTACCTTCAACATAAAACACAAAATAGAAAATCAAACCATGAAGTTGTGATTCTCAGTTCAATACGGAACAATTATGAAGTTTTTAATTTTAAATAAAAAAATCGATCCACCTTGTTCTAGGTCTCCTTCTCGCTCTCTTTCCACAAACTTCATCTCCATCATCTGTTTTAGTCTTCTTTTCTCCTCCATCCTCTTTACATGTCCACAGTCCACCTCCGTAGCGCAACGGTTAGTATTATTAGCTGCCGTTCTTGGGGGCCGGAGTTCGATTCCTGGTACTGCCACAAATTTAAGAATGGCAGGAGGGCTGGTATGTGGTTAAAATGGTACATGCAGCTCACCTCCATTGGTGGGAGGGTGTCTGAAAAGAGCTGCACCACCTCGGGACGAGGACAAGAGTTTACTTTTACATGTCTACACCATCCTAGTTTACTCCTATCAATTCTCACATTCAGGTTTTTCCTCGTTTTTCACATCTTTGCTTCTCAATCTGTCCTTCCTTGTCTTTCCTATCATACTACTTAGGTATTTCATTTCACTGGCTTGAATTCTACTCTCCTCCGTACTTGTCGTTGTCCAGGTCTCAGCCGCATAAGTCAATGTAGGTGCATAATACATTTTATACATTATCTTTTTGCTAGAATCTAGAAGTTCAGGCATTTAATTTTGCTAAAATAGGCAGCCAATAAGCACTTAACATTTAGAAAATAGGCAGTAAAATAATTAAAATAGGCATTTATAAGACAAAAATTCGGCACTAAAATAATATAAAGATGCTTTAATATAAGCTACATAACATCTGCATCCCATTTTAGTACTGAATCTTACATCCCCCTGTGGGTGGGGATGTGAGAATAACGTCAACGGTATCCCCTGTCTGTCGTAATAGGAGGCGACTAAAAGGGGGTACCACGGCCTCTCAACTTGGGAATGTGTGTTGGTGACCACGGTTCCCCTAGCTGAGTCTGGCGCTGCTTCCACTTACTGGTGCCAGGTTCCTCGCTCTTACCTTTCCTGTCTGACCTCCCTTCGACAACTCTGGTTCTTTTCCGACCCCAACAGTATTAGATTTGCAAGGCCATGGGACTTTCATTTTCACGATCTTCATGGTCCTTTCCTTTTTTTGCCGATACCTTCATTTCTTAAAGTATCGAATCTCTTCCATTTTCCTTCTGATTAGTGTTATCAGAGGATGGTTACCTTCCTTTCAAAACAATAATCACCACCTGGACTTAATTTTACGTAGCAAGGACATGACCTGGCAATCCTTGTATCATTTATGTAAATGTTACTTTTTACCTATTAAGCTAAAATGAATTTTTTCTTTATTACTAATACAGTACATTTCAGTTATATAGTTTTTCTTTCCAATGATTAATTTTAATACATAAATAACAGCAGAAATGACCCACAACATGAAATAGGCTACAGAAGCTAAAATAGACCAAAATAATAACTGGTCCTACCGTTCTAAAACGTATGGAAACATTTTTGTCTCTATGTTGCTCTTCGATATATCCACCTACATAAAAAAGGCATTTTGCCCAACTTCCGGGCTTTACTTATTACACTTTCTTGGTACTTCCTTATTCCAGACAAGTTTTCTTACACTCCGGTAGAATGCATTGCCTAGGTATTTGAAACTGTCAACAATTTCAGGGCTTTGACCAATAATTTTCACAATGCCTTTCCCTTCTCTTTGTCATCTTGATATCACCATGGTCTTGCTTTTTTCTGCACTGATTTTCATACCATACTTTTCAATTTTCTTGTTCAATGCATTGAGTTGTTTTTGTACTTCTTTGCTGTTTGTTCCCCAGACCACAGTCATCATCATCATCATTATCACTGGTACAGTTCCAGTTTCCCTGGTACTGTTAATGAGCTTCTTCCACTTCTTCCTGTCCTACAACTTGTCATGGAGAACACGAACGTCTGCAAATAGTAATAACTTCACGTCAGGTCAGGATCATGCTGCTATCGTATGTGACAGTAGCCGGTAGTCCCTGTAACTGTCTGTTCAAGGGTCAAGTGACCATCACCAAACTTAACACCCAAAGGAGGGAACAACAGCTATAGGTGGAGGAGCCCTCTTTCTGGAAGCCAGGTGATGCCTTTGTGTAGGAAATGACACAAATTCACCAGGAAGGAGCACATGGTCAACGGTTTAGATGGTGAAAGAGGAATCCAGTCCGAACGGCAGATAAAATGGAAGAACTTTCTCCTGCCAGTAACATCTGTACTTCAGTGAAGTGGTTGCAAAAGGCATCTGTACTCCTGAGGAGCAGCCTAAAGTTACACCTGGCAGTAGATATAAAATGCCTCTGGAAGAGGCGACACCACCGTCACCTATACGGTATATGATATAGTACTTCCACAAATGTAGTACTGAAGATATACGAAGACAGAATCATACCTTGAAATTGGCTAATGAGTTAAGAAAGGAACCAAGGCAACTGGTTTACACCCCCACTCAATCTGAGCTAAAATCGAATGATTACCTTACAGCAAGTGGGGATATATTTCTATATGGGCCATGGCCCCAGGTGGCAGTTTCCTTCAAATCAATTTTTTTACATTATATTATGAGTAAGAAAGTTATAAATTTGCTTTTTACATTCATTGCAAAAGATTTAGTAAATTTTTGTTTGTTTGTTAGAGAAAGATCAGTTAATTACACATATAACTTCAAATACCGTCACATGACCAGTGTCACAAACTTTACGCTTGTAACTTTCTTATTGTCAACCATCAGTCATTTTGGTAAGTGAAACCAACCACGGCTTTATTTGAAATGTTGTATATTTTCCTCTACAGTAGTTTTAATTTGTATACTGATTTTCAATTTCATTGTCTTTCAATTATTTTCACATATATCGGCAATTTCGTTGGGAAAGGGGGAGGGGTGATATTTTGTTAAAGGCCCAGGCAATAAAAGTTTTAAATACGGCCCTAGATACTTCACTCACTTTGAGATTGAATACTGTAACGTAATAAAAATATTGGCAACCTGTACATAAAGGGAATAACAACCAAATCCGACTCAGATGAAAAATGTAATAGTACATTCCATAATATTTTAACTTGCACAGGGTGGTGGTGGTGGTGATCATTATTTTATGAGAAGTACATCTGGCCAACCATCCTCTTCTTAACACAAATTTTCTCAGTCAGTTGTCTATAAATTACAATGCCAAAACTGCAAAATTTCTTATGTACGAGGGCAGATCAGAAAATAAGTTGCACTTCCCAGTTATGGCCATTTATTACACCACCTATACAACAGCAACACGACTATAACGACATACACTGTAAAGTCACTTTTCCACATAGTTTCCAAGAGACTCCAAACATTTTTGCGAACGCACAACCAACTTGTCGATGCCGGATGTATAGAAATTTCCTTCAGCGTTCTGCAACCACTCGGAGACAGCGGCCTTCACCTCCTCATCGGTCTGGAAACGTCGACCACTGAGCTCCGTTTTGAGCTTACCGAACAAATGGAAGTCACATGGCGCTAGGTCGGGACTGTAGGGTGCATGTTGCCAGACCTCCCACTTGAAACGCTGCAGCAGTTCTCTCGTTTGGCGGGCCTTGTGAGGTGTTGCATTATCGTGCAACAAAATCACACCGGGGCTCAATTTCCTCCAGCGCTTCTCTTTAATCACTTTACGCAACCGGTGCAACGTTTGACATTACAGCGCCGCGTTGATCGTCGTACCTTTCGGCATGAATTCCACGTGCAGCAAACCCTCCATGTCAAAGAACACTGTCACCATAACCTTACCGGCTGAAGGTTGAACCTTGGCCTTCTTTCGTTGTGGCGATGAGGGGTGCACCCATTCCATTGATGTTTGCTTCGTTTCGGGGGTGAAGTGGTGGACCCACGTTTCATTGCCTGTGACGATTCGCTGCAGAAACCCGTTGCCGTCTGCGGCATAGCGTTGCAAAAATGCCAGGGAGGATTGGAAACGTTGTCCCTTGTGCTCATCGCTGAGAAGACGTGGGACCCATCTTTGACACAGCTTACGATATCCAATGTCCTCGTGAACAATGGCGAACACACTGCCATATGACATGTTCAGCTGCATCGCGATTTCTCTCAGTTTAAAGTGCCGGTTCTGTTCAATGATAGCATTCACACTGTTGACCTTTGCACGGGTCCTGGACGTTACGGGCCTGCCTTCGTGATGGTTGTCTGTGATATCCGTGTGTCCGGCTTCGAATTGCTGACACCACTTTACGATACCTTGCCGGGAAATGGCCCGCTCCCCATACACAGCACTAATTTCATGATGAATGTCCATGCAATTCTTCCTTTTGGCCCATAGGAATCGGATTGTCGCACGCACCTCATATTTGGAGTGAACGTCCAGTTGACGCGCCATTGCATTTGGCCGCTATTCACACAATACTAGAGGAGACACCACAGCGACCTGCCTAACAGACGTATGGGCAGTGTCTGCCGCTTTCTCCGCCGTGCCCACGTTTGTGACACACAGCGCGCTGCTGCGGCGCGTTAGTGCAACTAACCTTTTGATCCACCTACTTAGGTCAAACAGACCGTAGTTTCTTTAATAAGGTACATGGAGCATGTTAATGCCGTTACGTACAATAAGTTTTCTGCAATAGCACAACATTTATAGTTATGAATTTCATTGGTTCCGTATTGAAGTAAAATTACAGTAAAATTAAATTCTTTCAAGGTCTACCTATTCAATACAATGACGTTTTATTGTGATTTAATCACATGTCAAATAGTCAAATGGTACTAGTTTCGGCATCTATGTGCCATCATCAGCCTTGAGTACAAAATAAAATAAGATATATATTCCTAAAACATCTAAAACACATTTTAACTCATTATAAAATAACATACAATTAATGTGGTGATACATGAAATACGATAAAATTATGATACAATTGGTGTGATATAAAATTCTGGCTATTCGTTACATAATTCAGTCTGTGTGCATCCGGGATAAGTGAATTTGCAGTTGTATGCTGTCTATGTGAATGACATTTGTTCCTTTAGATATTAGGTGGTTCCAGGGAAGTTTACTTTGATCATATAAGATCGTGATGTAATTAGAGATGAATTCCCACTTCAATTTGAACCTGAAGGAGAAAATAGCCAAGTTAGACGTTGGAAGCAATGTATGGAAATTACTAGAAACATTAGTATTGTTGAATGATTGACTCACCTTGAGCAGCATGTAAACGTGTTGTTACACAGACGGAGCCGGACGAAGTGTGTGGGCAACGGTAAAGGAGGCGAGGGGAAGGAAGGAGGCGGAGCACTTGCGGGGGAATGGAACTAAGGCAGGGCGGAAGGATGGGGTAGTGGGGGTAATTGACGGGAGTGTGTATTCCGGATTACTTGGAAAATCGAACTGTTTTTCAATAGTTTGGTATTTTTAAGCCAATCGATTAAAAGATCGAAAAGGATATTGGGTTTCTCGTAAATCTCATTTAAATTGTAATTGGGGTTAAAATATTGGTCGCAGTTGATGTAACAACTTTCAATGATATTCATTATGGGTCCCTTGTTTACTGTTTGAAGAACTTCCATATCTTGTTCAATGTCGGTAAATTTGTGATTAATGTCGTGCATATGTATACCCATGGCGGAGAACTTATTGTGTCTCATGGCGTTGACGTGTTCCGAATATCTAATCATAAAGTTGCGTCCTGTTTGACCTATGTAGGAGCTGCTGCATTCATTGCATTTTAGTCTATATATTCCAGATTTGGAGTAGATACTGGGGGTATTGATTGATGCAGAGTTGTGTAAAATTTCGGAGGTTCTATTGTTAGTTTTGAATAAAATTCTTACATTGTGTTTTCGGAAAAGGTTGGTGATTTTGTGGACGTCATTATTATAAGTGAAGGTGGTTGAGATAAGAGTTTTTTCTTTTTCTTTTATGAGTTTGGTTATTTATTATTTGTTCTATAAACTGCCTGTTGTACCCATTGAACTTGGCAATTGCCCTTATGGTATTAAGTTCGTTATTAAGATCTTTCTTTGCCATGGGTATGGCCATTTGACATGTGATTAAATCACAATAAAACGTCATTGTATTGAAAAGGTGGACCTTAAAAGAATTTATATATTATTTACTGTAATAGCACAACATATATCAGATTCTAAGCATAGCTTTACATCTATTAACCAAGATTCAAACATTTTAAAAATTGAGAAGAAACGTCCAATGCTCAACACCTTGGAAAACCTTTACATTCAGTACTTTAATCCTAATTTCAATATTAATGAGAAATCCAATATTCCTTTTGATATAATCATTCCTATTTAAAAGAAACAAAAACTTAAGAAGAAATACGACAAATCCTTCAACATACATACCCACATCCCTTTATCCCCTAGCTGCCCCTCCTCACTCACTCATTCCCAACCATCTTAAGCCATGCAACTCAATCAGTTTTAGTGTTAGTCTTTGCGTGTTCACACACTAGCATAGAAGCACAAGGGGGAGAGTCTCATACAATCATATAATTTTTTGTTGTTTCCATTCTAATTTTCCCAATTCTCTCAACCTTTCACTTTTTTTTCTATACCAGCGTGCTAGCCAGCTAGTGTCTTGGGAAGGCACGGTATCCAACTGAAGAGCCCATGCCGCACTGGGGTGAAATACTGCTAATTTTTTATGATTGATTTTTCTGAATTTTAATAAGTCTAAGACACGCCAATTTCAGTGTATTATTGCATGTAACATTTTCTTTTCCATGTTGTGATTAAGTCTGATGATGACTCAAATAACAACATTTAGTAAAGATAAAGACTTTACTTAACTGATACTGAGTAGGTGGACCTTCCTTTCCCCTTCTTTGTTACTAATCAGAAGGGGGGAAAAAAGGAAGAGATCTGACACTTCAAAGAATGAAGATATCAGCAAAATAAAGCAAAAGATGTGAAAGCGAGGCGCTCCTTACGCCTTGAAAAGTGTAATACAAACTGTGTTGAATTGGGCAGACCTTATAAGTCTCTAACGCCAGCTGGAACACTGTTCACATATCAGATGAAATGTTCACAGTGACCTCGTGCTTGAATACAGGCCTCCACTCGTCTTCACACTGGGTACTGAACACAATCAAAAATGTTTGGTGTAGCGAGTACTGTCAAACAGACTGCCACAATGCGCACACGGAGAGTTGGTTCATCATCAACAGCGGTTGAATACATGACAGATTTTACCTGTCCCCAAAGATTTAAATCAGGAGAGTGAGGTGGCCAAGCAAAGGACAGATCAGATAAATCTGGAATTATGCATTTCCAGACCCATGTTGCCATCCCTTTTTTCTTTCTCCCTCTAAAGGAGGAATCCATTCCTATAGTTTTGCTGCTGAGTTTTGGTACACCCAATATATGAATTTGTACAGAGTAAAATGGTCTAATGGCTGACTTATGACAGGAAGTAAATTAAGAACAGAATTCCCAACTCAGTTTTTAATATTACTATAAATATTACAATACATATTGGAAGACATAATAATATGAATATTCCATACATTTATTAACTTAGAAAAGGAACATGATTCTTACAAAATACATCAGAAATAACAAACAATAACTGAATTTAAAAATCCCATAGAAAATTGGTATTGACATACAGTACCTCTGAAGCTGAGCATAAACAAAGCGGAACTTATAAGTTGATTTCTTAAAGGACTAAGACTAGAATGGATACAGGATAAAAATTAATATTTCTGTATAAGAATAGTCTTATTTCATTAAATAACAGGCAAGAACTTTTAAGTCTATTGATAATCACTTTATTTCTGTTCAGAATAGTACACAAGATCCCTGCAAAAGAAAAAGATATCCCTCAAAAGTTCAGGGTGCAACTCACAAATACATCCCTTACACTTTCATCACGATTTACCCAAATAAAGAACTCTGAAAAGGATTATGAGATCGCTTTTATTATTTCACCTGATTACTCTGGTACCATTTTAAAATAGTACTATTGTAAGTAGCTATGCCATTTTGGACTTTAAATAAATGGGCTTCCCGCACACCAGATGACAATTATTATGACTTTGGTTTTACATCCCACTGACAAATTTTACAGCTTTTGGAAACACCAAGGTGTGGGAATTTTGTCCCAATGTTCTTCTTTCATGTACCAATATATCTACCAACATGAGACTGGTGTATTTGAGCACCTGTGAAAACCACTATACTGAGCTGGGATAGATCCCATCAACTTAGGGTCACACTGTGCCATCTGAGCCACTCAGCCAGGCATACACACTGGATGTCTTGACAGAATAATAATTGCATCCATTGGGAATCGAGGAAGGTTTGGTCTCAAATTCTGCAAGTTTCCAAAATATTTAGCATAGTTACATGATGAGTAATGAACAAAATGGAAAGTTAAAACTCACAACCAATCTTTTTTTTTTTTTTTAACTGGTTGGAAAAGGGGTTTAGGATATATCTCCCAGGTTATCAGAAAGTCAAGTTGTGAAAAATGTGCTGGCACAGCCTACAATGAATTGCCTAGTACAGCAGAGCTTTCCAAAACTATTGTCAGGAGAATGAGGCTTCAACAGCAACCATTCCGGTCAAATGGCATACCTGGCTACATATCAGGGAGGAGTGCCTCAAGGGCATTCACTTTTGTAACCTGTTCCAGTTTCTAAACTGTCGATTCATTATATCGATGCAACTTTCAGGGTTTAACAAAAAATATGTTCTTTATCATTTTGTTCTAGTTCTGGATCCCCTCGTAAAAATTCATGTGTCCCAAAAAAGTATACACCAGACTTCCTTCATAAAGGAAACATGACAGTCAGGAATCTGACACAAGTAAGTGGAAGCAATGCCAGACTAAGCTAGGCGAACCGTGGTTGCCAAAAGACACCACCAAGTTGATGTCCATGATGATGCTTGTTGTTTAAAGGGGCCTAACATCTAGGTCATCGGCCCATAATGGTACGAAATGAGAAGAAATGTAACGACAATTCTAAAGTTCAAAATCATCCAATGACCAGGATTAAAAAACGTGATGATGAAGAATGAATGGATGGATGGATATGAATTTAAAACAATCAGCGGATCCGACCTGCAATGCCCCACCTTCCCAGGAACTATTATTAACAATGGTATTACTGGACTGCTTCCAAAGCACAATCCTGAATCAATGATGCTTTTTGTCTAAATGGGTCCTAAATCCAGGTCAACAGGCCCTCATAATGGTATTTATCGCTAGTAAAGTAGAACCATGGTATTTGTCATGTTGCGGAACTAATCAAAAGTAGCATAGACTCACGGTGTTCCACATATTGTGGTACTACTCACAAATATTGTGTGTCGCACAGGTAATGCAGACCTATGGTGTTTCTCACATAATGGTGCCAATCGTAGGCAACGCAAAGCCATGTTGTTCCCCACCTAGGTGTACTAATCACAGGCAACGCAGACCCATGGTATTTCTCACATAAGGTACTAATCACAGGCAACGTAAGCCCGTGGTGTTACTAATCACGGATACTGCAAATCCCACCCTGATTCACACACTGTTGCTACTAATCACAAACCTATTGTGTACCAAACATAGTAGAACTACTCGCAAGTAAAGGCGACCCATAGTGTTCGCCACGTGATGGTACTAATCGCAAGTAGTTTCATGGTTCTAATACAATTATCCCTCGGTAGTTCTCTTTTAGTCGCCTCTTACGACAGGCAGGGGAGACCGTGGGTGTATTCTACTGCCCCCAACAGACAGAGGTCTCTCACATTCCTTGTCCCTCTTTATGTCTTTAGAACAATTTCACTTGGAATTTGTTCCTTTTGTTACTGTTAAATGCCCGGTTGCAGAAAGGTCCATCAAATCAGTCCTAGAAAGCAGATCAGCTGATTGCCAATCAACTTTAATTTCAGAGTGTGTTGCAGAAAACGTAAACCCCGATCAACTTTCTCCAATTTACTGACTGAAGATCCGAGAAGGAAATAAATCTGGTGACAGCGCAATTAGTGACCACTGCCGTGCTGATTCGTTAAGGATGGTGTCTATTCTATACTCTTTGGTGTCTAGCAGAGAATTAAAATGGCAGTGAATCTGGGAACAGCTGATCCTGATCATGTTTCAGAAAGGTGAAAACAAGGCTATCGTTTGATTTAATTAATTTTTGACAATATGAGTGATATCCCTAAGAAAGTGAGGGGGCCAAATTTTTCACTGAATATTAGAGCCCTCTTACTTCATATAGCTGAGGGATACTTGCATAAAATTGAAAATAATAAAAGAAAACAGATGCTGTGTGGGCAAAACAGAAAGAGACAGCTTGGAAGCAAAAAGCTTCTGATTTCAATGACTGACGAACAGGCCACGATACAGTGCATGATCGGAGTGTGGCATGGTGTAAAAAATTACAAAAGAGTAAACAAGCATGCTGCGGATAGGCTGAAGTTTTGTCATGTTGGCTTATTAATTCTAAAAAGTCGGGTTTACATGGATATTAATATGCCAGAGATAAGTATTTACTTCAAGATTTGGTTTATATAAATTAACTCGTCCCATGTTCAAGACTGAGGTTATACGTGAGAATAATGACTACGGAAATCAAAATAGTACGTCATTTAAATCGCACTTCCTACATGAACTTGAATTTATTTTAAAGTTAAAAACTTCATTATTGTTCCGTATTGAATAGAGAAATAAGATGTACAATATTATAGGTTAGGATCCACCTTTCAATACTCCGTAATAAGATGGTAAAAAGTAGTTACAACCTGTTTAATGGGACCGGTTTCAACACATTTTAAGTGTCATCATCAGCCAATTTGCGAAGATCTTAAAACAACTAGCACATTGAATACAGGCAAAAAATTAACATTGTATCATAACGTAGCAATTCAGTAAATGTTCAAAACACAATAATCACAGTCAAGAGAGTAAACAGAACATCACTATCTTGCGCCGAAAACAAATATAGCTGAAGTTCATAAGCAGGTCAAATATTCGCTTATGTAAAGTCGTTGCTAGGCAGGTCTTGTAGGCATTTGTTTCTCCGGCCGAAGAGCAAAAGGTGACGTGAATGAAGTCCTAGGAAAACAGTGTAGGATTTAATTTCGTCAAATTTCAAATTTCTGTTTACTCTCTTGACTGTGATTATTGTGTTTTGAACATTTACTGAATTGCTACGTTATGATACAATGTTAATTTTTTGCCTGTATTCAATGTGCTAGTTGTTTTAAGATCTTCGCAAATTGGCTGATGATGACACTTAAAATGTGTTGAAACCGGTCCCATTAAACAGGTTGTAACTACTTTTTACCATCTTATTACGGAGTATTGAAAGGTGGATCCTAACCTATAATATTGTACATCTTGAATTTATTTATCATTGAAACATTTAATCAGATGTATTTAATGAAAGAAAAGCATCCTTGAGTTTAAAGACTGCAAGCACTGATTGGAGAATCAGTGCTTGATCAACATGAATTTGCTGGTCAAACCTGATGGGAGATTGCTTTTTTTTTTTTTTTTTTTTCGCTAGGGGCTTTACGTCGCACTGACATGGATAGGTCTTATGGCGACGATCGGATAGGAAAGGCGTAGGAGTTGGAAGGAAGCGGCCGTGGCCTTAATTAACACGTTCAGTACCTGCTTCTGAGCGGGACACTTGAATGCCTGGACCGGCCATTTTCATGCCCGGCCCTCTTGACGTGCATCACTTAATACAATTTACAATTACTCCTAAACTATAAATGTTAGAAAAATGATACTTTGTGCTTACCTGTAGTAAATATTTAAGGTGTGATATCTGGTCTGACAGGTTTCACAATACGTCTAATTTTATACAGCCTATCTGTATTTTCGGCATAATGATTACTGTCACCGAAGTGAAGAAATGAAAGAATATGAAGGAAGCGTATTCGGAACATTGTTTTAGAAAATATCGGAGTATGAAGAACAGGGTCTTCGGTCCAGTACATTTTTATATCAGGATTTTGGACTAATCGGTTTCCACAATTGCATGATCGAATTCTTTGTGGAAGGCCGGGGCGCCGCACTTATCACTTGACTCACGTATAGATTAGTCTGCTCACACACATATTGATAAAATTCGTCATTCATGAAAATACTCACGTACGGTAACTCAAAATATCCTGCTTATTTTCTATTTGAACGTTTATACCTGAATTCTCTGTAAATGGTGGAACGGGTGGACAATAACTAGGATGATATGTATCAGGCACTTCACTTTTCTCTATAGGCCTATCGGATTCGGGAATCGGAATTTCCTCGTCACTCTCACTTTCACTATCGGAGTCTATTTCAGGAATAAGTTCATCACCAGAATAATAATTCTGAACAATATCTAATAATTAATCTTCCGTAAGAAACTTTGTATTATAAGCCATTATACTACACTCGCTAAGAACGACACGCACTGCATTGGAATCTCAAGTACCGACTTGACGCGCAAGGAAGTTCTGAGATTTTCCAGCTAAAACTGCTGAGATAAATATGAGCCCACTCAATGCGAGAGTTATCTCGAAAAGGTCAACCAACTTCCTGCTACAACCAGTAACGCTGACTAAGGTGTAAGAATACATAGATGACGAATATAAACAGCATTGCTTCACGCGGAACATTAGATGTCTTACGCCGTCCACGGCCCGCAGCATAGGAGCAAGCTTGAACATCTTACGCGTCCACGGTCCGCAATGAGTTAAGGTACAGCCCCAGCATTTGCCTGGTGTGAAAGTGGGAAACCATGGAAAACCATCTTAAGGGCTGCCGACAGTGGGATTCGAACCCACGATCTCCCGGATGCAAGCTCACAGCCGCGCGCCTCTACGTGCACAGCCAACTCGCCCGGTGATGGGAGATTGATCGTCGATCAAACATTGATTGCTGATTCTGCAACTCACAGAGCATGACTGCCCATCAAACCCACACTGATTGCTAATCAAACTCCGGTCAAACTTCGATTGGCTTTTTTGCAACCGGGCATTAGATCCTGTCACTGACCCATCTACTTTCCACCAGAAACTTGCCCACACTGAACTTAAAAGCAAAATTTAACACAATAACGCATTTAATGCAAGTCAAATTAAATATCGCAACACATGCCAGAACATGGACGGAATAGCCTTACTACTGCAAGTCTACAAACAATCAGCTGCTGAAGGAAAGTTGTGTGAGAACAACACCTAATTGCCAACACTGTTGCCAAGTTGTATGTTAATGTCTCACAGGAGCTTGCTTTAAAGCAAAGTGTGCTGTGAACAATGAAAGACTGAGAACCACTGTACTATATACTACAAAGCTGTAGTAAAATCTTCATGCTAATGAGTCACAAACTTTTTAATACTGTAGAATATTTCTGGGACCTTTTAGTGGTGATTATTGTTTTAAGGGGATACAGAATGAGATAATTATCCCCTCCTACCTATAACCAGCAAGCAAACGGAGGAAGTTATTTCCTCTGCCTACCTTGAAAGAACAAAGGAAAAAAACTGGCGGTGTAGAGGAAGACATCAAGGCTCAAATCCAGAAAGCGAATGGGTGTTCGTTTTGTATGTACGTATGTATGTAGAGTCCTCAGCCCGAATGGTGGTTGGATCCCCAACAGCTTCACCATAAGCTGTCACAGATGGCCAAAGAGTCACTGAAGAAGTGTCCTAGTGAAATGACGAGTGAGGTAGTTTCCCGTTGCTTTCCTCCCAGAGCCAGAAGTTATTACATATCAGTCTGCCAAGTCTACTGAAATGCATACACCAACCGACCCTACGAGCGACATTTTCACACCATTCATAACAGGGACTGGCTGCATAACGAAGAGCATTACTAGAATTGCTCATACCTCAATCGCTTTCATATCGTCAATGCCAAGGATGAGGCTGTACTAGCTGACATCGGAAGGCACTGTGTACTGTGAACATTACACCTCACCAGCAAAGACAGGCATTCTACTATATTCTATTTGGAAGAACAGCAAACCCTTACGAAAACTAAGATCCAACTTTTCAATCAAATGTGAAGTCTGTTCTCCTGTATTTCTGTGAATCATGGAAGGTCACTAAACAAATGACACACCAACTTCTAACGTTTGTGAATCACTGCATGCGGCATGTTTTCAATATAAGATGACCCAAGGTGATCGACACAAACAATAATCTGTACTGAGCAAGTGGCTGTCGGCTTGCATTTAGGAGATAGTGGGCTCAAACCCTACTGTTCACAGCTCTGAAGATGGTTTTCTGTGGTTTCCCATTTTTCACACCAGACAAACGCTGGGGATGTACCTTAATTAAGGCCACAGCTGCTTCCTTTCCACTCCCGGCCCATTCCTATTCCATCATTGCTATAAGATCTGTCTGTGATGGTGCGACATAAAGCACATTGTTGAAGGAAATTAACCCAAAACCCACTGATGTAAAAATCAGGAAAAGAAGGTGGGGATAGATAGGCCACACATCAAGAAACAGAATGGAGCAGTTGAAAAGTCTCTCGGAATGGAATCCAAGAGGAAAAGAAGAGCATGAAAGACTCGGGAACACTTAGGCGTAAATAATTCGAGAGAGATTGATAGAAATTGGGAAAACGTGCAATGAAGTAAAAGACCTGGCTGCAGAATGTAACGAGTGGAGATCCTTCTTGGATACCTTTTGCTCCATAAGGTGAAAAAGGAATTGGATTAAAACTCAAACCATAACAAAAACAGGAGGAGGAGTTCTAGTATTTCAAAGGTACTGGCAAAGGGCCATGTAAATCCTAAAAATGAAAAACAAGTCCCAAAAATTTCCAAAGCTAACAGTGTCAGGTTTGGAACAGAAGAAGAACTGACCATGGAGGCTGGACAGGAGCCTGTGACATTAAGTTACTACATCATCATAGGTATTCAATGATTTTAAGGGAATAGGTAGGGAAGCATAAGATGCCACTGTCAATTAGAATAGACATTTATAAAAACATATAATTTATTGACAGACATTTATACAATGAACATAGACTGTTATAGTCTTCTATGACAAAAATGAATTTGTGAGAGAGATGAAATTTTACCCCAATCTATATAACAATTTTCTTTGAGTGGCTTTCATAACATTAACAGCTAATATGTTAAAGTTGTCTGGTTGTCTGACATAAGTAAGAACACAACCTTAGGACTATACAGAGAATTCCCTATTAGCTGCCAGAAGTCAGTAAAATCAGAACACATAAATTGGTATGTAGGCCATCTACATGGAACTACTTTAGGTTTGAATATATTCTGGAGAAGAGGGATCTTGTAGTCTTACTACTTCTTCCAAACCCCATGGCACTACAGCCCTTGAAGGGCCTTGGCCTACCAAGCAATTGCTGCTCAGCCCGAAGGCCTGCAGATTACAAGGTGTTGTGTGGTCAGCACGACGAATCCTCTTGGCCGTAATTCTTGGCTTTCTAGACCGGGGCCGCTATCTCACCGTCAGATAGCTCCTCAATTCTAATCACGTAGGCTGAGTGGAAATCGAACCAGCCCTCAGATCCAGGTAAAAATCCCTGACCTGGCCAGGAATCGAACCCGGGGCCTCCGGGTAAGAGGCACGCAAGCTATCCCTACACGACGGGGCCGGCTTATTACTTCTTTTACAATATATTAATAATATTGTCAGGTTGCATTTTGGTTGCAATCAACAGCAAGTTAGAAATGATAAGCATTATCTCCAAAGTAGTAAGATGTGACCTGTGTTAGAACAGTCATCAAGAGTGGACGGAGAAATTTATTTTGTATTCTAAAAGTTATTGTAGTATATATATAATTTTATTTAAATTCAGAAAGCATCAATAAAAGACTTTAAGGACAGTGAAATTTCAATCGTTGTTATATATAGGTTTTCTTTATCTATCGAAATTTGGAAATGTGAAGAGAAAGGGACTTCGCAATATTGCATAATTGTGTTTTAGGATTGAAAGCAAATTGGAGAAAGGTATGTCCATTTTGATACATAACTTGTGAGGCAGCGTGTCTGGCACACGTCATTCTCTTGTTCATGAAATAGTATTGCATAGCGAAAAGTTCTTGAACTTCCCCTGTGGAAATCTGGTGCACTGTGATTGGTCGGAATAACGACCTTTTCCATTGAAGAATATGGAGATCTGGAGAAATTCTGTGCCCCAATTGGTTACTTCATGATCGGTCCAATTCCAGCCTCCGCCAGCTTCATGTGTGCGATGCGTGTGTTCTGGGTCTTTTCCATCTACCAACCCAGTGAGCGCACGCACTCGGGGTCTACCCTGTCTGGAGGTCCGCGGTCTCTCATGGTAAGCACTAGATTCTTAAGTCTGAGTTAATTTAAATTCCCTCTTGTGTTTTGGCCCTTTCTCATTTAAAGTAAATTTTTGTGATAATGTAAATTTGTTTTGCTTATTGGAGTTTCCCCCTAGACTTCCACATTCACTAATTTTGAGTTTTCTCAATGACTGCACATCGATGGACAGTCTTAGCATCCTAGTGTTGTAAACGGTTCAAATCCTGTTGCAAGATGATATCTGTATTATTATTATTATTATTATTACTGTATTATTATTATTATTATTGTTCAATTCAATTCTGCAATGATTATCGCTTGCGTGATTGTAGTTAAATGTATGTATATATACGTGTGTGTAGATTAACACTAAAAAACATGTACAGTACGAGTTGCTGTATATCAGATGTGGAAGTATTGTGTGTAATAACTGGTGACATTACAATATGTTGCAATACTGGTAGCGTAACTGCCGAGTCATCGCTCTGTCATTGAGTTCATTTAGCGGTGAGCTCACTTTTTGGAGATACCTACTGCCGCCCCAGGCAATTTCAACATAGTATGTAGCATCTGGAGCCGAGTGGGAGGAATATTATAGTTATTTCTGGATATTGTGTATGTGCGTCAACTAATGTCTGTATAAGCTGGCTGTATATTGTAGCGTCAGTCATTGGGAGAGTGAGGCCACAGTTGGTCGGTCAGTCAAATGGATGGTGAACAGTGAGTGAGTCAAAGGGATGGAGAGGCCTCAGTCGGTCAGTTAGTTGAAGTCACATAGAAGGAGAGACTTGCCATGAAGTCACATAGGAGAGACATGCCAAGAAGTCATATGGATGGAGACACTTGCAAAGAAATATTGTACTGAGATGATAATAGTCAGTCATCTGGATGGAGAAGCAGCAGTCACATGAATACTTAGTCGTCAAAGAAACAAAAAGGATACATCACCAAATTACGCTTGATACACCTACAGCAAAACACCAACTCAAAGGAATATGTCGTAATTACACTCAAAGTGTTGAAGGAAAAGTCAAGTGAACCAGTGAGGGATAAATTTCTTATATAATTTTTAAATGTCCGGTCAAGAAGAATTCAATTTTAATGCCGAGTTTCTTTCAGTTGTAATGGCATAATTTTATATTTTCATCTGATTTATTGCAGCAGGTGTTGCTATTTTTTCTATATAATTTAAGAATATATTTTGTTCTATCAAATTAATTTATCGTTTTATTTCAATAGTAGAATTAGATAACCTCAAATTTAATGGGGAAACAAAACGACAATCTCCTTTTCCAGAACCTATATGGTATGTTGTCAAAAGTAAGATTATTACCCCACACCCTAGAGATATTCAAGAATCTCATTCTCTTATTGCTGCATTGAGTTGTAGCTGGCGCCCATCAAATATTGTATGTGTAAGTACTCAGGTAAGAACTAAGTGTGAGTACAAGGTCTGACGATAGTATTTTATAAATATTATTTTCATATTTTTCATTTTAATTCAGTTTTATGTTTTTAAAGTAAGTAAGTGAGTCAGGAACACCTCAGTGTTTCGAGGCAATTCTCTTTACTTGTTCAGTATTTGTAGCTAAATGTAAATTTAACTTCCTTTTCTTGAGTAACGATGTTACCAATCACGTGTAAAAATTTGTTTTCTTTTGAGAATGCCTCGTGTACATCTGTTTTAATTTCTATGTAAAGTTTTATCTTCTACCATTTAAGGAGCTCGATTATGTCATTGATTTTTTTAAACTCTATGTGTTTTTTAATTTCAGTGTATCTCATTTTATATCCTAGATTTCATGTTTATTTTATTTTGTTCATTTGATTTTTATTCTCTTCCTTTTGTCAATAGATTGTTTTAAGGGTGTTTGCCATGTGTTTCATTTTCCCCACAATGCCATAAGTCCCCATGGCCTCGTTAGGGTTCCTTCCACGTTTCCATATCCTTCCATAGTTGTCATTTGTTAGACCTATAAGCTGAAGTTGTCGCAACGCGAACATGGCGTTCATTTGATTTTAATTTCATATTTTTCATAATTTAATTTGGTTTTAATTTCATATTTTTCAAATTTCACCTTATTGCTATTATTATTACTATTATTACGACGTGTACGTGCTCACTGGTATTACATAAGTCATAATCCTTGCACAGTCAAAAGGGATTAATAGAGTTCCTGTAGATCAGTGATCGAGTGTCGGCTTCCAAATCCCATGACCATGGTTTCAAACCTGGCAGCAGTACAAGGATTTGTAAATGGATGAAGGAAGTCCATTTCGTACGATGTCAGCATGTAAAAGATCTAGGTGAAACACTTGGTGTTTACTCAACAAAATACAATAAAAAAACTTGGCCATATATCATTCTAACAGAGCTCCATTTCCCTGCCATCAGGAAGGGTAAAATGAAACATCCTTCAGTATCACCGCTATCTGTAAGGCGATGGAGGAGAGACAAGTCCACTAGCAAGGACGTGTCAACCGGCATGAGGGAGATCATCCTGTGCAGAAAATTCTTGCCTTTGTGGAACCAAGAAGAGGCTGAGGATGCCTAACAACAACATGATGATGAACAACTGAAACCATCTTGAAGAAAAAAGACATGATATAGATGTTGATTCCCATAAGGAATCTGAAATATTTGTTCCAAATGGGTAAATTTATAATATCAATATAAATGGTCCGTTATTGGACATTATAAATTTTCCAGCCAACTCATTCTCGGTTGCCAGCGTTTCGCCCCCGTGTTGGTTCATCAGTTGGTACCTAGCACACCTACCAAGACGCTGGCTAGTGCATACCGTGGAGGCCACTGCGTAGGCTAATTGTAGCCACCGGCAGTGCCAATGCACTATGAGAGACCCTGTCCCATTTACTCATTCGGAACAAATATTTCAGATTCCTTATGGGAATCAACATCTATATCACCTGATGGCCAGGCAGGCAGCAATTTTTAGTAGTGGGACAGGGTCTCTCATAGTGTATTGGCACTGCCGGTGGCTACAATTAACCTATGCAGTGGCCTCCATGGTATGCACTAGCCAGCGTCTTGGTAGGTGTGCTATGTACCAACTGATGAGCCCAGCCTAGCACACGGGGGGCAAAACGCTGGCAACCGGGAATGAGTTGGCTGGAAAATTTATAATGTCCAATAACAGACCATTTATATTGGAAAAAAGACATCCCAATGGTTGACATAAAGATACCCTCTTCGGAGCAGAAGAGTTGATCATGCAAGATACTGTACTCAGAAATGCCCAAATTACAGGCACATACATGGTCAGGGAGAAGAAAACGATCAGCCATAGAACCCTGTGCTTCAATGTCAATGGGGAGAGGTATTGGAACGTAAGAGATCCTGTCAATAAATTTATTATCACATTCAAGAACCCCCTTCAAGGCAAAAGTCACACATCTCAGCATGTGTCAAGCTCATTACGGGGTTATTAAATTAATGGCACTATTTCTATAATAATTGCCTTCTATCCTCTACTTGAAGGCCACCTTGGGGAACGAAAGCTCATTGGCCCTTAGTAGTAGTCATGATTAGAGCCGTGCATGGATGCGGATATCCACGAAGTTAGTGTCTTGGCGGATACAAACTGCATGGCAGTGCAGATAATTTTGCCGTAATTTGTAAATAATTATGTTTATTGATTTACACTCAGGTATACTCTTATTTTTGCTTGTTGTTAAGCAACCCTTGACAATGATATGGGATAATGGTGATATATAAACAGCCTTGAGATCATAAAGCTGTAAATCTGACCTAAGCCTAACTGGCTTCTGCCTGCAATTAATGGAAGGAAGGAACAAAGCTCAGTACATCGGTAGTTGTCGCAAGAGAAAAGCCCTCATAAACGTGCGACTGTAGGGGGTCTGGTGCCAGGTATCAGGCCTACTGTATTATGTTAACAGATCTATTTGTTTCAGTACCTTGGGTGTAATATACTGTAGTCAAATATTTATAATATCCACGGATAACCATTTTCGGATTCGGATAACCATTCACGGATGCGGATAATGTTTTGTATATTCGCGCAGGGCTCTAGTCATGATGGAATCATGCCAAAAGATGGCCATTATCAAATTCATCACTGATAACCTACATAAACATAATTTTAAAAATAGTGCATACTGGATTTTGAAAGCCATTCAAACACTCTTGCAGATCAATTTTGTACCCAAAAGGGTATAAAATATCTGTCATTAAAGCTTTAAATATACAATGTACGTCCCGATTATCAATTTTTTCACTTGAACAGGACGGTAAATCAGTCTTAGTAACTAGTTTCTATTGATCTAGCTTAACATTTTGTACACCTTCA